>NC_034607.1:54124535-54183148 GCF_900095145.1 Mus pahari
CCCTCCCTCCCTCCTTTCTTTCTTTCTTTCTTTCTTTCTTTCTTTCTTTCTTTCTTTCTTTCCTTCTTTCTTTCTTTGAGGCAAGGTCTCTCTATGTAGTTGAGGCTGTCCTAGTACTCAGTAAGTAGTAAGGTTGGCCTCAAACTCACAGAGATTCTTCTGCTTTAGCCTCCAAAGTGCCGGGATTAAAGGCATGCATAACCATATTCAACTAACATTCTGAATTTAAGCCTAACAACATTTGTCATACACTTTGATCTTCATAAAGCTAAAACTAGCCTTTTTTTGCGTTGAGGAACATTGTCTAGGGCTAGAACAGACTTCATCATTGTGTTTGTGGCCATTTGAAATAGCAAACTTTTCAACAAAATAATGCAAAGCATTCACTTAGTATCACCTCGCGGGATGTCAGTTGGGAACATAGGCTTTGGGTCAGTCAGATCTTTGCTACTCTGTGTCTGCTTGCAGATGCTCCCGTGAGTGTTGTGTTTGAGTTACACACACATTTTATGCAAATTTGCAGATTCATTTTGCAGATAATGAATCTGCACATGAAGACGGCATGTCAGAGTCAGCACCAAACATTTCTACGAATTTGTAAAGATCTGTGCTCTCATTAGGTTTGATAACCAACAATTGACAGAATGGTATTGTATTTTACCTACTTAAAATTTTAGTGTGTGTGTGTGTGTGCGCGCGCGCCATAGCGTGTGTGCAGAAGTCCAAGGTCACCTTGTAGGAGTCAGCTCTCCTACCATGTATATCCTGGGACGGAAATCACTCACCAGTCTCTATGGCAGGCACTGTCTGAGCCACCTTGCCAGCCAGAACATTTAAATTCAATCTTCACAATATTTCAATCTCAGTAATCTAGAGTTTCCCCCCAAACCATGGGTCATTAAAGTCCACTTGCCAATTAACTTTTTCCCATGCCTCAGCCATCCTTTGAAATAGTAAAAAATAGATATGGTTTTTTAAAAAATTGATATTTAGGAACTCTTTACAGATTTGAACAAGAGCCTGCTATCGGGTTCATATGCTGCTATGCTGCTATTAGTTTCTTTCCCTTTGTGGCTTGCTTTTTAAATACTAGTTGAGAATGAGAATCTTAATTTTAATTTACTCTTATTTACCAACTAGGGTTTTAAAACAATGTGTCTGATTAAACAGCCAGCCAGTCAAAATAAATATCTAAATTCAGTAATATGAATTCATACAGACTCTCTTGCTAAAGTATGTTTTTCTTTAGAATGTTATTTATGGAATGACATTTTTAAAACAATAAAAAATTTCTATTCCTATTCAAACCATGGAAATGGATTACAATATTTAATTCTGCCACTTGGTGGTGCTACAGAAACCTAACACTACTCTTAGGCACTATTACTCTGAAAGATTGGATGGCAGTACTTGTTTATTAGCAAGTCAAAAGTGTACAGTTTTAGTTTGTACAGAAAATTATACAGGTTGAGCTTTTTGCTGAACAATTCCTGAATTGCTTCCAGATAAAAGAGAAGTTAGTTAGTACAGCTTTCATTTTAATTACAGCTCTAAATAATCTACAGGACTGACTTAGCATTCCTAGATATATTTCCTCCATAATAAATGTAATAATATTTAGTTTAAAAACCCTAAAGAAATAAAGTGGATCTTCCTCTGCCCTGTCTGCTTCATTCCCTTCTTTTCTTACTAGAGGCACCGACCAACCAGTGTTCTAGTTGTCTCTGTATTTTTACTACATGCTCATGTGTTTAAGAATAATGTTACTTCACATAGGATGGAGATTATGTATTATATATATTATATACATATGGAGATTTTATACACACACACAGTATATGTGTGTGTGTGTGTGTGTGTGTGTGTGTGTGTGTAGTCCAGACTGCTCTCAAACGTAATTTCCTCCTGCCTCAGCCTCCCAAGTGCTAGGACTGCTGATATGACTAAACATGTCTGGCTACTTCCACTTCATATTTTTAAAGATATATTTATAGTGTATTACTATTCACTTTTTTTTTAAGACAGAGTTTCACTGACTGGCCTGGAACTTAATATGTAGACCAGTAGAGATCCATTTGCCTGTCTGCCTTCTAAGTACTGAGATTAGAGGCTTATACAGCTGCACCCAGTGCAACTGACTTATTATATTTAACATGATGTTCATATGTATGTTTGTGTACAATTGTAGTTCACTAGTTTCAACTGTCACATTGTCTCAACATATATTTTTCTTCATTCAAATTATTCTAACAAAAAAATACTTCAATGTTACACATACTACATTAATCCTCAACGGAACTGTCAAAAATATTTTAAATGAAAAGGAAGACACAGTTCTTCTTCATGAAGTATCTCAAGCTATCTAGTTTAGCCATTAAAAAAAAAAAACATTAATGTTCTTTACATCTCAGTGAGTGGTAGACATTTTCAGAAACTTCATGTTCTTCTACCGCTTAAAATGTTCTGATATATGAATAAGGGTCAATGGTGCATTTGAGTAGAGAAAGGTCAATGACAAAACACAGAAGACAGTGAAGTTTTTCTGATCTGAGAAGGGGAGAAGGGCAAACGGTATAAATATGTGGTGGGTTTGACAGTTTACAGTGTAGCACAAGTCTTGTGTCTCCAGATAATGAACGAGACGGCAGGGAAAACAAACTTCCAAGATGCAAGCAACTGACGCCAGGCGGTTGCTATGGGAACTAGGGGACTGGGTAGCCAGAGTTCTGGATGTTCTTAGAATGCTTCTCCTTGCACCCTCTGTCTCTCCCCTCGGTGTTCCATCCATTCCGTAGGCACTCATTCTCCTCCCGCTTGATTCTGGGTCGCCCCGGAAACCGCTCGCCATCTTGACGCCCCTTCCAACATGGCGTCCCGGGTCACAGGCCCGGCCAAAGCACCGCACAGGCGGGTCCGCCGGGCCGCACATGCGCGAACCGGAGCGCCAGAGGGCGGGGCGGTGATGTCAAGACGTCGCCCCGCCTCCGGTGCTCGCCCCGCCCCCGGTCCCGCTCCTCCTCCCTCCCGCCTGGAAACCCGGAAGTGGCGGCGGAGGAGGCGCGGCGGCGGCGGCGGCGCCGCAGAAGCTGGCCGAGCCCTGCCCGGGAGGAGCCAGTGTGGGGTTGGGGGCGGGGGGCGGGGCTCGGCAGCCCGGGCGGCCAGGCCTGGACGGGGCGGGGGAGGCCATGGCCTCCGCGGAGTTGCAGGGGAAGTACCAGAAGCTGGCTCAGGAGTACTCGAAGGTACCCGTCGTGGGTGGGGGAGACAGGGGTTCCTGGCCCGGAGGCCTCAGCTGGCCGTGGCAGCGATTTGGGACGGCGGGGGATGCTGAGGGCTCCTCCTCTCCTCTCCACCTCTTGCTTCCACCATTACGATGCCTCCACCTGCAGCTCCATGGAGATAGGGCCGGGCGGTGTCTGGGTCCGTGTGCGTCTCTGCAGAAAGGAGCTGGAGTTTGATTCTTCCTTCTCGCTGGACCAGCAGGCTTAGACATGGAATGACAGAAATCCAAGGCTCAGCTTGAGGGGAAGGGAGGGATGCGGGACCACCCTTTGCTCTCTGCTTTCTCGGTTTGCCCAGTGATGGGGAGATCACCAGCTCCTTTCCCGCGGGGATGCTTTAAAGTTAAAAGGACTTATTTGCCCTCACATCAGTTTGGGAGGGTACGCTGCTTCGTTGGGATGGGTGCTTTAGAATACAGATGTTGTCTCCAATGATTTTGACAGGTTGGGTGGTGGGCTGCTGTCTTTTTCTCTTGTACCTTCCTTACATGGGCAATGCACAGAGTAGAATTATGCAAAACAGGGACCCGGCCTTCTGAAGTGTCAGTCTTTCAAATGGTGAAACCTTTTTCTTGGACCAGGGTGGTGCAGTTTCTGGGTAGGGCTTTCTGCCTTCAGAATATTCTAATGAAGTTATTAAAGCAGAATTTCACGCCTTTGAAAAGGATTTGATGATAGTCATGTTTAATTTTCAATGATCTTGGCATTCACAGAACCAATGAAAAGATGTAGCCCCTTTTCTAATTTGGAAAAAACAAAACAAGTGTACGTTCCCCTTTATGATTTTATTAAGCGTGTATTTGGGAAGGTAACATGAAATGTATAAAGAAATGAAACTGGCATCCAAGCGTGCACCCTTAAGTCCTCCGCATCAGATGGGAGCCTTGATGGCATTCTGTTTATCACTCACATTGTCCACTCCCTTTGTATTTCTGTTTGAAATTCTCGTAGGCTTCTGTGGCTCCCTGTCTGAGATAGTGCATTGTCTTTTGGGGAGGATTCCCTTGTTTGAAAGAGCTCAGAAGTTTGGAACAGTTCCATATGATGAAGGAGAGTGGGTGGGGGATGGCAGTGCCCAAATTTGCCACTACTATTTTTGGTTGAAAATGTTTCATGCATATAAAGTAAGGGACCGATTTCTATCTCTGGAGGGTAAACAGCTTTGAAAGTTTGGTTCCAAATGGCCAGTGAGTAGTATCAGAAATGCTCAGAGCAGTGGCCGTGTTGCAGAAATAATGCTATCACCTCCTAAAGTAATGAAAGACATCGGAAGGTTTTATTCTTTTGGGTATGTAAATGTGTTCAACAAACTCATGTTATTATGTGCACCCCACAAACAGTGTGCCAGGCTCAGTTGAGTAAGCCAGAGTTCAAGCTGCACAGTCACCTCTAATAGACCCTTACAGTGTGGCCTGTAACTATGATACAGTGTAGCAAGTGATGGTCAGCGCAGCAGAGGAGAGGTCACTGGGGCAGGGTGAAGCTCCTTACACTAGGGAGTAGGGAAGGGGGATGAAGAAAGTGGTAACTTTCCATGTAAATCGATTAGCCTGTGTTTGCTGTCATGAAAACCCCTTAAGATACATGGCAGGCAGAGTGTGGTGAGGGGAGAGTGGGCTAGATCATGAAGGCTGTGGATATCAAATATGTGTGTGCAATGGGAAGGTTGAAGAAGCCCATCCATCTGTCTGTCCACCCACCATCTGTCTGTCGATCCGTCTATCCATTTATTTATTAGTGTGTGTGTGTGTGTGTGTGTGTGTGTGTGTGTGTATGTGGGTAGGGTGTGTGGGGGTGGGGTGGGGTGGGGTGATGGTGATGGCGAGGAGGAGGAGGAGGAGGCAGCTTTTGGGGGTTGATTTTTTTTTTCTTTTCCTTCTCTACCATGTAGGTTCCAGGAACGGTACTGAAATCATCAGGATTGGTGACAAGTGCCGTTAATGGTTGAACCATCTTGTCAGCTTCCAAAGGTCTCTTTTACTGAGGGAGTAATATTACTCTTTGAAAGGAAATTGGTAACCATGTGGTAGATAGGTTGAAATAGAGATTTTAGGTTGTTGGACCACACTGGGAAGAAAATGTAGGGTTAAGTAAAGTTGGTAACTGGAATGGAGAGGAGAGGCGACATTCAGGAGTTTTGGTTTAACAATACGACTTTTAGCTTACTGGTTCTGAGAGCCTGCTTCGTTCATACCACTGGGCTCAGGAAGGATAGGAACAGTGTATACATTATTTGTCCTCAGGTCCCTTTAGGACTTGGTAATTAAGGGAAGACACAGAGTTTGACAAAGTTCTGAGGTGAGGGATTATGATTGCCATTAACCAAGGAAGGCCAAGTGGGAGCAAAGTGACGTTTTAAAGATGTAGACTTGGAATTTAGGGATGCAGAACACGTGAAAGTTGCATGTTTCATACGTTAGCTTGGGTTGATGTTGAGAATACTTGGTGAAAAATTTTTAATGGAGTTAAACTTGCTAAAAATGGGGGCAAAGATTAGTTCCTTAAAATATTCTGTAAAGATGAACTTGGAGAGTTAATGAGGGTATGGGTGTAGAGGACACCTTTAGGAATGATGTGCTAAGGCAGTCTGCTGGACTTGGGGTCATCTCCCCTGTTGGGCCAGATCATTTGTCATTCTTTCTGTCCACTTTCACAGACATTTCTGAACATAGAAACCATAGAAACAAAAAGGCTGGGTGAGGTGGGTCAAACCTGAGGCAGGGAGATTGCTGTGAGTTCTCTGTGTAGACCAGCTTTGACTACATAGAGAATTCCAGGCCAGGCTGTACTATAATGTAAGACCAAGTCTCTAGCACGTGCCCATTCATGTGCGCGCATACACACACACACACACACACACACACACACACACACACACACACACACACACACACACACACACACACACACACACACACACACACACACACACATATGCCTGCTCACTTACACACACATGCTCACACACACATGCATGCTCTCACACACATGCATGCTCACATGCACACACATGCTCACACACGCATGCTTACACTCACATGCACGCACACACACACATGCATGTTCGCTCAGTTGCATGTTCACACATACATACATACACACACACACACACACATGCATGTTCACACATGCACAGACAGACACACTGGTGAAGGACTTCATGTTGTTTTATTTCCTGTCAGCTGTACTGTAAAGAAGTTTCTAGATTAGATCCCTACCCTTGACAGCCTTGTGCCATGGAAAAGATGTTTTTCTTGTTAATTCCCTTCCCTGGTGCACAGATACTGGGCTGATACTGAAGCACACTTGAAGCACACTTCTTCCACCTTATTTAGGATGCTAAGGGAAAAGATTTCCTCTTAATTGGAAAAGGAGAGAAGCAGGCATGAGTCCTGAACCAAGCATGTGTGCACTCCTCCTAATCCCCTTCAGAGAGACCCCAACCTGTGTTTTGGGAAGGGCCTTTCCTTACTCAATAACGCGGTCATATATTTTTTTTCCCTGAGAAGTTTTGTTTTCTTCTCCCAAGAATGACATTAATTTTGGACTAGCATCGAAATGAACACAGATAGTAAACTATGGGCGTATTCAGAGGGATTGGGGTAAAGTTCTCAAGAACAAAAATGGAGAGGGTGGCAGCATGTAGTTTAAAACTTTAATTAAGAATTATTATTTTTGGTTTTTCAAAACAGCTTTTTTTTTTTTTTTTCCTCTGTGTAGCCCTGGCTGTCCTGTAACTCACTCTGTAGACCAGGCTGGCCTTGAACTCAGAAATCTGCCTGCCTCTGCCTCCCAAGTGCTGGGATTAAAGGCGTGCGCCACCACTCTTGGCTTTAAAATATTTTGTCTTCATTGATGATTTCATACATGTATGCAGTGTGTCTAGATCACAGCCACCCCACTTCCTTGTTCTTCTTCCCCTGATCCCACAACATGCCCCCTTGCAGCTTCATGTCTTCTTTTGAGGCTTCACTGAGTTCAGTTAGAGCTGCCTGCATACCTATGGTGCTAGGCCATTCATGGGAGCCCCGGAAGCCTACCAGGACCCACTGCCCAGAAAAACGTCAACTCTCGCCGCCATGACGGTTATCATGGGCAGTAGCTCCTCAGCGGTGGTTGGGGTTTTGAGTTCCTCCCTGTAAACTTTTAAAACAACAAAATAACTGTAAAGAGAGACTGAGAAAGTGGTTAGGTGAGAGCTAATGGTGTCTCAGGAAGCTGGAAGGTAAGCAGGGCTTAAAACAAAGGGTTAGAAGGATCAATGCAAGTGATTTGGGGAATGGAGGTCACTGGAGACTTTAAGATTTTAGCTTTCGTAGTTTTAGAGCTGGGAAAGATCTGTCTAGGTTGGTTTCCAGAGGGACTTTGAAGTGAGCAGGTAAAATCGCCAGCTGCCTCTTTGAGATGTGAGGGGAAGCTAAGGAATGCCCCAGCGGCCACAGTGTATATGAAAACTAGAAGACCATATGGCACTGTGCACTTCTGCTTGCCCTCCCAACCCTCTGGATTGTCTCCTGAAGGAACAAAGTGAGCAGTGCTGCATTGACTCATTTGACTTCAGCTTGTTTTCCTTGAAAGAACACTTTCTGCGTGTGAGCAAGTTTCAAGACCTTCCTGGTGTGAATGCTCTCCTGGGTCTGTGGTCTGCAGAATCTGAACCCTGGTTCCCATCAGCTGGGTTAGAAATGCAGACTCCATCCTGAGCCTGGAATCTGAAATGACCCGGCAGTGGGACACAACCATCTGTGCTGTGGTCAACCTCTGTGATTTGAATACACAGTCTAGTAGTAAACCTGTATTGCCACAGCAGGGTTTCCGAGGCGACAAGTGACTTGTACAGAGGTGCGTTTAGCTCACTGTTTTGGAGGGTCAGCATCCAGAGAGTGAAGTCATGCAGGCTCGGTGTGGGCACCTCTTGACTCCTCATAGTAGACGGTGAATGCAGATACAGGTGCTTGGTGGGAGGAAGCCTCAGTCCCATCTCACTCCAGGAGCATGGCCGGAGGAAGAACCCCATGTCCCTAGTGGCCTGGGGACCTCTCACACTTAATTGTCCATAGCACCTCCCCACCCCCCAGAAGAACAAAAACAAGCAAACAGAAAATCAGAATAGAAACACAACAACAACTGTAACCAAAGCCAAATCAGGGATACCTTAGACATCAGCTTTTATATATGGACCCTTAGGGGACGCTTAATATCTAAACCTGAGCTTGTGATAAACTCTGAAGATCATTTTTCAAAGAATGTTATCAGTAAAGTAGCTTTTGTTCAGATAAAGAGAGTCTTTTCAGGGCTCTCGTTGTGGTCTTAGGAACCAGTAGGGAAGCCAGACATTCTTTATTTTCCTAGAAGTTTTCAGAGCTACTTGGGAAAGGGCCAGTTTGGGTCAGGTTGCTTTGCAGGGGATGGGGCCTGGTGGGGTCTGACAATTCACCAGCTAAGAAATGTAGACTTGGTCTAGATTGCATGAGAATGAGAGCCAGTTTTGTTTATTCCTGAGGTGTGGATTTCCGTAGCCAAAGTGGGACTGGTCTGCGTTCGGTGCTGTGGGTAAGACTTTGTGTTAGAAGGGCAGTCTTCTTTTTCTTTGCTGTTCAGTAGGGCAGCCATGTGTGGAAGTTAACTTATTATTATATGTATGTGTCATGCACATGTGCACGGATACTCATGCATGTGCTACCTCAGATGTGTGGAGGTTTCAGTTTTCCCCCTTTACTAGGCGGGGTTCTCACATGGAGTTTGGGTTTTCAGTTTTAGTGTCAAGTGACCTTACTGACTGAGCCATCTCACTGGTCCCATGTAGGGAAGAATAGCAGTAAAGAATGAAGCTAGTCAGGCTGAGGAAGTGAGCTTTACATTTTGTTTAATCTTGAAGAATTAAAAAAGTTGCACGTGGTTCATGGCTACCCTGTTGGACATTGAGACCCTGGCTTAGTGTCTCCTGTGTGTCTGAGTAAGTCAGCAGGCCTCTCTAACCTGCAGGCTCTGGTCTAGTAGGTCCAGGACGAGGCCTGGAATTTTCTTCCAAGCTGCCTTCCTAGCTATCTGAAGACCAAATGTTCTGGAATAATAGATCTCGTTCCTCATGTCATGGTGACCTCCAACCATAAAATTATTCCATCTCTATTTCATAACTAATTTTGCTACTGTTATGAATCATAATATAAATATCTGGTATACAGGATTATGTGACCCCCCAAAGGGATGGAGACCCACAGGTTGAGAACTGAAAGACAAGGTTTGGCCGACTGTTCTCTGACTGAGCTGAGGGGCAGCCAACTTGCAAGCCTTGTGGGTAGGACTTCTGCCTTAGCTAATTTTCTTTCATGAGGACAGGGCCAGAAGAAAGGGTTCTATCTGAAGGCATGCCTGAGAGAAGGCTTTTCCTTTATCAGGGGCAAAATAACCCCTGCTACTCAGTGATCCGCAGTCTGTAGCCTGCCCCCTGTCCCCACTTCCTGTGGTAGAACTGTTTGAGTGAAAGACCAGCGGATATTGGTAGCAGGTTAGAATGTTTCAGAACTGGCCAGACAGTGCAGTTAGAACCTGCAGACAGCTTATATTCAGAAACTTGAATTGAGGTTACGGTGAGGTTAGGGTTGTCTCTTACACACAGTGTTTGGTGATGAAGGAAAGCTGTATAGCTGATGTTCATTTTATAGGGTTGTAAACATCTGTAAATGTCAGCACGTTTACACCATGGAAGTAGACACGTAAGAGCGGTTCTAACGCAGACGGCAGCTGGGGTTTGGGTGGGAGGAGGGTGTGCGCGGCTTCTTTCCCCTTCCCTCAGAGTCTTGCAGCTGTTTCGGTTGGGAAGTCACACACCCTGCTCTTGGGCCCGTGGTCCTACCAGAGACTGCTGGAGAGACATGAGGGGAAGGGACGGAGCTGGTTTACTGCCCCAGGGAAGCGTCTGTGTCTTAGGCCTGATTGAGAGCTGGGGCTGGTTGCTAGAGTTAGGCCCCAGGCTCTTGAGGGCTCTTAATACACAACGGGCCGTGGAGGCGAATCTCGGAAAAGGCCTGAGTAAGTGATGTCAGTCTCTTACATTTAGACACCCTAGGTGTGTTATTTTTATTTGAATAATTAGCTAAACATTTACCTCTATCCATGGCATTGATCTTTTGTCGTGGATGGCACAGAAGAGCCACTGAAGCTCAGAACGGGCTGTGCTGTCGTTGGGGTCACCTTCCGTGTGACAGAGACCCCAGGGCAGTAGCTTCTCAATCGCATCAGTATGAATCAGTCTCTGTACCTGTTTCCTGCAGGCCAGTGTCTGGGTGGCAGTCATGTACCTGTCTAAAACAAACAGCTGCAGCTTCCTCCTCTCCAGCCGGCCTCCGAAGGGACAGAGCGAGCATAGATGTCAGGGCGCTGGTTCATGGAACAGCACTGGCAGCCAAGGTGCTGGTGAGCAGGAGCCATCCAGTGCCAAAAGTGTAGCACCACCTGTCCTCACTGGCCTTCTAGACGCATCTCTAGTGGGAATTTTGTTCACTAGGTTCACAGAAGCTATGCTTTGAGTTGCCAGGAAAATCCAGACTTTTGTTGTTGTTGTTGTTGTTGTTATTGTTATTATCGGTGAGATTGGAATCCGCAGAGTTACTTGGAAGTTCCCCTTCAACAACTTGGGCTATGTAGTTTGTTCTAAATTCTCTTCACTATTCCTTAGGAATGAACGATAAGATTGTACTATATTTTAATTTTTTTCTGCCATTCTGATGGAACAGGAAGTGATGGGTAGAGGCACAGCCCGATAGACTTTAAAGCAGTCACTAGAAGCTTATAAATCCCACGGGGAGAAGACATGCTAGACCACAGTCAGAACAGGGGTCAGAGTGATCCTAAAGACGGAAGTGGGTGTGCCGATCCCAGGGCTTGGAGGCAGAGGTAGGAGGATCAGGAGTTCAAGGCCATGTTCAGTTATAAACGAGTTCCAGGACAGCCTGAGCTACATGCTACTCTATCTTCTAGCTGCCTGATTTGTAAGTTTTCATTCTGCTAGATGGATAGCCTTGTCCTCAAGGGTGTTTATTGCCTACCTAACGAATACTCAAATAGTGTTCTTCCTTGGACTTTTAGAGCAGAGGTCACCAGATTTTTCTGTAAGGAGCTGTATTGTAAATAATTTAGTCCTAAGGTGCTATAAGGTTCTATTGCAATTGCCCTTCTCTTTTTACTTCATGCGGTACATAAATCTTGAAGTATGGCTGCATTTCAGTAGAACCTCAAATTAGGTAGCAGGCCTTTGGATTTCATCCCTTCGTTTGCCAAGCCCTTAAAAAATTGGATTTTTAATAATTTTACTTCTAAATATCTTACGTATTTGTCTATGTGAGTGAATGCTTGAATGCTGTTATATCTGGGTACCCCATTGGAAGCCAGCAGGCGTCAGATTCTCTGTGAATTAGAGTTATAGGTGGCTATTACTCTCACATGACATGGGGCCTGGGAATCGAACTTGGGTCCACTGGAGGAGCAGGAAGAGCAGCAGCTGCTGAGTCACCTCTCCAACAAAGTACAATATCCCTAAATCGCCTTAAGATACCTTGTTTCCTTTTAAATGATTTGTATTTTAGGACATATGTATCTGTCTGTCTGTAGATGTACCTGCACACATGTGTGAGCAGGTGCTAGTGTGGAGGTCACAGGAGGACATCAGTCATAGGCCTTTCCACTTACCCTTGAGACAGTGCTGCCCCCTGAACATAAGGCTTACATTTCCTCAGCTGAATGGAGACCAGGAAGCCACATCCATCCTCCTCTGGCCCTCCCTGAGAATCAGGGTTCCAGGTATGTCTGGGTAGCCTGGCTTGTTATGTGCACAGTGGGATCTGAATTCGTTCCTGATCTCATGACATCTGTCTAGTCATAAAGTTCTGTTTTTGAGATAAGGTCTCACCCTGTCGCTCACTGAGGTTGACCTTGAACTCACTATTATACAATAAACTGGCCTCAAACTCAAAGCAGTCTTCTTGCCTCAGCCTTGTGGTGCTGGGCTTCCCAGTGTGAGCTACTACCTCTGACAAATGGTAAATTGTTTTAAAATAATAGCCAGATGTTTGCTTCCTTCTCTTTCTCATAGTCTTCAGATCCATGGTTCTCAGCATTTTCTTGGCTCTTCCTCAGGGTCACCTAGACCATCAAAAGCACAGATATTTACATTACAATTCATAACACTAGCAAAATTATGTTATGAAGTAGCAATGAAAATAACGTTATGGTTGGGGTCACCACACATGAGGAACTATATTAAAGAGTGTCGCAGCATTGGGAAGGCTGAGAAGCACTGATGTAGAACAATGCCATGCATGCGCAAACTAATAAACACACCTTAAAGAAAGGGCTCTTTAAGGACTCTCCCATCTGTGGAACTCTATGTCATTCTGTATTCTGTTGTAGGTTTCTTTTTTTTTCTTTTCTTTTCTTTTTTTCAAGACAGGGTTTTTTTGTGTAGCCCTGGCTGTCCTGGTACGTTGTAGACCAGGCTGGCCTCTGCCTGCCTCTGCCTCCCAAGTACTGGGATTAAAGGCGTGCGCCACCACGCCCGGCCTGTTGTGGGTTTCTTATCCGGTTCTTATCACGTCCTTGGAAAGGAGGGCATAGGGGAGACGGTTTTTTGCCCGTATTGCAGACTGAACTACTGAAGCTCAGAAGTCTAAATGAAGGCCCGTTTATATTGCCTCGTGAATGGCGGGGCATGGATTTAGATATGCTTCCTGTTGTAGCTCTGAGGTGTGACTTTTCACTTCCTAACGGGAGAAGCCAAAGATGCTTGTCTCTTCGTTCTGATTGTAAACTTCCTGTTTTGTTTTAAATATCCCATGAAGATTTAGCATTCAATATTCCCACTTTTTTTTTTTTGGCACAGACAATTGTCACTTCTGTTCTCTTTCTCAGGAGATAGATCTGAGCTATGCAGAGCTGAGGCAAGGTTTTCTGTAGACTAGTCTGGCCTCAAACTTTCTGTGTAGCCCAAATCGCCATAATCTTGCAATCTTCCATCCGTGACTGTTCAGGTTATGGGATCCGTGAACTGGAATACCTGGTGAAATAGATTTTATTTTAAAGCTCATAGATAAAATTATCCTATTTCAGTTTCTCAGAGGAGAACATAGTCATTCAGTGTCTGTGTTGAGCTCTAGGGTATTAGCCTGCCAACCCCTTGCTTCAGCCATATTTGATTCATATGCTCACACTTACCTGTGCTGCAGTCTTTTTCACAGAGAATTCTTCTTACCATGGAAGAAGAAGGAAAAAAAAAAAAAAACTATGGGTTTCATCCTCTAGAACCAGGCAGTGGTGGCTATACAGCTGTAGATATAAGTAAACATTTACTACCAGTTTTATTTTTTATTTGATATTTAACATGACAGGGCCAGTTAAGATGGCCCAGCAAGTAATGACAACTGTGCTTGCTGACAAGCCAAGGACCTGGTTTCTATTCCTGGGACCCACATAGTAGAAAGACTATAGCAACACAGGAGACAGACAGACAGACAGACACTCACACACGTAATGTAGTTATACATATATTTTAAAAAATAACTATGGGGAAGAAGCTCAAATTCTGCCTTATTTCACAAGGAGAAGGTCCATTTTACCTGCCCATTTTTATCTCAAAAACTCAGTCAAACAGTAGCTGGCATTGTCTAGTTGGCATTATAACAGCAGTCAAAACTGCTGGGCTCCTAATCTCTGCATTCCAGTGAGGTTCTGTGCCTCGATGTCCTCATCTCTCAAGTGGAGGTGAGGACTGTGAGCATTGTCACACACAGAAGGCACTTGGATGCAATGCAAGTGGATAGTATTGTGTATGTGTCTGTGTGTGTGTGTGTGTGTGTGTGTAAGGGCCAGAGAACAAACTCAGTGTTACTTCTCAGACTTGTCAGCAAGCCCCAGAGATGTACTTATTTTCAATTCTCTTATTCACCATGCCTGCCTTAAAAACAAACAAACAAAACAAAAGAACACCAATAACAAAAATGTGGATTCTTAGAATTGAATTAATGTCCTTGTTTTTGCAAGGCAAATACTTTATTGACTCTGTGTGTGTGTGTGTGTGTGTGTGTGTGTGTGTGTGTGTGTGTGTGTGTGTGTGTAGAGGGGGCTTAGAGCTCCTGTTATTTTTAAAAGTGGACTTGCTTCAGCTGATGGCTGGTAAAGGTCTGCTACCCCTGAGGCGTTCCTGTGATGATGGTGGTTATCCGTCTACTATTGGGTGCCAGGTCCGATGACTCTTTTCTTGCTCTACACTCTGCTTACATCTTGTTCTGTCATTTGTTCACTTGTGTCTAATGAAACTGTCCCAAAAGTTCAAGAAAATGGTGTTTTCTTTTTTTGAGATTTTTAATTTGCCTGCATGTATGTGTCTGTGGCACGAAGACTCATGTATACAGTAACCGTAGAGGCCAGAAAAGGATGTTGGATGCACTGAGACTGGGATCCAGAACTTGGATGCGGGAACTTGAGCTTAGGTCCTCTGGAAGAGCAGCCAGTGCTCTAACTATTGGGCCATCTCTCCAGCCCCACATTTTCTCTTCTATTGTATCATTTTAGATTCAGGACCATGGCTTATGAAGAATATGAATCCATATAAAGAATGATATACTCAAAGCCAGGAGACCTGGGTTTTAGTATTTACTTATTTATCTTTTTAATAAACCCCGAGAACCTCAGGCAAGCGCTCTACCTGCCACTGGACTCCAGCCCAGGGAATACACATTTGCTAGTGGCTAGGTTTATGCCACTGGAGGACTTTCTTCTGTGTTCCATTTGACAAGTTTATTAAACCTGTTTCCCCCTTTGGAGTAAATAGTGCTTGTTTTCACACAAGCAAGTGTGTGTGTGTTCATGCACACACACACACACACACACACACACACACACACACACACACACACAGAGGAACAGAGGAATGTATATATAATGCAAGAAGATATTAGTTATTCCATGTAAAGTTTTCATTGCGAAGTAACTGCAATTTTGTGTGTTTGTTTGTTTTGTTTTTTGGTTGTTTTTTTTTTCGTTTTTTTTCTCTAATCGATTGTTTTAAAAGTAATTACTGCTTTCTGTCTTCAGCTTCGAGCTCAGAATCAGGTTCTGAAGAAAGGTGTTGTGGACGAGCAGGCCAGCTCTGCCGCTCTGAAGGTATGCAAGGGAGCCTGGAGTTGCAAAGGTTGCTCCATGTCTGCTCATGGGTTGGGGGTAAAGTCCCAAGTCTTGACACTGATTTACTAGGTGTAGGAATGGTAGGGCTGTTCCCTGTGTCTAACGTCCCTTCGTGCTTACAGACGCAGATTATACGTTTCCTCAGAAAAAAAAAAATGGTAGAAAAGACTGACTTTATTTACTGCATTTCTTCTGTAGCTCAAGGCGTCCTTTGTCTGGATGAGCACAGCCTTTTGTCTGCTGTTCCAGGCGCCCTCTGACGTTTGTGTTTGCACCCCCATGCTCAGCAGTCTGGCCCTATGAATGAGTACAAATGTGTGACTCCTGTGGCTCATTTACTCCTGCCTTTAGCTTGCAGTGATGACCTGTACTGACGTGCACACTGCCTGAGTGGTGACGTGCACACTGCCTGTGTGGTGACGTGCACACTGCCTGAGTGGTACGCTACCCTCTGCCCCATCTGTCTGGCATATAATAAATAAATGCTGTCTTGTTTTTGAATGGATAGGCTAATTGTAGGATATGGATCTTTCCTGAAACCTTTGAAGAAGTGATCACTGACTCTCCTAATGCTTAAAACCTACTACCGAGGAGGTGTCTCCAAGTGCCTGCTCTGTGTGGCAGCTCCCGATGCTGGTCTTGTAGATAGCTCTTGTGTTGGTAGGAATGTGTGGATGGTTATGGTCATGGTACTGAGATACCGACTTTTCTCTTTGAGCATTACCACATCTCTTTGGGCACTGTGCAAAGCACATTACTACATCCATTATCTTCTTGTTTCCAACAACTCTGTAGGGATGGATAGTGTCATTCCTGTTGCAGAAGCTGGGATAGCTTCTTCTGAAGCTACTGAGTGGGCAGCACGTTCGGAGCATCGTCCACCGAGTGGTAGCTCATAGCAACAGTGTAAAGAAACCTCACCCTGTTCGTTCTGAGGTTGCTGTAGTTACGGTACTGCTGGCTAGTTTGCCAGCCAGCTAGACACCAGTGTTACGGTGTCCTCTGATGTTATTGGATTTGCACCTGAGTGAGTTGCTGGGGGTGAAAATCATTGATTGCACTTACTTTCATTTGAGGTTTTATGATAGTTTATACTTGAGCTAGACCTATGTGTGCCCTTGACCTTCAAGTAAAAATTAAGGGTTTACTGGTAGCCAGTGGAAAAGAAACAGTGACTTCTACTCACTAGGTCACGTGGTGGGGACTCCGGCTGCCCTTGTCACACAGGCACACACAGCAGACTGGGCCATTTGGGGGCTGCTCCTATATGGTTAGAATATCTGTTTGTTAGTTTCACTTCTTAGTCTTAGAAGTAGTGTTTGTTTGAGTGAAATTAATTAAAGTAATTATTTAAATAGAAGACTCTGGCCGATTATGTCTGATTATGAGTGAACACAAAGTTGTAAGTAAAATATAATTAAAATAGTGTATTCTTTAAATAAGTTGAAACTAAATATGCCTATTTAACTTTCAATTTTTTCTGTTCTTCTCTCTCTCTTTTGGGGGAGTGCATTCAAGATGGGGTGTCTGTGTGGAAATCACTCTGTAAACCAGGCTGACCTTGAACTCAGAGATCTGCTTGCCTTAGCCTCCTGAGTGCTGGGGTTAAAGATGTGCACCACCATTGCTCAGCAACTTCCTTCTTAGCTCTTTATACACAGTAGCAGGCAGGCAGTAGAGAGGATGTTGTGGAGATTTTTAGGATGTTTAGAGTTCTGAGTCTGTTTTCATGAGCTTGAAAGTGAGCTGCTGAGGAGCAGAGTCTGAAAGTGCTGACAGCAGAGGCTGGGGTGACATGAGTGTGCTGAGGAGATCTGTGGGCTGATGGGCTAGGGGTAACCCCGCAGTACACTTGTTTCTGTAGGCAGGCGTCCTTGGAGGCCAGGTTAGGTTCTGTCCACTGCTTGCCACAAAGAAAGGGGGTGAGGAAGGGGGTAAGGCTTCAGTTAAATTCAGAGAGGACTTACAGACAGAGGGATAGAAATCGATTCCCTGCACTGTTGGTCACTGAGACGTATTGTTATTAAGTCTGGGATTCCTGTGAAACATCCACATTTGTAAATGTGTAACCTGTGGCTCATCTGCTCTCTGTCACAGACTTAACACAGACTTGCAGGCATTTTGTTATAAGTTGCTGACGGTCTGCTATGTCAATATATATTTTTTCTTATTTTATTTGTTTGGCTGGGAGATATTTTTTGTATATGCAAAATAGCTAAAAACGTAACCGAAATGATAAACTTGTAACTTACATTCCCTGAAGCAAGGGTGTTTAATTTTTTTTTTTTTTTTAAAGTTTTTCTGTGTAGCCCTGGCTGTCCTGGAACTCACTCTGTAGACCAGGCTGGCCTCGAACTCAGAAATCTGCCTGCCTCTGCCTCCTGAGTGCTGGGATTAAAGGTGTGTGCCGTCACGCCCACCAAGGGTGTTTAATTTTATGTTGATGGAACAAAGACTTGAAAAAGAAAAACTGTGCATGTGAGGAACTATTTGACTTTGATGTAGGAACAACTGAAAATGAAGGACCAGTCCTTGAGGAAACTGCAGCAAGAAATGGACAGCTTGACATTTCGAAATCTGCAGCTTGCCAAGAGGGTGGAACTCCTTCAAGATGAGCTAGCACTAAGTGAACCTCGAGGAAAGAAAAACAAGGTAAGCTCAGTAGCATCCCCTGTGCGCTGAGGAGAGGGGCGGCCGGCTTCACCAGAGGCCCCGTGGTCCTCTGGCCCTCCAGGGCCCATTCCTCACTGTGTCTGGTCTCACCTGACTCCAGAGGGAGGATGTTCACTGTTGACGCCTCCACTTGAGGGCGTTTCTCTTTCTCTTTGTTGTTTGAGACAAGAACTTTTCATGGAGCTCAGGCTCATCTGAGTCTCCCTGGTGCTAGAGTGACAGGCAGGTGCCACGTGACCAGTTCAAGGGCATTTGCATATAAAGGCTAGTTTTTAAACATTTTGTTAGCAGCAAACATGCACATAATTGAGGTAGTAGCTGAGAAAAATCAATGGAATATCTCATATCGCTCAAAACTCACGTCTTTGTTACCTTAATTCCTGCATGGTGAGTGGTAACTGTGGCTGCTGAAGTCTGTAGCAGCTGGGGCCTCTGCGATCAAGTGCTGCCCGTGCTAGTATTTCTGTACTTAAGAACAAAAGGAAGTGTTAGCGTGTATAGATCTCTGTTCTACAAGTGTGCTAACAGGCTGTGCCGACTGAAAGAAGCACACAGAGACCCTGAAGAAGGATGTGTAGAGGGGAGAACAGTTCTTCTTCAAGAACAATTCCTCTAGAGCTAAACTTAATTTGAATCCTCTGCCTGCTGTTTACAAATCTATGGCTTTGGAAAAGTTGTTACTCTTTTAGCTTCAATTTCTTCATCGGTTAAGTAGGTCTGAGAAATTTAGGTTTGGGGTATTAAATGGGATCACACAAAGTGCCTAAAACTGTATTATCACGTGATATGTTAATTCCTTTCCCAGAGGCATTCATCTGTTTAGAAGGATGCTCTAAGGTAAAGAGGGACAAAGAGGGCTGACCACATACATATCAGAGTCACGAGGAAGTTGTCATGTGCCTGGGATTCCAGATGATCTCTGGGAAGACATAGCCGTCTAGACTCCTAACATGACTATTGGGTGGTTTTGTTTTATTTTTTGAGCTGGGGTCTTATTCTGTCAGCCAGGCTGTTCTGGTATTAAATATGTGGGCTAGGCTGGTTCAGATGTGTAGCAGTTCTCCTGCCTCAGCTTCCTAAGTACTGAGATTGTAGGTGTGAGCCACCATGCCTGGCTAACATATCAGATGCATTCTTTCTGAGAGGTGCCTAAGACTTGTGAGTTAGTCCTGTTGAAGCTTCCAGTTTGGGAACACTGAGGACTACAAATAAGTCATTCCATAATGTGTCTTAATGTATTTTTTGTGTTTTAAATGTGATGGATATTTAGTATCTTTTGGTTTTTTACATAGCTATATTCATCAGCAGTTTGTGTTGGATTAGCAGGGGGACTTCATTCGAAGTGATGAGCGAGATGCAGAAAGGGTGCAGAGTGGGGACTGTTGTGTAAACACAGCGTCTTTGTTAGGTAGCTCCATGCAGTCTTTGTTCTGTGTGTCCCCTGAAACAACTGTTCCTTCTTAGATTTCCTAAATACTGCCATTCTTCTTAGTGGAAAAGTTAATATTGAAAAAGAAAGGAATTTTATTTATAAGCTTAGTTTTTTTCTTGTTTTTTTTTTTGTTTGTTTGGACCCATTTGTTTGTGAACATAAATAAAAAAATGAATGAATGAATAAATAATAAGTGAATGGAACTCCTTAAAGGAGTGTAACAATAGCTCAGACTCTAACGTAATCCCCGACTGAAAGGTCAGGCCGAGTCCAGGTTTTCTGCTGTTCTGTCTTCTGGCATCTCCTGAGTTCATACGCGAAAAATGATGAGCTCATTTATTTTTTTTCTCTGTCTCTCTTTTAAGCTTTCTTACCTTTGGAGTCTTTGCTGATCTAGTTTGGGTCCCATAGGCAATGTTAAGAGATGTACCGTGTGACTTCTGTAGGGATGCTTGAAAATGGTGAATACATAGTTGAGACAAAGGTCATAGAGCTGCTGTGTGCCTTAGCATGTCTCTCTAAAGGATCAAAGTTGTGTGGACGTAACTTGTTCTTTTCATCAGAAAAGTGGTGAATCTTCTTCTCAGTTGAGCCAAGAGCAGAAGAGTGTCTTTGATGAAGATCTGCAAAAGAAAATTGAGGAGAACGAACGGCTGCACATACAGGTGACAAAAAACTGAAGTACAGAGTGACAAGACGGCTCAGTGGGTAGGCCCTGGTTATCAAGCCTGAGGGCCTTACGTCCACCCCTGGGGCTCACATCATGGAAGGAGAGAACCAACTCCCACAGGTTGTTCTCTGACCTCCGCATGGACACTGTGTGTGCCCCCACCCACAATACATAAGTGAGTGTTTGAAGAAGTGGACCTGACAGAGGCTTTGTGAAGAGTGCTTGCCGCTCTCTAGATGTCCCAGGCTCAGGTCCTGCCACCCACTCAATGACTCTGAAATGCCTATAACTCCAGCCCCGGGGATCCTTTTCCTGGCCCCCGAGGGCACTGTTTGCATGTGGTACAGCTACAAAACATGCAGACAATAAACTCATACCCATCAAATACACAAATCTTTCAAAGAAATGGGGTTTTAGCCTGAGAAGTAGAAAAATTAATTTAAATAGTTACCTCATTGTCTGCATGGGGTTTTAATATCTCCTATGTCCTTAAATATGTGCTGTGACTGCGATTGTTTCTTAAATCTCACACATAGCTTGATGTGAATACGCACATGTACTCAGAGTCTTTGGAATAGAATTAGACTAGGCACTTCACCTAGGGACTGATGGGGGGGCTTCTAGTAAGCGGGTTTATCTCATGGTCTGTGGTGTCCAGTTGTTTCCTTGTTCATGGATGGTTAGGTGTTTGGTGGTGGTGGTGGTGGTGTTGTATTTTTGAGGCAGCGTTTCTTGTAGCTAGCATTGACCTTGAGCTCCCTGTGCAGCTGAGGATGATTTGGGATATTAGCTCCCCTGTTTGCTTTCCCAAGTGCTGGGATTACCGGTACGAATCACCATGCCCAACTTTGATAGATCCTAGGGTCCAGGAGATGGCGTGGTGCGTGAAGGTACTTGCTGCCAACACTGACTACAGGAATTCATGTGGCCCCTGGGACCATAAAATGACTCTGCCTTCTAACCTCCACACATGCATACACATAAATAAATTACATGTAATTACAGAAAAATCTTGAAAAATTTGATCTCAGAGCATTTTAAATCTAAGTATTCGTAACTCTTAATTAGCATCAGACTCATTAAGGAAAAAAGCTTTGTAAGTTTTAGGACCAGTGCCTCAGGTGAATTGCCTATGAATAGCTGTTCCAAGTGGAGATTTGCGGGCCTAAAAGAAGGGAGGTACAGGCTTGGGGGTGGGTGGGCTGCTATGTTTTACTGTCCTGTCTGTTGTGTTTAACTCTGAGGCCAGTGGCGCACTCTGTAGGCTGCTCACCTCTATAAAGCAGGGGCAGGAATGTAGACCCCGGTTCCTTCTGTCAGTAAGTGCTCTGGTACCGTCAGCTCACCTCTCACCTCTCGCAAGGCACACTGCAGCCCTGGGACAAGTGATGGCTGCCATCCCTGCTGTGTGCACTGGGATCTTTAGAAGAGGCTGTCTTTTCCTCACAGTTCTTCGAAGCTGATGAACATCACAAGCACGTGGAAGCAGAGCTGAGGAGTCGGCTGGCCACTCTCGAAACAGAAGCTGCTCAGCACCAAGCTGTGATCGATGGCCTGACCCGGAAGTACATGGAGACCATTGAGAAACTCCAGAATGACAAGGCAAAGCTAGAAGTAAGCCCGCTGCTCAGGGTGACGTGTGAAGATCTAGCTCACGCTCCTTTGATTTTTGAGGTGTTGTGTGGGAGCTCAGCTATAGGCCGACCTGTCAACTTTTCTTTTCTTTCCCCCCCGCCAAATTCAGGTAAAATCTCAGACTCTAGAAAAGGAGGCCAAGGAATGTCGACTTCGAACAGAAGAATGGTACGTGGAAACATGAACTCTAAGCAGGCATGAAGTCAGACTCAGCCCAAGGTTCTGTTTCTCTTTCTCTCTCTCTCTCTCTCTCTCTCTCTCTCTCTCTCTCTCTCTCTCTCTCTCTCTCTCTCTCTCCTCTCTCTCTCTCTCCTCTCTCTCTCTTTTCTGGCTTACTCTGAGTTGAGAAGACTGGGGTAGGTTACTGTGGGGTCCTTTTCCCTTCCCAGGGGCCGCAGCATCTTGACAGAATGGTCTCTGCTTGGCCTCAGCAGAGGGTCTGGGAAATCTTACTCTCGGCCTCCTGGACTGGACTGGTATTTGTGTCTCTGACTCTCCTGGGACAGGGACTGCCTAATATTCCTCAGCAGGAAACCTGACAAAGCAATGCCAACTTCTTTATGGTACATTTTGAATAAAATTGAAGTTATAGGATCTAATTGAGAGATTTCTAAACCTCAGAGCATTGCATAGCAATCTGCTAAAGGCATTCATAGTCTTAATGTTTTCTATTTCTTTTTCTTTTTGGTATTTATCTGTGCTAAATGAAACAGAAATCACCAGCCATTGAACTCAAAAAATAAATTGGTATAATACTTAAAAACTGTGCAGCGTTAGTTGAATAAACATGGGTAGTAGAGAGGACATTCATGACTCAGGCTGTGTAAGAGACTGGAACCGTGGCAGACCCCAGCAGTCCCTGGGGCTTTGCCTGGGGCAGGTGCCTCCTGATAGCACCTTTGAACAATTCTCAGCAGGGTGCCCCGGATGTTGGCACAGCTCTCTGACAGCCCGTCTCGGCAGCTCTGGGGGGACAAGCAATCGACGATTCACCGATTGGGAATGATGTGGTTTTGTGGGTTCTTTTTTCTTACAGCCAATTACAGTTAAAGAATCTTCATGAAGATTTGTCAGGTAGATTAGAGGAATCCTTATCAATCATCAATGAAAAAGTCCCTTTCAATGATACAAGTAGGTATTACATAAACGTAAGTTTCTGTTATTTGTATCTTTGAATCTATCTGTGGTAGCCAGTAAATGAAGATGATTTCTAATCTTCTCAGCTTCTCAGCCAAACAAACAAATAAACACCGAGATTGACCCAGGGGAGGGCTCTGCTGGCTCTCCTCATCAGCTGTGGCTCTTACAATTTTTAAATTATCTCCGAAGTGCTCCAAAGCCAGTATTCTTGGGAGATGTCCAGTGTGTTCTTTTAACTGCATTTCTCATATCCCAAGTTGAAACCTACCTGCATATGAAGTGGTGGGACATTTGCATGAGAGAAATTGTTCAGTGGGTTTTGGGGGTATGTACCTATGCCTGCAGTGAGATGTGGGTTTTGGGGTATGTAAGTATATCCACAGTGAGATGTGGGTTTTGGGGGGTATGTACCTATGNGGGTTTTGGGGTATGTAAGTATATCCACAGTGAGATGTGGGTTTTGGGGGGTATGTACCTATGCCTGCAGTGAGATGTGGGTTTTGGGGTATGTACGTATATCCACAGTGAGATGTGGGTTTTGGGGTATGTACATATATCCACAGTGAGATGTGGGTTTGGGATATGTACCTATGCCTGCAGTGAGATGTGGGTTTTGGGGTATGTACGTATATCCACAGTGAGATGTGGGTTTGGGGGTATGTACAAATGTCCACAGTGAGATGTGGATTTTGGGGTATGTACGTATGCCCACAGTGAGATGTATCTTTTTGGCCTGTTAGCTTCTGCCTCTGGGGAATCCCCGTGACAGGAAGCTGTTGCAAAGTCTAACTTCTGCTTCCTCCCATTCCTGGGGATGACCTCGTAGCTTACACATCCTGAAGTGTCTAGAGAGAACTTAAACAGTATTCTGGAACAGCACTCACATGCTGTTTAGATATCAAGCCTTTAGGGAAGAATGAAGTGAAACCCTTGAAAGCAAAGAACATATTTGTTTGGGAAGCCACTGGGATGACTCAGTGGCAGAGGTGCTTGCTGCCAAGTCTGTCACCTGAGCTCAGTCCCCGGAATCCACATGGCAGAGAGAGAGAACCGACTTGGCAAAGCTGTCCTTTGACCCCATCTCTGTGGCAGTCAGGGCTTGCTCTCACCTGCTCCAGTAGATAAATGAGTTTTTAAAAATTAGAAAAATAAATAACATTTAAAAGAAGACATCTTGAAATTTGAAGCCTATAATCAAGTTAATACTTGCTTCCTTTTTCTATAGCTATGTTTGAAATTCAATTTTCAGTTCCCTTAAATTTTTCTTAGAAAAGCCTGGAGGGAAAAGAAGAGGAAAGAGAAGATAAAACAGTGCTTTGAGGGCACACTTGCATCAGCGCCGAGGGGCTGGAGAGAGGGCTGGGCATGAGAGCACCAAGTGCTCTTTCAGAGGCCCTGGGCTCCGTGACCAGCATGCTCACAGTAGCTTACAACTGCATAATGCCAGTTCCGGGGATCTGATGCAGTGAGCATGCATGTGCTACACAGACGTGTATTATGATTGTTTTTGTGACTAATTGTTTATGCAGGCAAGACACACAAGCACATAAAATAATTAAATCAGCATAGGCCATTTCTGTATCAGCAGCCTAAATTTCCCCTTAGCAACAGTGATGTTATCAGCCTCTACGTTAAGGTGAGTGAGGCCAGTGCACCTTGGCTGTGCTGGAAAGCCCTGTAGGTCATTTCCTTGATACTCTATGTATCAGTTAATGAGAGGGTATTGTAACTTTTGGATAATGTGCACTTATCCTTCCTTTTCCAATAATTACTTGTCCCATTTTTAGGTTATTGTCACATCATCTGTGGGTTGGTTGTTTTTGGATATTTAGAACCACTTGGAGTTGTGAGGGAAGGGGCACTCATTCTTGTGGGTGATTGGAGCAACCTCCTCAGAGGAAGTATCTAGACCTGCATGCAAGAGCCAGTTTTTGTTATGTTTTATTTTTTTGTTTGTTTGTTTTTGAGGAGACAGGGAAGAACAAAGGAAACAGAAGCAGGGAATTTCAGAGAGTGTAATATATAGGATGAAAACTGCTGAGATTTCTTGGGAACAGTAGTTAACTGTGGCAGTAGGCTCCGGTCAGGGGATGTGAGGAACAGTGACCAGTCAGTTCTAGGGTAAGGACTTAGGACTTATATACACGGCTTTTAGGTGCGAGGAGAGTTGTTTAGGTGAGCTCTGTCCTGGGATTTGTGCACCTACACGGTTAGTCTGGAGCATAGAATGGGAGGGGAAGAGCGTCTGATCTTAAAGTCCCGAGTGCTGACAGGGAAATGTGGGCCTGAGTGAGCAGGGAGGGACAGAGGATCTGTGGAAGAGGAAAGTGGTTAGGGGAGAGGGAGGGGACAGAGCAAGGGGAGTGCAGACAGAAGTAAAAAGCAGATGGGTCGCTTTCTGTCATGACAAAACTACTTGAAGTTGTCAGTCAAAAAGAGGGAAGATTTGTTTGGGCTCAGGGCCTCGGGATGTCAGTTGGTGGCTCAGACGTGCTGCTTTGGGGCCTGTGGTAAGGCAGAGCATCGTGGTGGTGGCACACAAGGGCAACAGGGAGGCAGAGACCGGAAGGGGCTGGGGTCCCCAGAACCCTCTGAAGGGTTTTCAGTGATGTAATTTTCTGCATGGGATCTCACCAGAACGCTCCTTCCCCCCACAACAGCACTATAAAATGTCACCTGCGCCTTTGACGCACTGGCCTCTGGGAGGTGTCTGTGGTCTAAGCTGTCACTGGAGATGGGGAGCAGGGTGTGGATAGTGAGGTGCACCTGGGCTCCGGGTGATGGAAAGGGTTAACTTTGTTGACTATATCACATAGCTCAGGAGAGAAGCATGCTGGCCCTGATGAGCACTGTGTGGGCCTGGGAACAAGGAGAGTGAGGGGTGGAGGCAGAGAAAGGTCAGGGAGACGGTGCAGATTTTCATGACGGGAAGTGTTTCCAGCGGGTGATGTTGGTCATTGCTGCACTCAGCTGTGGGGAGGTCAGAGACAGTGACTGGAAAGGCAGCTGAGCCTGCTGACTGGATCTTGTGACTTTGAGAGGGCTAGTAATGTTTGAGGGAAGGACTTCTATGTCTACTCAGTTGTTAGCAAAAGGACTCAGAGGTAGATGTTAGGGGACTGACAAAGTGATTGATGCTTATCTAGCCAGTGGGAGCAAAGACATGGGCGAGGGCAGAGAGGATCAGTTACGGGCTAGGTAAAGGAGGGTGGGCTGGATATGGGCTGCATGCCTCCTGTCATACTAGCACTGGGGAGGCTGAGGCCCTGAGAGTGTAGGTTTGAGACTAGCCTGGGATACATAGAAAGACCCTGTTTCAGAGGAGAGGAGGGGAGGGGAGGGAGAGGGGAGGAGAGGGGAGGAATAGGATGAAGAGGAAGAGATGTACTCGGTCTCTTAGTCAGTCAGGAGGAACGGAACTGTTGCTATAGGGCGCAGGAAGAGGATTAGCTGAGCTGTGGACTTCAGGCTCTGATGTGGAGTCAGGGAGTTTAAGAGCACTGTGGGGCTGGAGGTGTGGCTTAGCGTGAAGAGCATGTGCTTCTCTTGCAGAAGGCCCGAGTTTGACTCCCAGCACCCACCTCAGGCAAATGAGGTCTGTGTCCCTCATTGCCTTGTTGGACACCTGCACACGTGTGATACACACACTCACACACCCAGATATTTTCTTTTTAAAAATTACTTTCACTTTGGCTGGTCCTAGCAGACATCGGCGGACATTGATTCCTGGCGTAATTGAAGGCCCCACTGAGGTTATGTTGACTAATGGCAGCAGACCTGCCTCTGGTGTTAGTAACAAAGGGCACTTTTGAAGTGAGAGGCCAGGGGAGCTGAGAGAAGGCAGAGGTGCTGAGGAACAGAGCGGGGGGACTTTCAGAATGGCTTGTCTCTGGCTGAGTGACTGATGTGCTAAGAGGAGGTGAAGGGCATTAGAAACAGTGACAAGCAGTGTGCTGCCTGGCACTGGGCAACCCCTGAGGCAGGTGGCAGCCTGCACATGAAGAGGCTGGAGGAAACTGGAACCACCCAGGGAAGAGAACTGAGGTACTGGGACCAGCAGCATCAGGCTGCGGTGGGTTTGAAGATGTGACTCTGTCAGGGAAGCCGTGTGTTTGGAGGCCAGTGCGGCAGTCAGGCCAGGGTTCTTGTAGAATGGCTGATGACGGCAAGGACATCACAGGCCCCAAGAGCTGCAGGAGTTAAAGAAGGAACAGTTACTGCTTGCTGAGAGACCACACCCCTGTGCATGCCAGCCCGGGCTGTGTTTGTGAGGCCCTGCATCCTGGGTGCTGAGGAAGCTGACTGCAGTTGTCCTTCTTGGGAAGACTGAGATGAGCTCTAATGGCCCTCCTTTTGTTTTGTAGAGTATAATCTGTACAACGCTCTCAATGTTCCCCTGCACAATAGGCGACACCAGGTAAAGGATGGAGTGAGTGTGTTCTTGGTTTCAGCGGGGCGCACAGCATCCCACTAAGTCAAGTCAGTGTTTGCTCTCACGTGCTACTCGCCTCTGTTTCTTTAAACTGTGAACAGCTTTTATTGAGTTCAGGTGCTACTGATTTAAATGTTTTTAATTTATTTTTTATGTTATTTTGGGGAGAGCTCACATGCAGACTGAGGACAACTTGTCTGAGTTTATTTTCTCCTCCTGCCGTGTCCTGGACTCTGACCAGCAGCCTTGGCAGCACCGGCGGCAAGCACCTATTCCTAGGACTATACCAATGATTTTATTTTATTGAAACAGTATCTCACTGCATATCTCTGGCTGGCTTGGAGCTTAGTTTATAGACCAGGCTAGCCTTGAACTCAGAGAGATCCCCCTGCCTCTGCATCTCAGGTTATGGGATTAAAAGCATGTGGCAACATAATAGTACTACTGATTTTTAAACTATTTCTTTCATTTTCTCATATTAGAATTGAGTTATGGAATGTCTTTCTTTTTGAGGCAGGCTTTTGTTTAGGGGAGTAGGCTTCCTAAGTTAACTTGGACAGGAGGGCACCGGGATCCAAGTGGGAGCAAGTGGATGTAGGCCTTCGTGGATCTAAGTGGGAACAAGTGGATGTAGGCCTTCATGGATCCAAGTGGGAGCAAGTGGATGTAGACCTTCGTGGTGTCACTAGGGTTCAAGTGCTTTAAAACAACTGTTTGACCCTATGTATTTTGCATTTTAAAGCTGAAGATGCGAGATATAGCTGGGCAGGCCCTGGCTTTTGTTCAGGATCTTGTACCGGCTCTTCTGAACTTTCACACCTATACAGAACAGAGGATTCAAATTTTCCCTGTTGATTCTGCCATAGACACCATATCACCATTGAATCAGAAGGTAAATACTCAAAATTCCTTTTGTTGCCCTGGACAAATGGGGACAACACATAGGGAATTCTTTCCAGAGTACTTGGGTATATTAGCCAAGTATTGTGGGAGACGGGGAAGAAATTGGAAGTCATGGTCTTTGTGACAACAGAGTATGGCAAATGCAGGGTGTTACGGGATTATTGCTAGAGGAGTTATTAGGAGATTGCAGAGGGAGCCATCGAGAGACACACTGAATGAGGGAGGGAGAAGTGGCCAGCATCCAGTGTGGTCAACGCATGGCAGCCAGTGGGCCAGCATCCTATGTGGTCAACGCATGGCAGCCAGTGGGCCAGCATCCAGTGTGGTCAACGCATGGCAGCAGTGGGCCAGCATCCAGTGTGGTCAGCATGTGGCAGCTAGTGGGCCAGCATCCTGTGTGGTCAATGCATGGGAGCCAGTGGGCCAGCATCCTGTGTGGTCAGCATGTGGCAGCCAGTGGGCCAGCATCCTGTGTGGTCAATGCATGAGAGCCAGTGTGCCAGCATTCAGTGTGGTCAGCATGTGGCAGCCAGTGTGCCAGCATCCAGTGTGGTCAATGCATGGGAGCCAGTGTGCCAGCATCCAGTGTGGTCAGCATGTGGCGGCCAGTGGGCCAACATCCAGTGTGGTCAGCATGTGGCGGCCAGTGTGCCAGCAATCCAGTGTGGTCAGCATGTGGCGGCCAGTGTGCCAGCATCCAGTGTGGTCAATGCATGGGAGCCAGTGTGCCAGCATCCAGTGTGGTCAGCATGTGGCGGCCCGTGTGCCAGCATCCAGTGTGGTCAGCATGTGGCGGCCAGTGTGCCAGCATCCAGTGTGGTCAGCATGTGGCGGCCCGTGTGCCAGCATCCAGTGTGGTCAGCATGTCGTGGCCAGTGTGCCAGCATCCTGTGTGGTCAGCATGTGGCGGCCAGTGGGCCAGGGAGGGGCTGCTGCTCTCATCTGCGCACCTTGACGACTGAGCAGGGTTGGAAGGGGTAAGAGAGGTAGTGATTGTTGTTCTCATTGGTCTCAACTCCCAGAAGTAGCTATAGGACAGGAACTGTGGAGCAGGAAAGCATTGTGGGTGGGGGCTGATGGAGGGCATGCTGAGGGAACTTGTGACTGGAATGTGAAGTCCCTGGAGGGGAGGAATGGGATGAAGGCCAGGAGAGCTAAGTGGCTTTCGTGGAGGCCCAAGGGTGGGCTAGGGCCGAGGCCTTCCCTTACGGAGGCCTGTGCAACGTTTTACCAGTGCTGGCACAGTGGACAATTCCATTTGATTGCTGGGAGGGCATGTTTCTGTCCCATGTGCTGTGGCTGTGGTTCTGTCACTGGGCCAGGACGCCACTGCTCTCTTCCCTTCTGCTGAGGCGTCTGTGGGACAGGGCATATCCAGTTGAGTATGGTGGCTCTTCGGGGTCGGTGTGGCCGAAAGAGATTTGCTTGCTACTCCCCTCAGTTCTTGTGCTTTCTTTTGCCCGCCTACCCAGGCGATTCTAAAAAGGATATAAAGACGCCTGCAAGAGTTTGCTTAACTAAAAAAGCTGAAATGCTAATGAGTATATCGTTTGTCTGACTGGACAGTAAGATACCCTGGACTTAGTTTCAAACAGCAGACATTGGCTATCCCTTGGGTTTTTGGTCAGCTGACTAGGGAGTTGTGGGTCCCGACTTCCCTGTCACTGGGGCAGCAGCCACTGAAGGGGCACTGTCTAGGGGATTTACCCCCAGAGGCTGAAATTTATTTATTCACAAGCCTGGTAAGTTAGTGCTAGAGGGAGGCTTGAAGCCTATTCCTCATGCACCCTTCTCTGGAGCGCTTTTGATGTTCTCATGACACGATACCCCTTAGGGAGTTTGCTTCAAAAGACATGGAAGCTATAGTCTTTTGGGACCCTTGTCTAGCCCCATTGGCATTCCTGTTGTGATTTTGGTCACACTGACTGACCCTGAAACAGTTTGAGTGGGAAGCGTTCAAAGGCAAGAAATAATACATGGATGCCACTGAGGCCAGCTCACACACAATCAGAGCAAGGATCCTGCTGCAGGCTCTACCGGCCTGACACGTGACCTGTGATCAGCCTCGCGCTTCTACTTTGAGGAACTCTTCCTAGAGTGAGTGAGTGTGTGTGTGTGTGTGTGTGTGTGTGTGTGTGCGCGCGCGCGCATGCGCGCGCATGTGCCCATAGTGTAGTACTTCTAGGGTTTGGATATACTCATGTCTGCAGATACCCCAAATGCTCACTAATTTAGCAAAGACCTGGACTCTGAAGATGGGCTTCTTGGATTCCTATTCTAGCTCTGTCATGTTGAGCCAACCTTGGAGCTTTAATTTAATCCCTCCGTGTTGGTTTCCTTGTCTTTAAAATGGGAAAGGGATTTGCCCATTTCCCAGGTAAGATCCATATGAGGTGAATGGAGTACTAAGTGGCTGCATGCAGTGAACACTGGGTAGAAGTTAGCCAGTTACCATCCTGTGTCTCAACATTGCCTCATCCCACAAGTCTGAAGCTCATAAAAATACCTTCTGTAATCTGAATTTGTGCAGAACACCTCATTATTTTGAAGAATTCATTCATTTCTCAGTATTTCATCTTCTGTTGTTTAGCCTGTGAAAGTCCTTCTGATTTTCTTAGAAAGTCTATAATATTGAAGGTTTGGAAACCTTTTGCTAAAAGATGGCCAAAATGTGTAAACTCAATTCTAGAGTTGTAAAGTAGCAGAGAACTCATACTTTACAGATGTGGGCAATGGACTGCAGAGTGCTTGAGCTGTTCAGGACGGTGCTACTGTGCAGTCCCCATAGGTCACCTGAGTGTTGTAGACGGTAGTGCATGTCTATAAGCAGGAGCTCAAACGTTTAGAAGGCTGAGACATTTAGAAAGTGAAACCCTTTGTTTCTAAATTGTTTAAAAGTATAGTGGGGTCCCCCTCCCCATGACGGGATTTAACCCGGAGCCTCACAAATGCTAAGCATACATACTTAGCATACTGTATGCATACTGATATCAGGGATGATAATAAACATTTAACTCGTCTTGATTTCAGTCCTGAAATTTGTTAACCTTGTGTAGTGTATAGAGTAAAGTGAAAAGCTGCCAGGCAGGCTTGTTTTGAACACTGAGGACCATAACACAGAGTCCACTCACCCATGTGCTCAGGGATGCTGGTCCTCTGTGCTGTGCTGAGTCTCCTATTGTTTCTTCAAATGCCTGATTGTTCCTTCATCCTGTCATCCTCTCCAGCTTCCTTGATTTGGATTGGGATGAGGGCCACAGAATCTTATCTGGGGCTTTAGAGGCTTTCCAGAAGAGAGTTAACACACTTCCAGTCCACCTCCTGCATGCTGATGCTAATCTTCCAGCGAATCTATTCAAATGCTTCTCTCTCATTTTCAGTTCTCCCAGCACCTTCATGAAAACGCTTCGTACGTCCGCCCCCTAGAGGAAGGAATGCTGCACGTATTCGCGAGCATCACAGAGGACACGGTGACTGTCCTGGTAATTCCCTCCTTGTTTTACAGCAGAAAATGGGAGCTCTTATTGGCCAGTAACACTTTTAACTGTGAAATTACTTTTTTATCCAGGAGACAACTGTGAAATTGAAAATGTTTTCAGATCATCTAACCTCGTATGTACGCTTCCTGAGGAAGATCCTTCCTTATCAGTTAAAAAGGTATGCTTTCCCCAGAGGCCCGGAGCTTAGGAAGCTGCGGGCTGGACCTGACGCCCTGAGTTAATAAACCAGAGTGGTCAGTCAGTCAGTCACTGTGGTTCTCAGCTGCCTTCGTCTGCTGACTGTTAACATCGCACAAGGTCATAAGTAGTGGTTTCAATAATTGGGAATGCCACATTTTTTTGGAAGAAAAATTTTGGCTTTATGTTCTTATTATTCCTTTGTTGTTAATATCTACATGGGAGTAAGAATATTTAACATCTGCATTTGAATATTAATCCTTAGGTATTTTTGAAATGGTATCTTTATATTGTTATTATTGTTGCCTTACTTAAATTGTAAAGTAAAATCTTTATCTACTCTGGACCTAGGTCCTTTAATATTCTACCCTAAATATTTAGTAACCTTTACTACACATGTTAAATTTCTAGAACGGCATAAAAATGTACTAGAAATTTGATAAAATTTCTTGTAACTTTTTTTTTTTTTTTTTTTTTTTGAGACAGGGTTTCTCTGTGTAGCCCTGGCTGTCCTGGAACTCACTTTGTAGTTCCAGGCTGGCCCCATACTCAGAAATCTGCCTGCCTCTGCCTCCCGAGTACTGGGATTAAAGGTTCTTGTAACTTTTAATACTTTTTTGTTTGTTTGTTTTGAGACAAGATCTCATTATGTAGTCTTGACTGGCTAAAGCTTGCAATGTAGACTAGCCTAACCATGAATTTATAGAGATCCACTGGCCTCAGCTTTCTGAATGGTAGGGTTAAGGCATACACCAGGCCCATCTGGCAAGTTTTAATTCTTTGATATTTGATCTTAAACTAGAAAGCTATCTTTTTCACCTAAGCCTTTTTTTTTTTTTAAATTAAGGAATACAATGTAACAAAAAAATTTCTTGAAATATAAAATATTACAAAATTAGAGACTACATAAGTTTATTGTTGATATTTTTAAAGTAGAGTTTTATTTTTAAGAATTAATACATTTTATGTGACATCTTATTTCTGAATCTAAGCTTTCCAGGTATTTGGGTAAGCAAATGCTAGGGTTTGTGCATATGAGAAGATTTAAACACTTTAAGACAGGGGCTGGAGAGATGGCTCAGCAGTTAAGAAAACTTGGCTGCTCTTCCAGAGGTCCTGAGTTTAATTCTCAGCCACCACATGATTGCTCACAACTATCTGTAATGGATTTGATTCCCTCATTTTAGTGTGTGCAAAAACAGAGCATATATATATATATATATATATATATATATATATAGTGAATAAATTAATCTTAAAAATAAGACTTTAAAGCAGAATAGACAGTACTGGTGTGACTTCTTTGAGAAGACTGCGTGCGTTTCAGAAGCATTGCAAAGTCAGCTTGGCAGTGTACACCCTGAGTCCCACCCTATGGGAAATGGGCAGGCAGATTATAAACTCTAGGTCAGTGTGCAGCATAGTGAAGACTGTGTCTCAGAAGTATTTGTTATTTTACATGGCTATCATTTTTATTCTCTCTCTCTCTGTATTTTTTATGCTCTATATATCATCTGTTTGTCTATCTGTCTATGTATCTAATCACTTTGGGAGCAGAATTGAATAAAGCAGATGACAAGGGGAGAGGAAGGGAGGAGATGGAATCATGTCTTCATGTTAACTTTTCTAGGTTTTGTTTTGTTTTGAGGGTAGAAAACAGAGTTTGGCTGCGTGGCCCAAGCTGCCCCTGAAGCTCACCTTCCTGCCCCTGGCGGTGGGACTCAGTCACAGACCCATGCTTTGCATGTTTTCTAGTTGTGTATGAACCTTTTTACTTGATTACTACACATTGTTAAATAAACATTATTAAGAATGCACATTTAAAGAACTTTATAGTTAAAGTACCTACTTAAAGTTGAAAATGGTAAAATATATTTTTGATAATATTAGTGTACTGGCTAGTTTTGTATCAGCTTGACACAGGCTGGAGTTATCACAGAGAAAGGAGCTTCAGGTAAGGAAATGCCTCCAGGCATTTTCTCAATTAGTGATCAAGGTGGGAGGTCCCCTTGTGGGTGGGACCATCTCTGGGCTGGTAGTCTTGGGTTCTATAAGAGAGCAGGCTGAGCAAGCCAGAGGAAGCAAGCCAGTAAAGAACATCCCTCCATGGCCTCTGCATCAGCTCCTGCTTTCTCACCTGCTTGAGTTCCAGTCTTGGCTTCCTTTGGTGATGAATAGCAATATGGAAGTGTAAGCAGAATAAACCCTTTCCTTCCCATGATGTTTGTGCAGGAATAGAAAGCCTCACTAAGACAATTAGGAACATTTAAATGTGAGCCTATAGTAGCAGCAATACCAGTTTTTGTTTATTTAATTCTCTTTAGGAATTCAGTTAAATGAAATGTCTTCTATAAATAATTTAAGGTTTTTCCCTCTCAAAGGTTCTATGTATTTTTTACTGAACTAACCAACTCCCTCACATAGAGCAGAAAAAAGGCAAGGCAGGCCCCATGTTCCTGTGCCCACTCTCCAGACATCTCTGTCTGCTGTGGTGATCACCACCGTGGTTCACAGAGCAGTTGTGCGCCTGTGTCAGCTGCACAGAGGCAGCCTGCTTCTCCTTCACGCCTTCTCTTGTTTTTCTTACACCGTTTTGTTACCAGCTTTCATCCAAATCCATAGGGAAATGGGACAGTTTTGCTTTTGTTTCTTGGAACTGTTTGACTCTCTTAAAGTTCTGCGAGAGGTCATGGTGAGAAACCGAGTGACACATGTCATACAATCCAGAGGGTGGCTCAGTGGGCAGACTGCTGTTGAGATTCACATGGTGGAAGGGTAGAACCCACTCCTGCAGATGGCTTTCTGACTGCCATATTGATGTGGTGGCATGTGAAGTCACATAAATAACTTTTTCAAAAAATAATTTCAATACTTAACAATGCATTACTCTCATGCTGGAGATTAAGAACACATTTTGTTCTTCTAGAGCACCTGAGTCTAAGTTCCAGCTTCTACATGGTAGCTCACAACCACCCCTAACTCTGGTTCCAGGGCATATTAAACCTCTTCTGGCCTCCTCATGAACCAGACACACAAATGGTACACAGATATATGCAGGCAAAGCATTTAGACAAATAAAAAATTATGTGTGTGTGTGTGTGTGTGTGTGTGTGTATCTATCTATCTATCTATCTAAACATTTAGACAACATTTTTTTATATATATATAAAAGAAAAAAGGAAGCCAGGCATAGTGGTGCACACCTTTAATCCAGAGGCGGAGTCAGGCAGATCTCTGAGTTCCAGGCCAGCCTGGTCTACAGAGCAAGTTCCAGGCCAGTCAGTTCGACACAGAGCAACCCTGTATCAAAAAGACAAGGAAGGGAAGTCAGCAAGGATGCTCACCTCCCAACTCTGCTGTTTCCAGTTTAGAAGAAGAGTGTGAATCTGCCCTCTGCACACCTGCGTTAAGAGCCAGGAACCTGGAGCTGTCCCAGGACATGAAGAGGATGACAGCTGTGTTTGAAAAGCTGCAGACGTATGTCAGTCTCCTCGCCTTGCCAAGTAAGTGAGACCACGGCCCACAGCTCAGCTGGAAGGACTGGAGAGCACAGAAGCTGGAAAGGGTGTGGTTCAGCTCGGGAGAGTGGGCAGAACATAGGGTCTGGGAACAGAAAACCCTGCGTTCAGTGAGCTAGAGTTAGGGAATTAAAGGGTAAGTGGATTTGAGTGCTGTGTTATGAAGTTAAGATAAACTATTGGTCATTAACCATGCATTAAGTATGAATTCCCTTTCTCTCCTCCTCTCCTCTCCTTTTCTCTCCTCTCCTCTCCTCTTTCTTTCTTTTTTTTTTGGACAGGGTTTCTCTGTATAGCCCTAGCTGTCCTGGAACTCACTCTGTAGACCAGACTGGCCTTGAACTCAGAAATCTGCCTGCCTCTACCTCCCAAATGCTGGGATTAAAGGCGCGCGCTTTTACCACAGTTTATTGAGTGAGAGCCACAGGCTTGATAACTTCTTCACTTATCTCAGCTGGGATCATTTCCTTGCTGCTTTTTTCCCCTAGAGCTCAATCTCAGAGCTACAGTTGAAGTGTTGTATCTCAGGACTCTCTGACTTGCCAGGGCTGACAAGGGCCATAACATTCTCAGCAGCACTTGGTCAAGGTAGAGCCTCATCTCAGAGGTGGGAGAGTAGGAGAAGGAAGGGGTCCCTCCCCACTTCTTGGCCATACCTGATCAGAACTTAACCTCATCAGCCAGTGGCTGGGAGAAAGAGGAGAAATCCAGCCACGGAGATAGGAGAGGGACGCCTGTGTGCTGGGCTGTGCCTGTAGGAAGTGGAATTTCTATTGCACTGAGCTGGTGCGGGGGAGACGTGGCTCATTTATGATAGACTTATGCTATTCCTTCTGAGTCGTTACTGATTTTCTCCTCTTGGTTTATTGTGTGTGAGTTCAATGTTTTATGTATATGTCCATGTGTGCATACACGGTCACCTTCTCAGGGAAATGCTCATGGACTTGTGACTTTTTTTTCTAGGTACAGAGCCAGATGGACTCCTTCGAACAAACTACACTTCTGTCTTAACAAATGTTGGTGCTGCTCTGCGTGGATTTCATGACGTCATGAAAGGTGAGCTTTGAACTGGAATCTGAGTCTGTGGAAACCTTCATTTTTGAGATCTTCCTGCATTTTGCTTAAACACTGCCAAGGGTTACAGACCCAGAAAAAGGCTCAGCAGCGTTTGGATTATGCGGAAGTGCACAGCTACAGCCTTCTGCTCTTCCATCTGCTTCACTGCTGAAGTAAACACAGTACCCAAGAGCAGACCTCTGCACAGTGCTCCACAGGAGGTTCACTGTGGTGATCTGCATGGAGCTGTGGTTGGCCCCACCAGACACTCAGCAAAGTCTGTTATGCTCGTTAGAACTCAAGCATGCAGGAATGGTATCCTAGCGCCCCCTTATCCTGAGAATATTTATTTGTCTTTTTAAGACAGCCTCACTATGTCGTCTTGGCTATGTAGATCTCTCTAGATAGCTGAAGCTCGTGCCTTCCTGCCTCTGCTCTGGGATGCTGGGGTTACAGGCGCACACTGTGCACAGCGCCTCACCGGTGGCCTTCTTAGTGTTGCTTAGTGCTGGGGATTGGACCTAGTACCCTAAACATGGAACATAAGTGTTCTGTACTGAGCTACAGTTCAAGCTCATATTTTGGTATCTAAAATGCCTGTTTTAAATCTGGTCTTGTTGAGCATAACATTTAAGAAATAAAAATCTCGGGCTGGAGAGATGGCTCTGTGGTTAAGAGCACTGACTGCTCTTCTAGAGGTCCTGAGTTCAATTCCCAGCAACCACATGGTGGCTCACAACCATCTGTAATGGAATATGATGCCCTCTTCTGGTGCGTCTGAAGACAGGGACAGTGTGCTCACATACATAAAATAAATAAATTAATCTTAAAAAAAAAAGGAAAAGAAAAGAAATAAAAATCTCAGGCATAGTGGCACACACCCTTTAGTTCCAGTATTGAGAGGTAGGGACAGGAGGGTCTCTGAGTCCTAGACCTGCTTGGCCTATATAGATCCCACTATGTCAATAAATAAATAAGTAAATGACTGAATAATAAATAAATGTCTGGTTTAAGGGCCTGTTCAGTTTTCATTTGGCTGCTGGGGAGTGGTGGCAGACGATTAATCCCTGCACTCAGGGGACAGACTCAGAGTGCATCTGAGTTCTACTCCAGCCTCGTCTACAGCATGAGTCCCAGGACAGCCAGAGCTATGCGGAGAGACCCTGTTTTGCCCCCATTGCACCCTCCCCAAAGAAGTGATTGGCCGAGGGTTGAGGAATGTCTTTTAAGGTTCTTCTTGTACTTCCTGAATGATTCTTAGTAATAGTCAGTTTGTCGCTGTGTTGCTTCTAGATGCCGTGTCCCCTCCCCCCTTTCCCTTCTGAGCCTATGGGAAAGGGCAAAGGTACAGGAGCTGTTTGAAGGCTGCGGGACAGCTTAAGCCCCTGGATGGTTCACCACACTGACGATAGCCATTATTTTACAGGAAATAACTTTTTTTTTTTTTGCTGTAAAAATATTTTGTATGGTGTGTAGGAGGGATATACTTTTAATTCATCAGTTACATCCTAAGGAGCCTAAATGCTTTAAAGGCATTAAACGCTTTAGTTTGCACACTTTCTGAAGTCAAGGTGCTGCTGCGTTGCCCAGGACAGAGCTTGCTCGGAGGCCGTGGAGAGGTGGGCTCCTCCGCCCTCGTGTTGCCACTGCTGTTTCTTCTCTTTTTCAGTTTAGTGAGAAAATAATGAGGCTCATTATGACATTTTCAAGCTTGTTTCTACTCTTGAAAATGAATATAACAAAAGAAGAGAAAGGTGGGAAAACAGGAAGGATCCAGGGAAGTGACTACGGGGCCTTGTTGCTAGGGCAACAGTTTCAGTCTGTCTGCTTGCCTACCTCAGAAGCCTGTTGTGTGATGAAAACGCAGAGTGTGTTAACTGGCATTAACAGAAGTATCTCTCTGTTGTTGTTTGGGTGTTTGGTTTGTTTTATTCGGTCAGGGACTTACCCTATAGCCTAGGCTAGTTTCAGAGTAGCCTCAGACTCCCGAGGATGGAATTACAGGCCTGGACCACAGTGCCTGGCAGAGTCTTGGTTTTTAAGACAACCTTCGTTGTAACCTTCTACCCTTCTACCTTTCCCTGAACAATAATAATTGCTTGCTCTAATTTGGATGTAGAGAAGATGTCCAGGCAGGGTGGTGGTAAGTTGCTAGTGTGAAAGGGAAGCATGGGAGTTATCAGAATGTGTGCTGTATGTGGGGTTGCATTGAAGCCGAGGGCTGCAAAGTCACTCAGTGGATGAAAGTGTTTGTCCCCAGGACCGAGCACCTGAGCTTGATTGCTGGGACCCACCTGGTATAGGAGAGAACTGAGACCTACTGTAGGCATCACCTGATTCCCACATCCATGCTGTGGCACGCTTGAGCCGTTTATTTAACAAATACAGAACGTAATAGTCATGTGCCAGCTTGTTGGTTCTTTAGAGGGACAACTATAATAGTGACACCATGATGTAAAGATGGACATTCTGGCTCAGAGGTTAGAGTTCTTTCCAGAGCACTGGGGGCCCTGGTTTTGATCCTTGCTACTGAAAGAAAAACAAAACAAATCAAAACGAAACGAAACGAAAAATGACTTACGTAAGAAGGAAATCTGGCTGAGGGATATAGAAAGCCTCTGTAACTTTTCTCTGAACAGAAAAATGTATTAAATGCATATGGGCTGGAGCTGGGTCAGTGGTTAAGAGCTTTTGATGCTTAATCATTAGGACCCGGGCTTCAATCCAAGAACCCTCATCAGATGGCTCATAAATGCTTGTAACTCCAGCTTCAGTGACTCCAGTACCATCTTCTGGCCTCCTTGGGCACCTGTGCATGCAAATGTGCATACACGCACAGAGACGTGTGCATTCCTGTACCCCCAACCACCACACCCCACCTCCTATTTACTTTGTGATCACCTGATGCAGCACAGTCTTGATTCTTGAAGTCATTGTTTTCAAATGCACTTAATGAATCTTGAAGGCAAGCTGTGAGACTCAGTCAGGCTGGCTAGCTGCATGCAGCTTGTATGTGAACAGAAATGTTTTCATTTCATCATTTCTTATAGATATTTCCAAACACTATAGTCAGAAAGCTTCCATAGAGCATGACCTTCCAACAGCAACACAGAAGCTAGTAACGACTAACGACTGCATCTTGTCCTCAGCAGCGACGTTAACAAACGGAGCGGGCAAGGTGAGTGTGCTGTAGCTTATCCTAACTTAAAGCCCCACGTGCTCCCTAAAAAAAAAAAAGTTGGGAAAATTGATATATAAAAGGACCATGGACTATAAGGTGTATATGTGTGTGTGTGTGTGTGTGTGTGTGTGTGTGTATCTGGGAGAAAGAAGAAAAGTCTAGGGACTGACCAGGGCCTGTGCCTGGCAGGCAGACCCTCTGCCACTGTGCTGTATCCTTTTTTGTTTTTTAAGACAATGTCTTACTTTTCTTTGCCATCACCCAACACCTTTCCCCTAGTGTTCTTCACCGAACCATCATCTATTGACTATCTGAAACACTGTGGCAGAGACCGTTGAACGCTGTGGTGAATGAGCGGGTCACTCACTGGTTTCCAAAACTAAAGTAGTTTTCAATGTTTTTATTCCATATGCAAAACAGTGGGCTTCACTATAATATTTCTTACATATCCGCCATTTTACTTTGTTATTTTCTACCCCCGTGGCCTTCTTATCCCCTTTCCTTCCCCTCCCACTGGCCTCTTCTCCCCTTCTGAACAGTTCTCTTTTGGTTCGCATGTCACACACAAATAAACACGTGCAAACACACACACATCTGTTGCCCATGGTTCTTTGAGTAATGTATTATTACTCATTTGGAATACAACAACATCTTTACCACTATTTTGATTTGCCCCAGCCAAAGAGGTGAGAGGACAACTTGTGGGAGTCAGTCTGTCTTTCCACCCTGAGGACCCTGGAGATGGGACTCAGCTTGGCAGTGTGACAGCAGTGCAGTCCCCATCTTCCCAGCCCTGAAGTGCTGCTTTTGTTGGACAGAGCCTGTCCTCTTACGTAGCTGTAATCTGTACACAGATTAGGTTCCTTATCTGTGACCAAATGCCTTGCAAGAAACAAAGGAAGAAGAGATTTATTTTTTAACTATTGCTTTTTTTAAAATCATTTTTCTTTCTCCTTTCTTCCCTCTAAACCCTCCCATATACCACTTTATGCTGTCTTTCAAATTCATGATCTCATTTTTCATTAATTGTTACATGAGCGTGTGTGCACATGCACACACACATACACACACACATGCACACACATACACATACACACATACACACGTACACACACACATGTACACACACACACACACTCTCTCTCTCTCCTATGTATTACCCGCTAATGAAGCATAGTAAGGAAGAAAAGACCAATTATGAGTACTGGTAGAGTGGTTCACTGAAAGCACTGCCTGCCCTATTTTCCAAGCATGACTTCACTAGCTATCTGGAACAGAATGACCTTGAGGAACAGCTAAAACAATGGGTTGTTGCCCGTAGCAACCTTGTGACGGCATAAACACCAGTGAAAACTGCCCTGTTTTATGGTGTTAGAGCACAAACTGAGAATGGAAGCTGGACCTGGGATTGAAGCCTTTCGGGAGCTGTCCTGGCTTCAGTCCGCTGGTGGCATCTTGTCTCCTCCATTTTCATCAATGGAGTGTTTATCCCAGAAGGGCTCCCACGGCACTCAGCCGTGTTAGTGTTAGTCGTATGCATGTGTTCAGGGTTGCCCATTTATTTGATCCTGCATAACTAACTGGTGTGCTCTTCCCTGGGGCTCTGGCATCCCTTAGCTGCCTGTGGTTCCTTGGGTAGGCGTGGGACCTCAGGTCTTCCCCTGTTCACTGTGCAATGTCTGTGGTTTTATTTGGCTCGTCCTTTGAGGGGATAGATCTGCAGTGGTGGGGAAAGCATGGCGGATCCGTGGCCGTGAACCATGTGGAGCTGGCGGCATTGCATTTGCAGTCAGGAAGCAGAACTGTAGGAACCTGAAGAGCTGTTACCAGGAGGCCCAACCCCCAATGTCTGCTTCCTCCAGCAAGACCCCACAACCTCTCCAAACACCACCACTGCCACAAAATGTTCCCTCACCTGGGTCAGATAGCACCTGACACTGTTTTCGATGGCGCTGTAAAAGACTGATACCAAGTAAAAGGGGCAGACTTCTGGAGAGCGGCTGCTTAGTTTTGAGCAATATTTACCAAGATCGAGCCTCACAGACACTGACGTAGTTTACAAGATAGAACTCCAGCCAATGCATGCAGAACTTATTGTTGTTGGTTTTTTTTTAAGATTTACTTTTATTTATATAAGTACACTGTCGCTGTCTTCAGACGCACCAGAGGAGGGCATCAGATCTCATTACAGATGGTTGTGAGCCACCCTGTGGTTGCTGGGAATTGAACTCAGGACCTCTGGAAGAGCAGTCAGTGCTCTTAACCGCTGAGCCATCTCTCCAGCCCGCAGAACTTCTTTTTTGTAGCTAGGGTATTTAGCCAGTCATTTTCTTTATTTCTCCATTCCATGTAGCCCTGTAGAATTAAAAATCATAGCTCAGAAAAATTATCATTGTGGATGTTTGTAGCTGTTCTATGGATTGAACAATTGCTAAGAATCTACAGAGCTTTTAGTCTTGTTTTCTGTTCTGTTTATAATGAGTTAAGATTGTACAGAACTAAGTTTAGGTAGTGATTATGAATTTAAGAGGCTTAGTCATGTCTATTCTGTTGAAATATGAGCTATTCAAAGCTAACATAAAAAAAATCATAGATACTTTAAGATCATTAGAGAAGTTTGTGAGAAACACCTACAGCTGAGCATGCCACACGCCTTTAATCCTAGGGAGGGGGATCTCTGTGAGTTCAAGACCAGCCCGGTCTACATGGTGAATTCTAAGCTAGCCAGAGCTACATATTGAGCTCAAAAAAGAATATCAGTCACCTACAGACTAATTCTGCATTAGTCTTAGCTTTGAGGAGGGACAGAAACTGTAAAGAGCAGGGCGTGTCTGAAATCTTGTAGTTCAGTTGCTGTGATGAAATACTATGGAAACCTATGAAGGGTAGCATTGAAATGGGGCTTGCTTACAGCCTCAGAGGGTGAGTCTATGAGGCATGGCAGGGGACTTGGTGGTAGGCAGATACGTGTGGAGCTGGAGCAATAGGTGAGGCTGTACATTCAAACCACTGCAGAATGAACAATGTCATTCCTGTCTTGCTGTGTTTAGATTGCATCTTTCTTCAGCAACAACGTGGACTACTTCATTGCTTCACTGAGCTATGGGCCCAAGACAGCCAGTGGATTCATTAGTCCCCTTTCAGCTGAATGCATGCTGCAGTACAAGAAGAAAGCGGCTGCCTATATGAAGTCTTTGAGAATGGTTTGTGGAGTGCTGCTAACAGTCATTTATGTACTTGCTTTTCCCACCACAGTATCCATGGCTTCTTCTGGTTTTCTTTTGGAACGTTGCATTCACAGACTTGCATTCAATCAGCAATTCTCTTTGGGAGAATAAGTCATAAAGATGTCAGTTAGACAACTCTAGGGTACCAGGTAGCCTTATATATGGCCAGGGGTGCCCTTCAGAGAAGAGATGTCATGGAGAACTATAAAGCATACAAACTAGGTGGCTTAAACACTCACCTTGTCTGTAGTCTACACCTGTGCCTGAAAGAGGTTTACATGGCTGTGGCTCTCAGAGCTCAGCAATCTGAAGAAGCTTGAATGAACCATGGATTGTCCATATTGTAAAACTATGCAGTGTTCAAACAGCGATACAGTGGGCACCATATGCAGAGTGACAGACAGACTCCTAAAACATTCTGAACGCCAAGAGCAAAGTGTCCAGTGAAAACTAGGGTTAAGAAAATAGCAACAAGGAATTCTACACAGCATGCATAGGTTTATACAGGTGCTTATAAGTGTGCCAAGGGTCCAGACATACATGTCAGGCTGGTAATTATTATTACCCCCGAACTGAAGCTGAAATTAGGGCTAATTCACCCGGAATGTTTTACTTTAAGAATGTTTATATATGTTTTGTAGTTGAAACCCTAAAACACAAACTATACTCTCTGTAGCACTGCATATAAGGGTGAAAGCCAGGCAAGAGCCTACATACCCACCAGCAGTGGAATGGTTAAAGCTGTACTGATTCACAGAATGAAGTACTAGAGACAGCAGAATAATAGCCATCAGGTGAGAAGAGTGCATATGCACCCAGTCACTGTAACAGTTCACATCCTACACATATGTTATATGAATGAAATATGTACACACAGTGCATCAGGAGGGTAAACTTCTAAAAGACATACATTTTGGTCGTATAGTCTCTGTGTGCACATGAGCATATGTGTACAGTCAGGTTTTTGCATGTAGACTTAACATGGGAGAGTCACGTGAGATTGGACATAAAGCAATGTACTGCTGCATTTCTCATGTGATCATCACAGATTCTTACTATAGTTAGAAAAAAATTACAAATATGTTTCATTTTTTCCTACTTCTGCAACTTTAAATGTTCCAGACTACACTTCATTACTGTCATCTATTCATACATAAGCCTAGTCTTCATCCTGCTCAGGGAGTGGTTTCTTATTGCTTTAATGTGCACGTCTCTGCTGACTAGTGAGGTAGACCAGCTTTTCATGGCTACCTTTGTTCTGTTTAAGTCTCTTTTAAAATACATATTCCTAGCTAGAATTGAAAGAGTTCCCTATATATTAAGAATTTTAAAGAATATTTAAAATTTATTTGTTCACAGTTTTTACGTTTAGGCTACGTCTAGGTCGTATCCATCCCAGTATCTCCTGGATAGCCTATGTTAAGAATTTTAATCGTAGCCAGGCAGTGGTGGTGCACGCCTTTAATCCCAGCACTTGGGAGGTAGAGGCAGGGGGATTTCTGAGTTCGAGGCCAACCTGGTCTACAGAGTGAGTTCCAGGGCAGCCAGGGCTATACAGAGAAACCCTATCTCGAAAAAACCAAAAAAAAGAAAGAAAGAAAGAAAGAATTTTAATCGTGTTTATGTAGAAAATATTCTCTACTATTTCGGTATAGTATTGTTTTTAGAGTAGAACTTTTTAATTGTGTCTATTCTGAGTGGGTAGGAGCAGTACGCAGGAACCATGTATGTATGCAGAACCTTGAGGACAACTTGAAGGCGTCCTCTCTCCACCCCAGGGGTCCCTTGGCTGGGACTCAGCTTGTCAGGCCTGACATCGAGCCCACTGACAGTCGGCATTCTACGTGCTTTGATCCTTATGTTACATGTCACGAAGCAGGTCTTTTCCCAGTTTTCATTCTTTTTTTTTTTTTTTTTGTCTCTCTTCCTCCCACCCCCCTCTGCCCAATAGATCTTTTTTCGTCCGTTGTGTGGTGGCCATTCTTAGTCAAGGCCCCTTCCCCAAGGTTATAGAAATGCGAGCTGTACGTTCTTCAGATAGTTTCCCTCATCTAACTTTAAGTGTTTTATCTCTGATCCGTGGTGACTACACGAGAGAGAAGCACCTCACTGTTCTGTCTGTCAGGCCTTCCTTTCCTCACTGAGCTGGACGCCCCGTTTGCCCCACAGCAGAGGCCTGTGGGCTGTCTGCTCTGCTTTTCCTGCCTTGCCACCTCCTGTGTTTTGGTACAAGTGCGTAGAGTTTGAGCTGGAGAAGTGACAAGTGTCTTTTGTTTTCCTTTGTCTCGTAGTAAAGGAAATCATCTATGTTGACAGCCATCTTGGTTTATGACCACACTCCATTTGGCGTTCTTATTTCGTGTGTAGGACCTTTAACGACTACAGTGTTTTCTTCCCAGCCCCTCGCAGAGTCTGTGCCTTACGGGGAAGCTGTGGCCAACCGCCGGGTTCTTCTCAGCTCCACAGAGAGTCGGGAAGGCCTTGCACAGCAGGTATGGCACTGGGAACAGAGAAAAGCAGAGATGGTCAATCCTGTTGGAGGGTTAAAGATGGATGGAGCAGTAAGGGATACAGGTAGCTCCAGGAGTCAGATCTCTATCTGTGGCAGGTACGACTGCGGTTTGATAGAGAATGAGGGCCAGAGGCATTGTTCATTGACACCTAGGGCTTCTTGCTTTAGATGATGTCATAGTTGGTGCTCAGTAGTAGCACAACAAATGTGTGTGAGAGGGAGAGGGAGAGGGGGAGAGGGAGAGGGAGAGGGAGAGGGAGAGGGAGGGGCTCATCGGTTTCTTTCCTTTTATGTGAGTAGGACTCTCCCTTTGCTGGTCAGTGGAACTGGGGGTAGCAGATGGTGTGGATGGCACTATTTCTTTTAGAAATTGGTATACTGATCAATTTAGATTTGTCAGATATTTATTTAAATTACTTCAATGTCTGACTTATTGTAATTTGGGGGACTTATCCTTACAGCACTAGGAACTGGCATAGTCATTACGAACACTGGCTGCTTTTCCATAGAAGTACCCCTGTTCACACTGGCTGCTTTTCCATAGCACTATCCCTGTTCACACTGGCTGCTTTTCCATAGCACTACCTGGCTTCACACTGACTGCTTTCCATAGCACTACCCCTGTTTACACTGGCTGCTTTCCATAGCACTCCCCTGGTTCACACTGGCTGCTTTTCCATAGCACTACCCCTGTTCACACTGGCTGCTTTTCCATAGCACTATCCCTGTTCACACTGGCTGCTTTCCATAGCACTACCCCGNTTCACACTGGCTGCTTTCCATAGCACTACCCTGCTTCACACTGGCTGCTTTCCATAGCACTACCCCGCTTCACACTGGCTGTTTTCCATAGCACTACCCCACTTCATACTGGCTGCTTTCCATAGCACTCCCCTGCTTCACACTGGCTGCTTTCCATAGCACCTCCCTGTTCATACTAGCTGCTTTCCATAGCACTACCCCTGTTCACACTGGCTGCTTTCCATAGTACTACCCTGTTCACACTGGCTGCTTTCCAAAGGACATTGGTCCGATTCCCAGCTCCCATGTGCCAAGGGGATCTGATGCCCTCTTCTAGCCTCTGCGGGCACCTGATGTGGGTGCTGGGAACCTAATTCAGGTAATGTGCAAGAGCTGCCAGTGCTATTAACTGCTGAGCCATCTCTCCAACCTCACAAATTACTTTAAAAAATTACAAGTGTAACACACAGACAAGTCACATCCAGATCACTAGTGCATGCCACAGTTTTTACAAGTAACCTCACTACTGTAGCCAGGGCCTAAAGTTGTAAAGCGTGTGTGTCGCGGTGGGGTGTGGAGGGGTAGTGCTTGACTGTGTAAGGTGTGCCTTAAGAAACAATTGCAGGGCCTCCAGAAACCTTCCATAGGTCCTCTGTAATTGCGCTTGCCTCTCGTCTGACATTCTAACACCACAGATTGCCTTTGTTTCTTTTCTTTCTTTTTTTAAGTTCATTTTTGTAGACTGGTTTTGTTTGTTGGCCGATATGGAGCCTTTACAAATGCAGTTCTGCTATATCGTGTGCGTGTGCTCTCTCTGGCCTGACCTGCGTTCGTCACTCATGAGGGAGAGGTCACATGTCCCCCAACACCTGCCTTTGTGCTTGGTTCTTTAGTTTCAGCACAGTGAGAGGCCGTGTCTCCTTACTGCCTGGTGACAAGCAGGGCCTGGGTGTCTGTGGTGTGTTCTAGTGCTTCTGACTCTTTGTTTTCATTTTTGCTGGCCTTTTCTGCTTTGGTGTCTTTTTTTAGGAAGTATATATAAGACCTGAGTATCACCGAAACACATGTCTGTCCATGAAGGATTCTTCATGTGTTCTATGGAACATGTCTGTGTTGGATGATTCTCTAGCCGTCTTCACCTTTGAACTCCTTTTCCCTGTCTGTGTGCAGCCCGGGGAGGCCAGAGGAGGCTTGAGCCATTGTTGTTCCTCAGGCAGTGTCCACCTATTTTTTTTCCCCCAAGAGAGCTGTCTCATTGCTCTGGAAGTCACCGTGTAGGCCCACCTCTCCTCGCTGCCCAGAGCTGGGACTGTAAGCCCGCACTTCCAGTTTGTTAACAGAAGTGCCGAGCCAACAAACTCAGATGCACACTTCTTTGGCTGAACTGTCTTCCCACAAAGTCTGTTGATGGATACAGCCTTTTAAATAGTTGGTTCAGTTTTTGAATTTGGGGTTGTTCCTTGGTGTCCCTCTGTACAGTGTTCGTCTGTGTTGTTTTTATGGCTCCTGTTCTGTGCAGTCTCTGCCCCCTCTACATTTTCTCTCTCGTCATTCTCTAAACTTTGTTGCTTTTTAAGGTTCAGCAGAGTTTGGAAAAGATTTCTAAGCTGGAGCAGGAGAAAGAACATTGGATGTTAGAAGCACAGTTAGCCAAAATCAAGCTGGAGAAAGAAAACCAACGGATTGCAGACAGGCTGAGGAGCACCAGCAGCGCCCAGCTGCCTGGGCTGGCCCAGGAGAACGCAACTGTGCCCATTGCTTCCAGCCAGGAGGAGGCCGCAGCCAAGGCCCTGACAGAGCCTGTGCAGAGCACCAGTCTGGTGAGTCTTCCTGTTTGCCAAAGACCCGCCCTACTCCAGTCCCATTCCTACAACAAAACGGCAGAAACTGGGTGGCTTACGAACAGCAGGAGGCTGGGAAATCCAAAGAGCGGGTAGGTGTCTGTCCACGGTGCACTTCCGGGTTCACCAGGTTGCACTTCCAACAGGTCACTGTTGGCTGTCTTTGCACTCCATGTTGTCACCTGCATAAGCAGTGAGTGAGTAGCCTGGGCCTCTGTTTTATAACTGTCCAGAAGGCCATCTCCCAAGAGCCCCTCCTCATCTCCTGTGAATTTAGAGAGACATAAACAAGCCCATATAAATTGCATATCAGTTTCTATTGCTTTATTATTATTTTTTTTAGAGATTTATTTATTTATTATATGTAAGTACACTGTAGCTGTCTTCAGACACTCCAGAAGAGGGCGTCAGATCTTGTTACGGATGGTTATGAGCCACCATGTGGTTGCTGGGATTTGAACTCTGGACCTTTGGAAGAGCAGTTGGGTGCTCTTACCCACTGAGCCATCTCACCAGCCCTTCTATTGCTTTAAATAGAGGCTCAGTCCATTATCATCAAGGTGGGAGTATGGCAGCATCCAGACAGGCATGGTGCAGGAGGAGCTGAGAGTTCTACATCTTCACCCAAAGGCTGGCAGAAGAAGACTGGCTTCCAGGCAGCTAGGATGAGGGTCTTAAAGCCACATCAACAATGACACACTTCCTCCAACAAGGCCACACCTCCTAATAGTGCCATTCTCTGATCAAGCATATTCAAACCACTACACGTGTCTTTACAAAGGGAGTGGTCAGAGGCCTGGGCTAGAAGAATGGTACACGTGAGGGTGGTTGAGAGTGTGTGAGAACTACCAGCTGGAGGTCATCCCTGATGGTCAGAACCTCTGAGAGTGAGGTGGAACCCACTGAGAGTAAAGTAGAACCCTCTTAGAATGACTCAGTAGTTGTTCCCTTAAGTCCTTCTGCCCGCCACCCAACCTTCCACCCTGGACAGTAGCTTAAATCTCGTCGCTGTACCTGCTTTTGCCATCTTGTCTGTTTTTAAGGGGTGGTGGTAGTGGTCAAGATTGAACCAAGGGTCTGTGACTATGAGGCAAGCTATCTACCATTGAGCCACCTCTGTCCTGTTTTTGGAGTCTTAATCTATAAAAGCAAACCAGACAAAATGGAGTTGTACAATAATTTACCTAAAATTATATATTTAAGTTTCAAATGTTAATGTCTTCATGACACCATGTTGAATTATGCCTTTTCCTTTTGAGTTTTTATGCGGTGTTGGTTTGTGTTTTTCATTCAGCACGTTTTTAGATTTGTGGTTTCCACACAGCTGTCTCTGGGTAATGCTTTGGAAATGATATATCAGGGTCAGAGTCCATCGTCTTCTTGCTTTTCTGGTAGTTTGTTGGGTTAATCAGCATTTTGCTAGAGCATTTGGCAGTGGCCATTTAGCCTCGAGGCAGAAGCCGTGCTGAGCGCCCAGAGCTGTGATATCAATGTTCTGTGCTCCAGCACAGACTGAGAAGAGCATGCACTATAGGCTGTTAGCCTCTGTGTCTGAGATGTAAGTCTACTGTTCTAACAGTATTTTTCTTTATGTTCTAGATCGGGATTTTAACCAGGATGCCAGACAGTGAGGTAATGTGTGCTCGGATCCTGATGCTCGTTAGCATGGGTGTGCTGCAGATTTGCGGACGGTCCTATAGTGGGTGTCCTTGTGTCTGATTGATTCCCTCTCAGCGATGCTTCCATGCTGCCTTCTCACTTCCTGCATGCTGTCCTTCTTCACCAGAAGGAGGTTAGAGCCTGGTTTAGCAAATGTCTTGTTCAGTGGCCAGCGTTCAGAGTTGGACTGATGCATCCCTGCCTGGCCGCGGGCCATCGCTCTGTGTTCTGTGCCAGGTGTGTGAGGCCGAGGGCACCTGGGAAGGCTTGGTTTTTAGGCCTCCATGTGAGCTTACACATCTGAATTTTGAAGTGCTTGAAGATCATGGTTTTGCAAGTGACCAGAAAAAGAAAACTGAAGTAACTGAGGTCACTGCTTAGTGTAGATGCTGTGGTTCTAGGAGACCGGCAGAGTCTGTGATTTCCTATCATGTAGTGTGACCATGATGCATCATGTTCTAGGAGGCCGGCAGATTCTGTGATTTCCCTATTTATGTTGAAGGTAATATTGAGATTTGTCTATTTTTTGTGTATTATTGGTAGGAAAAATACCAGTCTGAAACAAAGACCATAAAACCATGCAGTTTTGTTTAATTCATCAGTGTTTTTAAGAGCTTTACATTTTCCTGAAGAAAATTTAAGGGTAAAAAAAATTACTGTTCTAAATTTAGAAGTTTCAAAGGACTATGAGTCAACACAGCCCAGCACTCTTCACTTAGGTGCTTATTGCAGCAGTGCTCAGAGGGTCAGGTCATGCAGTCAATCTAGGTGCCCGCCAGCAGAGAAATGGCAAAGAAAAAATGCTGTGTATACACAGTGGAATTTCATGAAGCCATAAACAATGATGTTATTTGCAAGAAAATGGATGTAACTAGAGGTGATTATCATGTAAAGTAGATCAGATCAGGCTCAGAAAAATAAATGATGGAATAAATTCCATTTGTGGGTCCTAGATTATATAAAGATACAGAAAAGCATATGTGTGACTATAGGAAGAATGATGGACTAATGGGAGAAGGGGAAGAAAGGAGAAGATGGGGAATCGGGGCACAGGCAAAATGTATAATTATATGAACTGAAACCCAGTGCTATATATATATATATATAATGACTATAGGCTAATAAAAAACAGAGTCTTTCCAATAAATACCCCCCTCCCCAATTCTATGCCTTTTTCCAGTTAAAGAGGACATATTTGTCAGAAACATGGAGATTTTGAAAGGTAGGTTTGTAGCTGCTAAAAGCTGGTCAGAACTGTGTGTGGTGCCTCATGTCTGTCATCCAAGCACTTGGGAGGTTGAAGGAAGAGTGTGAGTTTGCATTGAGCCCTGGATGCTTAGCAACACTCAAATTTAAAAATAAGCAAGCACCTCAAAGACCAAGAATGATGAATGAATAGATGAGTGAAAAATGTGTTGCCTGGAAAGGCGTGACCCACGGGGCTTCCCTATGTCACCACAGTGCTGTTGTCTTCTGGAGAGCACTAAGACACAGACCCACAGGTGCTGGCTAAGGGAATCTGGTCTGTTTTCCTGCCATGACTGACGTTTGGGCGTTGCGTGGGTCCTGTGAGGTTCCACTGAAGAGGGCTGAGCCGTGGTCCTTGTTTCCTTTGCTAGAATTGCCCTTCTCACTGGCATCTCTCTGCTTGTTCTGTGTAGGCTCCGGATGTTGAGTCCCGGGAAGACCTGATTAAGAGTCACTACATGGCCAGGGTCGCGGAGCTCGCGTCTCAGCTGCAGCTGGCCGACAGTAAGTCAGTGCACTTCTACTCCGAGGTGAGTGGGCAGGACGAGACTGCCACTTTTCCCTGACCCTGCTCGAATCAGACCATTGTTCTGTTCTCTCTCCGATGGAAGAGAGCCACTATCACCTGCACTTTCTGTCTGCGTATGTCTGGATTATTTGTAGCTCATGGTGATCAGTCTGCACCACTCCAGAATGTTCATTTCATCAAATGTACGGCTCCCTGTGTCATTTCCAGTTATTGCGAGAGAGGATGGAGTTAAGGCAGCCTCTCCATCATCCCGCGCCGTGGGTTTTGTAGGCTTAGTAGAGATTACTTGTCTTAGTGGTAGAGGACATGCACAGGTACGGGGTTTTTACAAGCACAAGGTGATAAGCCGGATGCACCTGATATGTTTTGTCTTTATGTTTGCTTGCTCTGTATGTGTGTGTGTCACGGCACAGGTAGATGGAAGAAAACAGCTTACATGAGTTGGCTCTCTTCCACTGAGTGGGTTCCAGGGACCAAACTGTAGGTTCCGTGTGTGTGTGTGTGTGTGTGTGTGTGTGTGTGTGTGTGTGTGTTGGAGAGGAAGTGAATGAGATAAGTATTATTAAATACTTATCTTAATCATTATTAAGTATTAAATAAAGAAGATAGAAGGGTGGGTGCATGCAGGGTCTTTAAGCCTTTGGTTCGACACTTTATAGTAAGAATTAATTACAGATGGCAGGCAGAGAATTACACTACTTAAGTTATTAAATCAAAAAGGGAGGGATGGCACACTAGCTTTATCTAGACTTGTCTCAAACACTGCAGGAATGAAGAGGTTAATAATAGCCAGCCAGTTTGCTAAAGGTAGAGTAGGACTTTGTCTACTCCAATGCTTAGGAAGCTACTGCACACACCTTTGATGGGCTGGTCATGTGACTGCTGTTACAGCGTAGAGAGTTGGGGGCTGGCTGATGGTGGACTGCTGCTTCTTGAGCTCTGCCTGCAGCTGATGCCATCATTTCTGGTTCCCTGCCTGCTCTCTGGGTTGGTGTTCCAGCTGTGATTGTCGTCTTCCTGGGGCCTGTGTCTTGCATGTTCTCTCTCTCTTGGAAGTTCATTGCTGAGCACAGAGGGGAGTGGTTGGATTGATTGTACAAACTGTCCTGAGAACCTCTTGAGAACAAATAATAACTAGGGGATTTTAGGCTGTCTGGTTTTCATGAGATCTGCTTACTTTAGTAAATGTTTTCAGCACAATTATGGTACAAGAAGTTTTAGATTGCCCTAGTTTGTTCTCATCTATAAACAGGAAGTACTGCCACCCTGTACAACTGTGCTGGAACAGACAGTTGGTGTCCACACAGCATTCACACGTATCTCTTCAGATCCTCCTTGTTGAACAATAGTGTGAAGTCAAGTTTTCTCTTCTTCCTTTCACCTGCTCTGCCTTGCACCATCTGGGTTTAGTGAAACTCTAGACATACCACCTGCCCTCCCCAGGCTGGCGGGCATGTGAGGCTGGTGGCATGTGAGGCTGGCGGGCATGTGAGGCTGACAGGCATGTGAGGCTGGAGGGCATGTGAGGCTGGCGGGCATGTGAGGCTGGAGGGCATGTGAGGCTGGTGGGCATGTGAGGCTGGCGGCATGTGAGGCTGGCGGGCATGTGAGGCTGGCGGGCATTTGAGGCTGGCGGGCATGTGAGGCTGGCGGGCATGTGAGGCTGGAGGGCATGTGAGGCTGGTGGGCATGTGAGGCTGACGGGCATGTGAGGCTGGTGGCATGTGAGGCTGGCGGGCATGTGAGGCTGGCGGGCATGTGAGGCTGGTGGCATGTGAGGCTGGTGGCATGTGAGGCTGGCGGGCATGCTGGAGGGCATGTGAGGCTGGTGGCATGTGAGGCTGGTGGCATGTGAGGCGGGCATTGGGTGGGTTAAAAGGATGATTTGGTTTTTGGATTGAGACCTTTAGTGAAGAACTTAGAACCCAAGTCTGCCATGCTTGGCAGCCTGTGGTCACTTTTGAGATAACTACTGTCCTTTATCCATCACCAGTATAAATGGGTTCTATGTAAATGGAGAATGTTCTTATGTGCTTTGGCCTGGACCACCATGTATATTCCGCAGAGAGTTTTGAGAGGAATAGGCGAGGGAGTGAGTGAATGAATGAGTGACCTTTGACTTTGGTGAGTGTAACCTGCCAACTTTCCAAGGGTAAGATTTGGTGTTTTGATCATACAGTGCCGTGCACTGTCCAAGAGACTAGCCCTGGCGGAGAAGTCGAAGGAGACGCTGACGGAGGAGATGCGGCTAGCCAGTCAGAACATCAGCAGGCTTCAGGTGAGCGCTTACGTGTGACCTCAGCACATTAGTGTTTTTCACTGACTACTGTGCGGACAGGGAAGCCAGCCTTCCGTGGGAAGCAGCGGTGTCTGGCCTTCACACATGCTCCATGCTACTTCATTTCTCAGTCACCTTAGAGTCACAGTTACTCATACCAGACAGAGACTGGCCGTCTTATTTGTATCTGACTTGAAGCTAGTTTTAAATCCTTCCATACTCTGCATTTGCTACTTGTTTCCCCTTTCTTGTGAACACTCATGATTGGCTGGAGGATTGGGCTATACATAGTATTCTGTCTTGATTCAGAAACTGACCTAAATAAACCTGAATTGGGCTACAAAACCTATGTATTTAATTTAATATATATTTAAATAAATACATAAGTAGGTAAATCAGATTCCAGTTTCAAACCTTGCCTTTCAGGAAACCCTGTTGAGAGGGTGGGGCCACATTTTCTGTGTTCTCCACCGTCCGTTTTCATCAGAGTTTTGGAATGAATGAATGAGTGAGTGAATGAATGAGTGCCCTTTGGCTTTGGTGACTATAACCTGCTAATCTTGATATCGACAAGAGGTAGGCATGGGAAAACCCTGAAACCAGCAACCTGTTCTCAGACAGTTAGGAATACCTCAGTTTATTCAAGAGGCTGAGGAGAGCGGGAGGTGGGAGGAGAGGCTTGGGGCCTGTGCAGAGGTTTCAAAACCAGGAAGGTTCGGAAGCGTCATGTCACCTTCAGGCTTTTGACAGTTCTGTACCCAGCCAAGAGGAGAGTGCTTGGATTTTGTAAGTGCAGGTACATGTGTGTGAGCATGCATGTGGAGACCAGAGGACAGCTTTGGGTGGTGGTCCTTAAGAGCTGGTCACCTTTTTCCTTTGAGACTCTTTGGGTCTCTTTGCCCCAGTAGGCTGGCTAGCTTGTCAGTGAGTCTCAGGGATCTGTCTCCCTCCCCCCAGGGCTGGGACACCTTCTTTTTGTGTGGGTTCTAGGGATGGAACTTGGGGCCTCCTGCTCCAAGGCAGACACTTAACTGGCACAGCCCCCAGCCCTGGATTGCTTTGCAAATGAGTCGTAAGCTCACTCTTTGAAGGCTGACACATTTTCTCCCAGTTCTTTTAACTTTGGTCTTCCATTTGGTCTGTGCCTCTCGTAACCCTGTGTTAACTGATCAACTCTGGGCATTGCGATGACTGCTCTCACAGATATTTGTACTAAAGGATGCAGCTGGGCGGTAGCTGGGGTCTTTGATGGCCTTTCTTCTTTCCCCTGCTGTTTAGGATGAGCTTATGACCACCAAGAGGAGCTACGAGGATCAGCTGAGCATGATGAGTGACCACCTGTGCAGCATGAACGAGACACTGTCCAAACAGAGGGACGAGATTGACACGCTCAAGATGTCCAGTAAGGTATGTATGTAGGGGGCAGCCTGACAGACACAGAGGCGTGTTTAGTGCAGCTGCTAGACAATACCGCACTGTTCTGCGTATACGAGGAAAGTACTTGGAGATTCTCTTCCTTCACATCACTTTCCCCTCCCAAAAGAAAATTAAGTTTCTTTGGCTGAGTCTAAGCTGCAGTCTGAGTTGCTGCCTCTTGACATTGTGTCAGAGTAAGGGACTAGCAGACGGCTTCAGGAGGGGGCGCCGTGCTCTCTGTATGAGACCCTAATGGTGATTGGGAAACCCTTAGCAAAGTGCTTTCTTCAGGACAATCTGTATTCTAGTTAATTCACAAATAAAAGCCACACACAGCTTCAGGAAGCCGCTCAAACACCCCACCCCAAGCTCTTAACTCTCAGTGAACCCTGCGTTCTGCGACCACAAGCCTCACCAGGGTTACACGTTCACTACCTGCTCCTTTTTATTGTTTGTTTTATGTTTTGTTCTTTTTGCGCTTTTTTTGTTGTTTGTTGTTTCTTTTTCTTTTTCTTTCCTGAGGCAGGGTTTCTCTGTGTAGCCCTGTCTGTCTGGGAACTTGTTGTATAGACCAGGCTGGCCTGGAACTCATGCCCGCTCCTGCCTCTTTAGTGCTGGGATGAAAGGTGTATGCCAATGCCCGGCTTCCATTACATCTTTATTCAGTTATCCACCACAAGATAAAAGAAGGAACCTCTTCCATGGGTCCCATGTCTGCGTGCCTGCATGGTCCTCCTCATCACTCAGTGTCAGCCCCTCAGTTTCTTCTCTGTGTTGTACCACGTCCACACTTGGGCCTGCCTGTACCATGCATCCATGTCTACATCAGTGGCTAGGATTCATATATGAGGGGGAACACGGTTCTTTTTCTGTTTCAGTTTAGGCTACCTCTTATTATTATAATCATAATAGTATTATAGTATTAGCTATTACTATGCCTCCCAAGTCCATCCATTTTCCTGCAGATCTCATTATTTTGCAGCTGAATAATATTGGAAACTATAATCTCTCACATTTTCATCATCTCTTTATCTGTTGCCGGGCATCTAGGCTGGTCCCTTCCCTTGTTAATGTGAATACAGCAGCAATGAACTTGTATGTGCAGGCATCTCTGGGGTGGGATATGGCCATGTCTTAGTTAGGGTTTTACTGCTGTGAACAGACACCATGACCAATGCAACTCTTTTCTTTCTTTCTTTCTTTTTTTTTTTTAAGATTTATTTATTTTATTTATATGAGTATACTGTAGCTGTCTTCAGACACACCAGAAGGGGGCATCAGATTCCATTACAGATGGTTGTGAGCCACCATGTGGTTGCTGGAAATTGAAGTCAGGACCTCTGGAAGAGCAGTTGGTGCTCTTGACTGCTGAGCCATCTCTTCAGCTCTCCAAGGCAACTAAGGACATTTAACTGGGCCTGGCTTACAGGTTCAGAGATTCAGTCCAAAATCATTAAGGTAGGAGCATGGCAGCATCTAGACAGGCATGGTGCAGGAGGAGCTGAGAGTTCTACATCTTCATCTGAAGGCTGCTAGCAGAACACTGATTTCCAGGCAGTTAGGATGAAGGTCTCAAAGTCCACGGTGACACACCTACTCCAGTGAGGCCACACCTTCTCATAGTGTCACTCCCTGGGCTAAGCACATACAAATCATTGCAGGTCATCTTTGTGTATATGCCCCGGAGTGGAATAGAGCCTTTTATTTATTCTCACAGCTGTCCATAGGGGTGCTAACCATTCTCCAGGATTCCCAGTGGCTTTGTTTCTCGGAGATCCTTAGTCTGAGGCAGTCACTAGATAACTGGACAGTGTGCTTAGGTGGGGGGTGCATTCCCATGTACCATGTCTGTGTTGCTGCATGGTGGCTTCTTTTCCATGTACCATGTCTGTGTTGCTTCATGGTGGCTTCTTTTCTATGGATGTAAACGTGAAGGCGTTCGGTTCTGTGTCTCATCTCAGACGACCCCTGCATGTCCATAGCTCATGCACCCGTTTGTGAGCTGAAGAGGCAGTAGAGAGGCACAGCTGCAGCTTTGTGCCAGTGGTGTGGGCCAGGGCTCTGCTCATCGAGGTCTCCTTGGAGAATATACTGTGTTCTCCATCGGAGGAGTGTGCTGTGTATTACTTAACACTTCTCAGGATCGATCAGTTTAGGACACTCACTGACTTCTCCCTGTGTGGGGACATGTTACTCCTGCTTATCTGGGCCATCTCTGTGCTGGTTCCCAGCCACCTTGGGAACAGGGAGCATAGAGTGGGCAGGCTCCTTTCTGTGACTGCCTCCCCTTATTTTCATGACTTGATTATATTTCTAGTCATAGTAGGAAGTACACACACTAAAGAGATGCTATTTAGTTTCTCTATGATTTAATGTATTGCAGACGACTTTGGGAAAGCTAGGTGTAGTCCTTAAGAAGCAGTGACTGTGAACCCAGAGAAGTCCTTCATTCCCCAGGTACACACACATCCTGTGAGGCTAGCAAGGTGGACATTAGTTTAACATTATCTCAAAAGAAACTAATCCAAATAGGAGCCCTCTGTAGTTCAGAGTGTGTTCTTCATCCTTCTCAAGTCAGGGTTTCCACTGCTACAATGAAGCACCATGACCAAAAGCAGCTGCAGAAGAAAGGGTTTATTCGGCTTACACTTCCACATTGCTGCTCATCACTGAAGGAAGTAGGACTGGAACTCAAATGGTAGGAATCCGGAGGCAGGAGCTGATGCAGAGGCCATGGAGGGTGCTGCTTACTGGCTTGCTCCTCATAGCTTGCTCAGCCTGCTTTTCTACAGAACCCAGGACCACCAGCCCAGGGATGGCTCCAACCACATGGACTGGGCTTTCCCCCATCAATCATTAGTTTAGAAATTTCCCTATGGGCCTGCCTGCAGCCTGATCTCATGGAGGTATTTTCTTAAATTGATGTTCCCTCCTCTCAGATGACTGTAGCTGTGTCAACTGGACATAAACTGTCCAGCACACACCTCTACTTCCTGGTCATTTATATTGCTGTACTGTCTCCTTGTGCTGAGCAAGCGTTTATCCACTGGATTCTGAGTACAATCTCTACCATGTGTGCCGTAATCTTGCTCTCGGTGTCTGTACTCTGCAAATGTCACCCCCATTTATGGGAAGAAATAGTGTGTGGAAGTCATCATTTAGGGATGTCATTAGACGTCATTATTTAGGGACTTCATTGAAATGCAGTCCTAAGAAGTGGACTTCTCCAGAGAGAGGAGGACGTTGTGAGAGCACCCTGTGAGAGCACCCCGTGAGAGAGCACCCCGTGAGAGCACCCTGTGAGAGAGCACCCTGTGAGAGCACCCTGTGAGAGCACTCTGTGAGAGCACCCTGTGAGAGCACCCTGTGAGATAGCACCCTGTGAGA
>NC_034607.1:54183508-54188247 GCF_900095145.1 Mus pahari
AGCACCCTGTGAGATAGCACCCTGTGAGAGCACCCTGTGAGAGCACCCCGTGAGAGAGCACCCCGTGAGAGAGCACCCTGTGAGAGAGCACCCTGTGAGAGCACCCTGTGAGAGAGCACCCCGTGAGAGAGCACCCCGTGAGAGAGCACCCCGTGAGAGAGCACCCTGTGAGAGAGCACCCCGTGAGAGAGCACCCCGTGAGAGAGCACCCTGGGAGAGAGCACCCTGTGAGAGTACCCTGTGAGAGAGCTCTGTACCACTACTCTGAGCTCTAAAACAGTGGTTTTTCACCCTGTGGGTTGAATGACCCTCTCTCGGGTCACCTCAGGCCACTGGAAAACACAGTTACTGACATTACAGTTCATAACAGTATTATCAGAATTACAGCTATGAAGTTGCAATAAAAATGTTATGCTCGGGGATCAGAAAGGTCGAGAGCCACTGCTCCAAAACCTGTGTATTTAAGCAACAACAAAATTATTTAGGCCAACGCTATTTTGTTTCATGAAATTTCATAAGGAAAGGAATTTTGGTATTCACTGAGTATTCACTTGCTTTACTATCTCATCCGCCCTTAGCCCTGGGAGAGATTGGGTCTGGAGGTTGGGAGCGGGTAGCTGCCATGCAGGTTGTCTGTCAGCTGTTCTCTGTATGGGAAGCCACCGTGCTGCACAGCACAGCAAGGCCCCTGGCAGCCTGCTTTATAAGCTGTGAGAACACTTCTGAAACTTGTGGCCACTTTTCTCTGCACAGGGAAATTCTAAGAAGAACCGGAATCGGTAGTTGATGACCTAGGCTGGCTGCAGTGACTGTCCCCTCCAGATCGAGCCAGACTCCACAGCCAGTGCTGGTGACCACTGGGAAGCCATGTGCCGTCTGTGACCTGGAGACATTTGAAGTATCTTTGTAAACGGAAGGCAAATACAGAATTCCACGTTGACAGTCAAGTGGAAAGCAGAACACATACCTGTGGATATTGTAGGTTTCCTTACGCTGTTTTTACTGTGCACTTTTTAAGATTAGGATTTAATTTCAGTATGTAAGAACAACAAATATTTTGTATATTTTCAAACTCAATTATATGGTAATGGATTTGGTATATTATGGTATAATATATGTTTCTGGATAAAATGCTTAAATTGTCAGATGTCATTACTTCCTGTATTGTCATTTCCTCCTATAATTGAAAACTGAAAGACATCTCAGATTCCTTTTAAAAGATTCTTTCCCTTGCCCTGTCTCTCCATCCTTTCCCTCCCTATCCCCCCCTGGTCCCTTGAAGGTGACCAGCCTCACGGCCTTTTGGAGCCTGTGGGTTCTGTCGTGTCTGCAGCTGTATAGTACACTCTCTGTGTTCAAATGATTGCTAAAGGAAATCCTGTCAATAAATTCATACCCACACGAACTTTTCAGTCTGTGACAGTGTGATGAGAGACACTGAAGTGTACCCAGTCCCCGCTGACTGAGAGGTGACCCTTCCGAACTGAGCAGTTGCACAGGTAAAGCCTGTAGGAGACCCTTGGCTTTTGCTAGAGGCCACTCTTCAAACAAGGACCCTTTCAGCTCTCCCTGGACAACCCCAAGGTGCCTCTTCCCGCACCCGACTCCCAAGGCCACAAGCGTGTGCCTTGTGCTCAGTGGCTTATCACTGTCTTACAGAGAGAAAACTCAGGCCACAGTCAGGAGCACATGCCTGAGCCTGCTCTCCAAGACGCCTTTGCTTGGGGCGTCACACTCCAGGCACTTTGTATCTGGAGGGTAAACAATTCAGCCTCCCCTTTCACACCTTCATCAGAAGCCTGTACACTGCTAGCTGGCTTCTTAGATTCATTTTAAGGCTGGATACACTATTCCCCTTTGGCATAATTTTTTTCTTTTTTAAAAAAGTTTCATTAAAAAAATCATGTACATGTTTATGTACCTATGAGAGCTGAGAGCAGGTGCCTGTAGAAGCCAGCGGCGTAGGTCCCTTGGGTACAGCTTTAGGTGGCTGTGTGAGCCTTGCTGGGAATAGGGCTCTGCAAGAGCAGCAGCCACTCTTAGCTGACTCTCCAGCCTCTGGCATAAGTGTTTTTCTGTTCTGACTTAAAAAGAAATTAATTTTTATTTTCTTCTGTGTATTACTGCTTTGCCTACAGGTATGCATATGCACGCACCCCACTTGTGCCTGGTGCCTGCAGAGGCCAAAAGAGTGCATTGAGTCACTTGGAACCAGAGTTACAGCCTATTATAAGCTGTCTGTGGGTGTTGGGAACTGAAGCCAGGTCTTCTGCAAGAGCAGCAAGTGGTCTTAACAACTGAGCCACCCCCAGCCCCCTGACATTTTAAAGTACATATTCTCTCCCGTACAAATCTTGCCAATTATCAAAACAAGTTGAGTGTATTTATGCCATTAACCTGGTTGTCATCACTTATTATGGAAGTCTTGAAATATACACGTTTTAGGGTTTTATTGCTGTGAACAGACAGCATGACCAAGGCAACTCTTACAAGGACAACATTTCATTTGGGCTGGCTTACAGGTTGAGAGGTTCAGTCCATTATCATCATGGCAGGAAGCATGGCAGTGTCCAGGCAGGCATGGTGCAGGAGGAGCTGAGAGTTCTGTATCTTTATCTGAAGGCTGCAAGGAGAAGACTGGCTTCCAGGCAGCTCCTAATATGTGGGCCAAGCATATACACACCACCACAGCAGATGTGAAAAGAATAGCTTCACGCCTATCAATTTTTGGAAATACTTGTTGTATTAGGGCTCTCTAGAGTCACAGAACCTATGGGTAGTCTCTATATAGTAAGGGAATTTGTTGATGACTTACAGTCTGCAGTCCAACTCCCCAACCATGGTCAGCAGCAGCTGTGAATGGAAGTCCAAGGATCTAGCAGTTGCTCAGTTCTACAAGGCAAGCAGGCAAAGAAGAGAGAGTGAATCGTCCTTCCAATGTCCTTATGTAGGTCTCCGGCAGAAGGTGTGGCCCAGGTTAAAGGTGTGTGCCACCACACCTGGACCTGGGACTTGCTTTGTCCCAGATGACCTTGAACTCAGAGATCTCCCTGTCTTCTGGGATTCATAGCCACTATGCCTCAAGATCTCCATGCCAAGATCCAGGTCAGAAACTTCTATCTCCCAGCCTCCAGACTAGAATCACTGGTGAGCCTTCCACTTCTGGATTGTAGTTCATTCCAGATAGAGTCAAGTTGACAGCCAGGAATAGCCACTCCACTTGGCTACTCTTGTTTTACTCCTCTGCGCTCACGCTTTTGTTGTAGGGTTGTTTGAAGGCTGGGTTATTCCATCTGAATGCTTTAGTTCTGCACATGTTTGTGAGTAATGTAAGCACTGATTCTGGGCTGTCATTCATACGATCATTCAGTGCAGGGAAGCATGTGTGTGCTCAGGTTCTGAGAAGTGTGTGTGTGTGTGTGTGTGTGTGTGTGTGTGTGTGTGGAGTGTGGTGGGGGAAACAGTTCTGTTGGCTGCCTGGAGAGCCAAGTGGGGACAGAATCATGACAGAATCATGACTGTCTTTCATTCTCATCCTGTCCTGGGATTGCCTCACATCAAGAAACAAAACATAATACTTAAAGGCTGTTTTCCTTCAAGCTGTTTGTATTTCATTTTTGAAGATTTTTAAGTTACCTTTCGTTATGTGTCTGTCTCTCTGTGTATAATAGGATGTGCCTGAGCGCAGGAGGCCAGAGGCATCCCCTGGACCTGGAGTCACAGGCAGTGATGAGTCATCTCTCCAGCTCCCAAGTTGTCTATTCTTTAATCAAAGCTATGAACTTCAGTTTGAGTCAGGCTATTCTAAAATACATGTTACTGAGGTAAAACAAAAACAGTCCCCTAATCCCTTGCTTACCTTGGGCTCTGTAGAGAGAAAACCTCTTCCACTCACTGGTTTGGTCTTTATGTTCTCAAATTGCATGTACTTACCTGTGATTTTTTTTTTTTCCTGCTGAGCCCTGGCCCTGCATTGGACATTTTGTGTCCTTCCCCGCCCCCACCACTCACACAATACTGCCTCCTTAAACCGGTTACTTGGACATTTGACCGTGTTGATATTCAATATAAACTTCCCTATGACTGTTCAAGTACACATGGTTATCCAAGTCGTGCCATGCATGACTTCTTTCCTACATAAATCGTCGTTGCCTCCGGAACCAATAATGACCTTTCAGAACAAACAAGCAGACAAACAAGTATCGCTTGTGGTGCACTAATCTGTTCCCGAGCCTTTCTCCAGGCCTGTAATTCTCCTTTCAGTGAAGCCAAAGCCATCGGCATTCAGCCAACTCATCTTCAAGAAATCTCAAGCTGGGTATGATGGCGTGCGCCTGAGTCCCAGCTACGGGGATGGGGGTGGGGGTAGGGAGGCTGAGGCAGAGGAGCATTTGGGTCCAGGACTTTGAGGTCCCATTAGGCAACGTTGGAGACTCCATATTAAGGAAACATCCAAGACTGTATTAAGGAGCCTCCTGACTCACTGGGCTCTGTCTTGGTTGATAGACAGATCTGTTCCCTGTGTGGCAGATCTGCAGTTCTCTACTTCACATTGTGGGCAGTCACCGTCTCTCCCTCAGTTCCAGAAACCGTCTGATGGCAGTCCTCTGCTTCAGCCCCCTCTCAAGAATGTTCTCTCTACTTAAGATGTAGACAGGAGGAGAGAAGATTCTTACCTTCAGCAGATAGTGACTGAGGTACACACACACACACACACACACACACACACACACACACAC
>NC_034607.1:54188504-54236922 GCF_900095145.1 Mus pahari
ACACACACGCACACACACATACACACACACTCAGAAAACCACAAACAACAACAAGAAGACTGACCTGCTTTCTGGAGAACTTATTAAAACGACATTCCCTATTTTTTCTTGATTATGTATTATATGCATATTGTTGAAAAACTTGGAAAACCAGGAAGTAGATCAAGAACACACATCTCTTAATAGAGATTTCATCTCTAACATTTTAACTTCTTCATGGGGCTGGGGAGATGGCTCAGTAATTAAGGGTACCTTCTGTCCTTGCAGAAAACTGAAATTCAATTCCTGGCACCCACATCAGGTAGCTCACCACCTGTAAGTTCAGCTTCAGGGGACCTGACACCATGCTCTGGTCTTGGTGGGCACCATACCCATGCGTACACACTCACACAGAGACAGACATACACACTTAAACAAAAAAGTAACTAGAGATGCACTCTTAGTTTATAAACGTGTGTTTTAATTTTTAAAAAAATGTGATAAATTCCAATGGGAAAAACAAAGACTGCCCAATGGTAAAGGGAGGTCCATTACCTCATTACCTGGCTCCTGGCACCTGCAGGCACCGTGCACACTGGAGCAGCCAGAAGTGGCAGCGTGGAGAAGAGCCTTCGGGCACAGCTTGAGGGACTGATGAATATGTCTCGCTGTTTGGTGATTCTGAATTGTCATTTGTCAACATCACCATCCATTAAGTTGTCAGATGCGGTGCTGCTGGCCCTTAAAGCTGATAAACTGGATTGTCATATAAAAATGGGATTGAACATGAAGATAGTAACATCGTTGGCAGATAACAACTGAGCAAGCATGTGAGAGCCACGGTGACGAGGAATCGTTTGTTCTGTATCCCAAGAACTCAGTTCTCCTCCACACAGAGCTGTTGCTTCTGGGGAGGCGGTAAGACACTGTTAGGTACACTGAGATGACTTGTAACATGGCATTCTAGTTCCTTGTCTGTTGTCACAGTTAATATCAGAAACATCCCTCACTTTACATGCTCAGGGCCCCTCTTGTGGACCATTTTGAAGACTATAGAATCTTTAGGTATAAGACACACCTCGTAGAAGTAGGTCACTGGGTTATATTGCCCACCATCCAGCCTGCTTTTTCTGCTTCCTGGACCACAGAGATGTGAACAACCCTGGCACGTAGTCTGCTGCTGTCCCTTCCTTCCGGGATGATAACATTTCTCCAAACCCAGTAGTTAAAGCTTTCCTCTGCCGCAGACTACCTCCTTTCTGGGGTCTCCTACTTGCGTGAAATGGATCTCTGGTTACAGGTGAGCGAGGATTCGGTGAATGACAAACAGACCGACATGAAAGAGCGTGTAATATCTGAATGTAAAGTCACATCGAGCATCAGACTTTTTATACAGAAGAAAATAGGGAAGTTACACAAAACAGAGGAATGCAAACGCGGAAGGACTGGCAGGAACCAACTGGGATAAAATTCAATGTTAACAGCTGGGATCAAAAACAGCTCCACCTAAAGTCAGCTTAAATTTAGAAGCCAGGGGCAAGGGCTTGCCATAGTTCCTATAGTCCATCTCCCCCCTAGGGCATTGTAAATACTTGTGTATGGGTGTAATTCAGCTATCTATAGTTCTAAGTATCTACTCTGGTTTCTCCTTAGATCACAGACTTCCTTCTTCCTAGAGAATGGTAAATTCCTGTGTAGGGCAGTGACTTAGCTACCTAAACCCAGGGTCAGCTCAAGGACTGACTGCTTCGGACTGGTGAAGAATCTAGCTTAGCTATATGTCAAAAATTCAATCCTTAGAAGCACTTATAATAAAGCAATGCTAAGGGTAAGCACACAGATTCGTTTACCAGCTAAAGCAAGGACATTGGAGCATTCATTATACAGGATGCCGAGATTCCAGGAGACTTAAGTTTCCGTGAACTTTTCACCTTGGGACAGCGCCCAGGTTTTGGGGGCGCCCAGGTTTTGGGGGCCTGTCACGCTTGTCACTACTAGCGTGGATGTAGCATTCCTCCTCGAGTTTTTTCTGCCAAGTATTTAGTCACTACAAGACAGAGGTAACTAGCATTTGCATTAGAAACAAACAACAACAACAAAATCTAACAAACCATAGCATCGGCAAGCATGTTGAAACCACCAGAAGCAACTAGCCTGAAGCCACCAAATGAGAGCAACCAAAAGCTTTCTTCAGTTGATTGGAAATCTTCTCTACTGTAAAAATCCTCAAGTGGGATAAGGTGTGTGATGTATAGTTATGAGGGCTAGCCTGCATTTATATATGTGCACTGTGGGCTTGCTTGGTGCCATGGAGACTAGGAGAGAACCAATTCCCTGGAACTGGAGCTATGGATGCTTGTGAGTAACCGTGTCAGTTCTGGGAACTGAACCACCGTCCTCTGCAAGAATAACAAGCACTCTTAGCTGCTTGTCAGTCTCTCCGGCACTCCCGTTCTTAAAGCCCTCAAGCTGCTCCACAATGTTTACCTGAAGAGAAACCATAGATGGAGATGATGCTGAGAAAACACTGGAGGCCACGCCAGAGAGGGTCGTCCAGTCTGTGTATGGAGAGGAAGCCTCTGTCCTCATCTGAGAGCCATGTCCTCAGATACCACGGTGACGAATGGGAAGGCTGTCATCGAGCAGAATCCTCTGCCTTAACATTTCTGAGCAGTTTACTTACTAGTTCCAAATGAGGAGGCTAGCTGGCAATTACAGTCCTGTTCTTCTAAATATTTTGGAGGGAAGGCAAGAGAATTTTTCAACAGCTCTTCCAAGAAAGACTGAGAAAACTCAGCAGAAGAAACACAGCAGAGCTCATTGGGGGAGGGTCCTCAAGTCAACAACACAATGTCAGTAAGAACCTGTTCAACTACTAAAAACTAGTCTCTCTTGGCCTGCCTGCCTGCCTCCCTCCTGCTCTCCCACCTTTCCCTCCTCCTTACTAGGCCCTGAGTTCATGGTCTTCCTTCCTCAGCCTCCTGAGTGCTATAGGCACACATCATTACCGTCTTTTCTATATCTCTTTAGGTCATCTTTTCGGTTGAGCTCATCGGACTATTTTCCCAGTGTTTAATGTTTGTAATCTACCACAATCCACAGCAGTAGGTGCCGGAGGCAGGGAGCAGTCCTAGGCTCAGACTGTTGCTGTGGGGCAGTGTATCTCGTACATAGAAGACAGTCAATGCTCGTCAGATACTGCCTAGGCATGGGTCATGGACCAGCTGTGGCCACCAGCCAGTGTCGCTCAAGGCATGCCAGGAATGCCATCTTCATGATAAAAGACTGCCAGTCCATGGCTGGATGGAATTGATATGGTTGCTTTGGGTTGGCATTCTGAGTGAAAATGTGGGCTTTTTAGCTCAGGAAATTCCCATCTGAAGTGTGTTTGAATTTCCTCAGGAAAGGACTTAGAAAAGCTACTTAGCTCATCTCAGAATGCTTCATGCATGTGAAATGTCTGTGTTCTGGGTGTTTTTTGTTTTTTTTTTTATAAAAAAAAATACTTTTCCCAAAGCCATCACATTGTCTTGACTGGTTCTTGTCATCTAAATAGAGACCATTGCTGTGAAGTTTGAGAGGAATAATATCCTCATTAACCATTTGAGACCAAGCCCCACCCTCCTCTGGAAGGTATGTTGATCTTAATAGCTTTAGCTGACTAATCCTGAGGGATCTACCAGGTCCTACCCACAGAAACTTTGGGGATCTCCCTCTGATACTGAATCTTGAATTCTTTGAATCCTGGTGATTGGACAAGGTACTTCAATATCGTTTCCATTTACCAAGTTTTCCAAGGTCACAAAGACAATACCAGAGAAGGTGTTTAAAACAGAATCCCACTGCTGTGTGAATTCAGGGACCTCCTTGAAAGTTCTCAGCGGTTTCCATGGAAAGGCCGTTGGGGAAAAGGAACACTGTGCGTGAAGAGGAGGAAGGTGTCCTCCGAGGGTCTGCGTGTGCAGCAGGCCAGAGTAGCTAGAATATAACAGGGTCCCCACTGGCGGTGTGGCAGCAGTGGCTTAGGTGAGGAGAGGCTAAGTCCTTTACCACCAGGTATTAATACAAAAGGCCTTGGCCAGAGAGAATCCTGTGGAGGTAAGTGTCCAGTGTATTCCAAGAGGCCAGAAAGAAGAAAAGGTCTGCAAACGTGGCAATCTCCACAGTGATGCAGGGTCACAGAAGGGCAGGGACACTCCAAGGTAAAAGAGGAAGCAGTTTTCAGTTAACTGGAGTAGCCTTCAGAGAGTTTCATGTCTGTCTGCTCCCCAGAAAGTGTCAAAATTTCCACGAGATTTCTTTCACCAGCTCAGCTACCCTACTAATTAAGGCCATAGTGCTTATTTCAAAGATGACATAATTTATAAGCCGCACTCAGAAAGCCGTTGGTAGTGGTAGTAATTTTCCCAAGTGTGTTGTTTTCTGTGTGCCTCTTCAGTTAGCTATGGCATTTCTGAGAGGGACCATCCCCTCCAACCCCTCCCAGAGGCTGGTGGTAGACACAAGGGACACAGCAACAGGGAAACTCAGCCTCTGTTGATGTTTGGTTTTATTTAAATCTGGTGCTCTGGGCTAGAGAGGTGACTCTGTGGCTATGAACACTGTGTTCTCAGCCCCTATGTTGGGAAGGTCACAACTGCTTGTAAGTCCATCTCCAGGGGATCTGATGCCCCTTTCTGGCCTCTTTGAACACACTCACACCCACATACCCTCCCATGGACACACAAATACACAAAACAGGGTACTGGAGACCAAACGCCAGGCTTTGTGTGGTAAGCACCATGCCGTGCCTATCCAGACCCACCTGTGGAGGCGGGGGGGGGGGGGCTTCCTTCTGTTTGTTTAGTTCTGTTACTGTTATGCTTTAAGCACAAACACAATTAGAAATCTTACCAGAGAATAATCTTCTCCCAAGTGTGCCCAACTGTGTGGTATGAGGCACACCTGAGCCCGCCCTCTCTGGTGCTCCAGTTCTTCCCTGAATCTTGGTGGTTGGACAAACTGATGATCCTTCCCACTTCACCAGGTTTTCCAAGGCCACAGAGACTACACAGGGGAAACGTGTGTGTGTGTGTGTGTGTGTGTGTGTGTGTGTGTTGGGGGAGGGGGTACACTGGAAACCAATTAGGGAAGAGATCTTTTCTTCCACATCCCTCGTGCACTCGCCAGGCTGCACGCCAGAGGCGCAGTGGCGTTCCCGTGCTCGCACACCTGGTCGGTCATCTGTGCGCCAGATGAGGGTCCTTCGCTGTGGATGCCGGCTTCTCTCTGCCCAGGGCCTGAAGGCGAAGAAAATGGAGGCCCTCGTAGATCGAGACTTCCAAAAATAATTTGGTGAACTCCGTCCAGCTTCCTTTTTAGGGACTACAGACTCGCCCAAGACAGCTGATTCCTGAGGGAAAGCGGATGTCCAATCTCACACCAGAAAAATCTCTAGGGGACCTAGGTTGGAGAAACAAGCAAGAAGGGAGGATCCCGCAGGGAAAGAGGGGCGGGGACTGGAGGAGGGGCCCGGGCGGTGCACACCTCCTCCACCCCCACCCCGCCAGTCGCCCCGGCCCTCCTCTCCCTTCTCCCTCCCTCCCCTCTTCCCTCCCCTTCCTCCCCTCTTCCCTGTGTGGATGCCCGTGGCCAGAGTCGGAGCCCCAGTCGCGCTGCCCGTGAGTGATAAAGGAGACCCTCTCCAGGGTGGGGTCGCTCCAGTTCTCTGGAGTTTGAGGGCGGGGGTAGAGGACGTCTCTTTTCTCAACTCCTGATGGGCGTCCAGAGCTGGCGAGGGGATGGGCCCCGCCGGCTTCTCTCTGTCCTGGGCCTGACTGCAAAGAAAGAAAAGTACAACTGTACAACTGCACGGGACAGACACGTTCGTGGACAGAACGGGGCGGGGACTGTAGGAACCCACGCGTGGTCACCGCCACCCAGACCTGGGCACCATCCCCTGTCAACCAGGGCAGAGCTCCCTCAGAACTCTAACCCTAGGACCCCCACCCCCCACCCCGACTCCTGCAGTCTTCCTGGCTCCTGTCCTTGGTGGTCCTGTCTCCTCTCGCCTCTGGGTTCACCTCCATCCCCTCTTGCCCTCAGAGACGACCAGCCAGGCGGAGCCCGTCAAGCCAAGAGGGTCACGCACACTTTGCTCCAATATTTGCTGCAGGAATGACATGCGCCAGGATTTGGCATGTGGACTTTGTGGATGCAGAAGGAGTTGAGACTATATTCCTTTATAGGACTTGATTATTTCTATGGTTTGGTAGCACCCGTCCTAAATATCTAGTTTTCTATGGTCTATTTATTTTCTTTCCAACTTTATGGCTCCCACCAATGACAGTTAATCTAATTAGATGGCAGATGGCAAAGCTCATAAAGAAAAACAGAATTCTAGCGCATATATATATATATATATATATATATATATTGTTCAGGGTGGGCAAAATGGCTTAAGTGGTAAAAGTGATTGCTGCCAAGCCTTGACAACTTGAGTTCAGTTGCTGGGGATCTAAATGCTGCGGGGGAGAAACCCCACTCCTGGCATTGTTCTCCACATTCCACCCGTGGCACTCTCTAACCCTCCTCCACTGCCGACACTTAAACAAACAATCACAAAACAAAACAAATGCAGAGGCTGGTCTTTGGAAAGTAAAGATTTCAATCTCCACTCCACTGTGTAGTTAGTTTAGTTTTGTTTTTTTTAGACTCCTCTAAGTCTAAAAAAACAAAGTGGGCTGTTATAGCCTTCTCCTGGCTGGGGGCTTCAGTTTGCCCGACTTGCTTGGGCAAGACTGCTGTTGTCATTCCCCTTGTCCTGCCCATCTGTGGGGCTCCCTGTGGCTGTTTTCCACTTTCTCTCCCCTAAGCAGGAGGTGCAGACAAGTGAGAGAGTGATGGAGGAATCAGGAGGGCCACAGATAGAAAAGGGAGTGCACTTATTTTAGCCCAGCGGCTGTGGCTTCCACGGAGTTCTGATTGGGCTGGAGGGCTGTTTAGTTCATTTGTGTGGTTTCCGTGTCAGGTCTTATTATGGCTGAATCAATGTTTCCATGACGGGCTTGGTCTCTGGGCTCTTCCAGACAGCCTGCTGATCTCCATGTGAAACTACACAGATGGAGTCTGGAGTAGCTTTTGTTGTCGTCCTGCCTGTTTTAGGGGTCGAGTGAGGTTGGTGTCTCTGCTCATCATCGATCGATCACCAGGCATCAGAGCTGCTGGAGGCAGCCAGGGCCTCGCAGGAGCTGCTCTGTGTGAGGGGAACTGCAGGGAGCACAGGCACCTCACTGTGTGTGTGGAATGTGTGGGGGGAATATACGCCTCCGGTTTGCTTCTTGAGGGTGTTTCTGTGTGGGGGTTATGCATGTGCACACAACTGGAGGATGGTGCGTGTCCTGCTTAATCCCCTGAGACAGGGCTCACTGGTTTCCCAACAGACTGGCAAACCCCAGGAAGCATCCTGCCTCTGCCCAGGTATGCCTGGTTCTTGCCAAATTGATGTTTTATGTGGGTGCTGGGGATCTGCACGCAGGGCCTTCAGTCAGCCCTAACTGATCTGAGGAGCTTAAGCTACTCTCTGTACAAACAGCATTTGGATCACGGCACACGTTGCAAACAACACTTTGAGGCAGGGCAGGGTATAAATAAAGATTTGAAAGAACCTAGAGACTCATAACTGCTTTTAGTACACTGAGGATAAGTGGCTGTCCATGAGACGTCTGCGTCACTCCCTGACTCAGGGACACGGCAGAAGACAGGGCAGATAGAAATGAAGAACTGAAGGATGGAAGGTGTGCTAAGAACACTTACATGAATTCAGCGGCAGTAAGGCTACCTGCACAACACTGGGTCCACTGAGGATCAGGGAGAGGCTCTGAAGGCTCTGTTCTTCCATGACAAGCTTTGGATAATCAGTGATCTCTAGGGGATATTCCTCAGTGGTGCAGTTATTGGTAGGTTGAGTAAGGGCACCCCCTACGCATGCTAAAACAAGCAATTGTGATAAAGTGCAATGGAACACACCACACACACACACACACACACACATACACACACCACACACACCATACCACACACACATACACCACACACACACACACCACACACCACCCCCCGTCACGCACCTAGAGAGGTGCACTTGGGAAGAAGGGCAGAGGGAGGAGAAGGGTAAGAGGACAAGGAGGGGGTGATCAAAATATATTTTCTATATGTAGGCACGGTGAAAGACTAAGTATAACAAAAATGACTGTAAAAACTGAATTCACTGAAAATGGGGGAGCTTGTTTTAAATAGGATGTGTCACGTCTGCCCAGTTTGACAGTCCGATGCTTGTATCAATCAGTAAGGTTTTGTCAGTGGTCTTGTAACATCATAAAGTGTTGGGATATCCTTGATTTAAATGCAAGTCCTCAAGTGCAAGTGTTGAACTTGTATGCCCTTGTTCCCTAAACAAACAGTGCACCCCGATAAGAACCTCCAGCTCTTCCTGTTCCCCAGAGTTTCTTTTTCTTTCTTTTTTTTTTTTTAAGATTTTATTCATTTATTATATGGAAGTACACTGTAGCTGTCTTCAGATCTCATTATGGGTGGTTGTGAGCCACCATGTGGTTGCTGGGATTCGAACTCAGGACCTCTGGAAGAGCAGTCAGAGCTCTTAACCGCTGAGCCATCTCACCAGCCCTCCCCAGAGTTTCTAACGGTGACTTTAATGCCCTGGAAGCTTAGAGAGCAGGGGTACGTGGCCTCGACCTGCTACGCTGTACAGAGAACTGAGTTACGTAGGAGATGCTTGAGAGCAGGGGTGAATTTAAATAGCAAGTTATGAGTTAGAAAGCACTACCCTTTCACTCTGAAAATATACCCGTGACAATTGAAACGCTATGCTTTGAAATGGTCTCGGGGATTATGGCCGCTCTTGCTTTTCTTCCTGTGGGCCCAGGTTCCTCAGCTTTTGACAGTAATGATAGCTAACACTCACCAAGTGTTTAGACACTCGCACGGAGCGCTTCATTTTAAAACTCCTTGAGGTAAGAGCAATTATTACTTTCATTGTGGGATTCGGAAACCAGGATTAGAGGCGTACTTGCCCAAGGTTGCACAGGTGCTAAGCGTGGGAAGCAAATCTCAAACTTTTAGGTCAGCGATGAGAGTCTACAAACTTAATCTCTACTATTCCTGAACATAAATTATCAATATTATTTTAGAAAAATAGAAAAGGAAAGGAAAATATTTCTTGCTTTAATAGAGTCAAATATTTTGATTGCTTATAAAATGCCTCCACCTTCCAACCCCCTTTTTTTCCCCACTGACCCTTTTCCTCGGAAGTTGTTGAGAATTGTTCCAGACTTACAACACAATTGTGAAACAACTCTACCCCTTTAAGATGTACCCAGAAATCCCTGGGAGCTTCCCAGCCAAACTGGAGTTCCCGGAACCCATGGGATTGAAGTAACTGGGGTGCAGGGCTGGCATTTTGAAGCAGGCCAGGCAGATTCTGTCTCTGGAGCTGTCTGCGTGGCCGTATCTGTGGGATGGGTAGAAAACCTGGTTGGGTCCTGATGCTTCGTTCCGTGTAAACATGGCAGTGAAAACCTGGCCCCATGGGGGATCTCATGCCTTGGCAAGGTTGGCTAATTTAATGTAGACAGGGAGAATATTTGGCGTGAACCTGAAGTTCAAATGCCATAGCACTGCCCTGTGTCGCAGGGAGGCAGGAACTGGAAGTCACTTTATCCTTCCCCTAGGGTACCTACATAAATGTCCTCAAAACCATCTGCCGTGCCGTCATTGCCTCTACCCACCGAAAAACCTTGTCAGACTTCAGAATAAGGCCTCCCCCGGGCCCCCTATTCCTCGGGGAGAGATTTCTGGAAGAGCAATGAGTCTAATAATGGTGACCTCATTGAACATACATTTTGGTCAAGTGCTGTGGCACAAGCCTTTAATCCCAGCACTTGGGAGGCAGAGGCAGGTGGATCTCTGTGAGTTCCAGGACAGCCAGGGCTAAGACTGAATACTGTTCTTGCAGAGGACCTGAGTTTGGTTCGCAGTACTCATGATAGGTGGCTCACAACCACTTGTAACTCAGGCCCCAAGGGATCTGACACCCTCCTCAGGCTTTGTGGGCACCTGTGCTCACACACACACATTCACACAGATACACTATAAAACGATAAATAGACGAATCTCAAAAAATAAAATAAAAATAAAAAGGAAAAGGAAGAAAAAGCAATATGATGGTCAAGGAGCCCTTCCTGAATTATCCCAATTAGACAGATATTTGAGATCTTGATTATATTTAAGAAATAAAAGGTTTCTTTCTGGTCTCAGTGGTGGGAGTGTGGACAGTTTGGACAGTTTGCCTAGGCTCTCTAGTGGGAGCTGTGACCCCACAATTACTGGTGTTTCATCTTTTATTGTTCTGCTGGAGGAAGCTCAAAGCCAAGGGCAGTTGTAGGGCTTTCTGGGCCTTTCTGCTTGACAACTAATGACGCACACTCTTCCCTGCCTGCTCCTTGTCACCTGCCTGCTTCTCCCTTACATCACAGGGTTTTACTGTATCCATTCAGGACTTATGGGGCTGCTACTATGTTTAAACTTTTTTTTTTTCATTTTAAATTATGTGTATATACCTGTGGCTGAGTTTAGACAGGGTATTGGTGGTCTGAGCTGGAGTCCTGGTGCTAGGAGCTGAACTCAGACTTCCCGCCAAGAGCCATTCTCACCAGCCTTTTCTCTAGACACCTAGGGGTTGGTGACTTTAAATTCTCCACACCTTTCTTTTGAATTCTTTTTTTTTTTTTTGATAGGGTTTCTCTGTGTAGCCCTGGCTGTCCTGAACTTACGCTGTAGACCAGGCTGGCCTTGAACTCACAGCCTGCCTCTGCCTCCCAAGTGCTGGGACTAAAGGTGCACACCGCCATCTCCCCGCTGAGTTCAGTATTTCTGTTCTCATAACTGAGTAACCTTAGTTTTTTTTTCTCCGTCTCCCATACTTAAGATAAAAATAACAGCTCCACCCAAAGTATTATTGAGGAGATAATACACAATACAAAGAGAATAGCCCCGGACATACCAGAAAGGACAAAACAATTGCTGTGACTATTACTCTCATAGGTTTAAAGGATTTATTGTCCACTTTGGATTTTTTTTTTTTTTTTGCTTATATAAATCAATCTTTGTCTACTTGCATGCACACAGACATAGAAATTTCTGCTGAGATTTTTACTAAAATCACACTTAAGTTATATGGATGACTTTCCTGCATCTCTGGGAGTTGAACCCAGGCACCAGGCAAGCTCCGGCTGAGTTTTGCCAGTAGCCCTTTTTGTTTACTTTGAGACCAGGTCTCACTAAGTTTCCCAGCTTTGCTTGTATGTACCCCATGCAGGCCTCAAATGTGTTATCTTCCTGCCTTCAAATCTCCTTGGTGGCTGGGATTATAGACTTGCATCCTAGATCTGGTTTATACTGATATCTTAACAAGATTAGATCTTGCAACTTCCCATATCCTTAAAAAAGATTTATCACCACCACCACCACCACCACCACCACCACCACCACCACCTTCATCATCGTTATCACCATTTTCCGTGTGTGTCCCCCGAGCGTGCGTTGGGCGTCGTGTGTGTCCCCCGAGCGTGCGTTGGGCGTCGTGTGTGTCCCCCGAGCGTGCGTTGGGCGTCGTGTGTGTCCATCCCCGAGCGTGCGTTGGGCGTCGTGTGTGTCCCCCGAGCGTGCGTTGGGCGTCGTGTGTGTCACAGCACGGATGTGCTGGTTGGAAGGTAACTTGCAGAGTTGGGTTTCTCTTTCTCCCTTTACAGGGTTCCGGAAGTAGAGGTCAGGCTGTCAGGCTAAGCTCCTTTACGAGCTGAGCCATCTCTCTGGGTCCTTCCTGTCTCTTTTTATTTAGGTGAATGATAACTAGCAATTTGTAGCCATGAGTTTGGGCTACACTGCTTTGGCTTCTGCCAGATCACACATGCGCAGTCGCCCAGGAGCTATCTGGTTCAGGAATGGAAGACACACACACACACTCACACACACACACACACACACACACACACACACACACACACAAGTTAATTTTAAAATGCCTTAGCTGTCTCGAAGTCTGGGCATTCCTAAACCTTCCTGGGCTACCCCCAGACTCAATTGGGGGAGTGGCCTGTGGCCACTTACCCCAATTCTTACATGGCTTCTTGACTCTCTCTCCTGCAGCTCTAAATCATCTCCCACCACATCATGGCGATCCTCTGACTCCTACCCACTGCGTCCTAGCCTGCGCAACTCTAAGGGCCCCGCCCCATCTCCCTTTGTCCAGCCACTGAGCACTGGCATTTTTATTGATCCAGTCAAAAACCAAATGAGGACAAGGACCCTTGTCAGCGTTTAGACACATAGATTCCCGATTGAATCAAACAATTAAAACCAATCTCCAACAGCAATTTCTATTACAGATGTCATATATAACTTTCATAGTCATTATTTCCTTTAATATTTTGTCCATATTTTCAATAACATCCCATTTGTCTTTGTATTTTCTAATTTTCTGGATAATAGAAATATTACTAGCTTAGAATTTTTATTCTTTTATTCATTATATTACCTGCTGTCTTTATTAGTCTGGGTATTTCTGTGAATTTCTATGAAGTCAAAAACCAACAATAATTTGCCTCTTGTATCCCTTGAGATGGCCGTGTTTCTTCCTTGTGGTATTACCTTAGTAGAGCCACAGTATAACATCCTACAGCGTCGTGGAGCTGTCTTGTGCTGTCTTGTAGTCACGGTTTTCTTTCTTTCTTTTGGTTGTTGTTTTTGGATTTTTTTGAGACAGGGTTTCTCTGTGTACCTCTGGCTGTGCTGGAACTCACTCTGTAGACCAGGCTGGCCTCGAACTCAGAAATCATGTTTTTTTTTTGTTTGTTTGTTTGCTTTGTTTTTTCGAGACAGGGTTTCTCTGTATAGCCCTGGCTGTCCTGGAACTCACTCTGTAGACCAGGCTGGCCTCGAACTCAGAAATCATGTTTTTTTTTTGTTTGTTTGTTTGCTTTGTTTTTTCGAGACAGGGTTTCTCTGTATAGCCCTGGCTGTCCTGGAACTCACTTTGTAGACCAGGCTGGCCTCGAACTCAGAAATCCGCTTGCCTCTGGCTCCCGAGTGCTGGGATTAAAGGCGTGAGCCACTACGCCCGGCTATTTTATATGTTTTTAATGCCTTCTATGCAGATTATTTGAGATGAACACATTTCTTTTTGGATATAATAAATAATATGAGTTAGTATATTTAAATGTATCAACACATGTATACATACATAGATATTTAATATTTGATTCTGTAGCCTATCATTTGCTGATATTTTATTTAGGATTTTCTGCAAGTGAAATTGTTTTAAAATTTCCTTTTGGCTGGGCATGGACACCTTTAGTCCCAGCACGTTGGAGGCAGAGGCTGAAGGATCTCTAAGTTTGGGGTCCGTCTGGTCTACAAAGTAAGTTACAAATCATCCGAGACCACATATCCATGTAGTGAGATCTTGTCTCAAAAAAAAAAAAAAACTAAAAAAAAAAAAAATTCCTTTTCTCTCTTATTCTTATTTTTTTTATTTATTCTTATTGTTTTATATCCAGTTTAAATTGTCTTTATTAAATAAGTTAGATAGCTTTTCTCATTTATATATAATAAACATACATACATATATATGCATTTTTTCTTGAACAATTTATGAGATATAAAGATTGTATGTTCTTTTAAAAAATTTGGTAAAAATGCCAGGTGGTGGTGGTGCGCACCTTTAATTCCAGCACTTGGGGAGCAAAGGCAGGTGGATCTCTGTGAGTTTGGTCTATAGAGCAAGTTCGAGGACAGCCAAGGCTTACACAGAAAAACCCCGTGGTTCAAAATCAAAATCGAACCAAGTCCCATGCCAAGAAAAGGTAAAGCCACTTAGTTCACCTATGCAGAGCACATGCGTCAGGTTTTTGACACCTTCATGTTCTCCCTTTCTCTCTCTTTCTCTCTGTGTCTGTCTCTCTCTATCTCCTCCTTGTACGCTAGGTAGATGATGTGGGGAAGGCAGACACTTTATGTTGGGGTTCATGACTTCAGCGGACTGGAACCATGGAAGGGAAAGGTGTCTTTTCCTGTTTAGCCGATGACACTTTAAACATATTTACTGGCCGTCTGTATCTCCTCTTTTGAGATGAGAACTGTTTAGCGCATTGGCCCATTTATTGATTGGTAGTTTTTCTTTTTCTTTTCTTTTTCTTTTTCTTTTGCCCCCTCAACCTCCTTTTCTCTTTTTTGATTTTGATGTTTAGTTTTTATAGTTCTTTGTGAGATCTGTGTATTAGTCTTTGTGTATTCTGTGTAGTTAAGTTCTTGCCTGAACCACAGGTAGCAAAGATTTTCCCTTATTCTGCAGGGTGTCTCCTCGCTGTGCCGATAAAAGTATATTTTGTTGTCCAGGACCATTTTAGCTTCATGGGACCTCATTTTTTTAATGCTCAGGGCTGCTTCTTGTGCTATTGGGGTTCCTCTGTAATATTGGGTCTCTGTTGAGAAGAGTTTTGTCTATACTGTGTTTTTTCATAGCTGTATTTACTTCTAGATTTATGTGTTTATTATTTACGTATATCTGTGTATATTTTTGTGAATGGATGACACATATATTCAGGCACCCATAGCGGGCAGAGAAGGGTTTCAGATCCCATGGAGCTAGAGTTATGGATAGTTGTGAGCCACCATATGGGGCTAGGCAACGAGCGAGAATCCTTTAGGAGAACAGTACGTGCTCTTAACTGCCAAACCATCTCACTAACACCCCCCCCTTCTTAATCTTAAGGAAATCAGATTTTTTTTCCAACAGTCCACTGTCTTCTCCACCTCCACCTCCACCTCAGGTCTACGTCATAAGGGAAGACAAATAGACTTTGGAGTTAAGCAGAACTCCACCACAAAGCAAGCTTTGCTACCAACTAGACGCACATCGTTGGGCAAATCATTTAACATCCTTTCAGCTTCCTCTGTAAAAAAAAACAGTAAAAAGAAAACCTACCCCAATAAGTGTATCCAAATCCAAATGACATGGCAGGAAATGTTAAGTACCAGGCATGTGTTCAGATCCACAAACAGCAGTTGCCTCCCGTTGTTCCCTCTGCGCAGATTCTCTCAAACAAGGACTGTGCTTCCTGAGGTCTAAGCAGAGAGGCCATGGTCACGCCCCCAACGAGTAATCAATTTAGAATGCACTTAGATGAGTTTCTTAAGATTTTGATGGGACCATTTGGCATCTCTCGGCGTTTAACTGGTGGGCTTTTCTGCAGGGCGACTGTGGTCCTGTCCCTGAAGTGGAATCGCTTCTTTGCTTTATCTGTCTGTGTGTTTGTCTTTTAAGGAAACAAACGCTTAGCTTTATTTGTTACTCAAGCTAATGTTTTAAATGCACTAGTCTCCTAGCTACTGTTTTTGTGGTAGGGCTATGAAGGGGCTGGGTCATGGGAGAGGAGGAGGGAGGGGTAGAGCATGCATGAAGGGAGACATGGCCAGAAGAGGAGGGGAAGGAACTCAGCCGTTCCTTGAGAAATTCTCAGCACTGAAATATGCCTGTGTTATAATCATCACTTATTTGGGTCCTCTGGCATCTGTATTTGGCTCAGACGATGCTGAGTTTTGCAAGAGTCTTACTATCCACCAAGCTGACTTTGGACTGAATTCAACCCTTGGGACCCATGGAGCGGAAGGGGAGAACTGAGTTCTACAAGTTGTCCTCTGACCACCGAGGCACGACCCCACCCTCAGCACACAAATACATAGATATAATTTTAAAAGAAGATGTAGAGAAGACGATAGCTATATGTGTTCTTAAGTAGAGGGGAAAAAATCATTATGAAAACAAAATGTGATTGGATTTATAGATACATTTCCTTTTCAATATCTGTGGCTCATGCATTAAAAATAGCCTTTCTACTAAGGAGCTAAATAAGCCAAGGGCTTTGTGGAAACAGCACTGGGAATCTAACTTAACACAGCCACAACCCAGGAATCTACAGGGCTGGCACACTGGCCACCACGTATCCCTTTGATGTTCCCCCCCTCCTAGTTCACCACAGACTATAACCAAAGTCAATTTGGAAAGTTAGAAAAATGAAAAGTGAAGTTACAAGTCTTGTTTTCTTTTTTTCTCTTCTCTTCTTCTCACCCCGTTCTCCTTTTTTCTGAGACAGGGCCTTGCTACTCATCAAAGCTGATCCTTCCCTCAGCCTCTCCAGAGCTGGGATTACAGAAATATACCACCAGTGCCCAGTTCAAACCTTGCTTATGTTGACCTCATTGTAGCATTAACACAGAGAAGTACTTTGCAAATCTTTACATCCAGACCCATCCCTGCCCCCCTTGCAATGTGCAGCTCCAGGTCTGTTGTTCATTTGTGGCTTGAAGCAGTGTCTCTGCTAGGTGTGGTGGTGTCCAGTCATGGGCAGCTGTCCGTTTGGTCAGGTGCTCCTTATTTATTTATTAATTTCTTCTTCTCCCATACAATACATCCTGACCACCACCTCTCCTTCCTCCCCTCCTCCCAGTCCTTACCACCTCCTCTCTCCCCCAGATCCACTGCTTCTCTGTTTACCTTCAGAATGAGAGGTGCTCCTAAAGGTAAGTCAGAGCATTGCTGAGAATCAGATGACAGAGTCCTGTCCTCCAAGAAGGCACAGACTTGCTGAGGTTGTCACTTACTGCCCTCCAGTGAGAAGGGACTCTGTGACATCATCCTCTTAGTCAGTTATCTTTGAGTGTGAGCTGTATGGAGCGCTAAGGTTGGGCCAACTTCCGCTGCCCATGCTTGTCAGGATCTGCCTCCTCCTTGAGGCACACTCCCCTCTTCTGCCAGATGTTTTTCTTTAACTGCTCGCATGTGCTCACCTTGTGCTCCAGCTTCTTTGTTAGCTTGTCTGTCTGACTGGAGAGGAATCTTTCCCCAACTCCCACAGAGGCGGCTAGAGAGGCTCTGTACTGTATACATCCTTACAGGACAGAGTTTCCTAAACTTCTGGGAGCTTAGGTCCAGGCTGGGTCCTCCCTGAAGCAACCAATTGATTCAGAAAGATATACACACACATTGATACACACATTCATACATACATTCACACACACATTCATTCACATACATTTTATACACAAACATTCATACACACATTGATACACATGCATTCATTGTGTACTTATTTGTTGGGCCCAGCAATCAACTTACATACTTACACACACACACACACATCCATACTTAAGCACCAGTGCAGAAAGATCTCACTCATTCTGGATGAGAAATAAGGGGGAGTAACTGGGACCAGCAGGACCCAGGCACGAAGGAACTCCACCAGACCAGTGGCAAAGGTTCCTTCTGGTCTGGGCCAGTGCTCTGAGCAGACTTTGGGTGCAAACTCCACAGCCAGTCCCACAACACCCAGAGGAAGCTCCACTCCCAAGCGCTCTAACACTCCCAGGATCATAGGATCAGAAGTGAGGAGGACACAAAATCTGTCCCAACACTGGGAGTAACTGGGACCAGTGTGACCCAGGCACACAGGAACTTGTGTCATTGGTCCTGCAGAGTTCCTGTGCCTGGCAGAAGTTCCTTTCAGTCTGTCTGGGCTGATGGCTCTAAGCAGACCTTGGGTACAAACTCCGCAGCCAGTCCCACAATACCCAGAGGAAACTCCACTCCCAGGTGCTATAACATACCAAGGATCACAGGATTCCAGGATCCTAGGATCCCAGGAGCTTGGTCACACCAGGATCCCAGGATCCCAGAGGCAACTTGACTCCCAGGAGCTCTGACACACCCAGGATCTCAGGATCACAGGATCCCAGAATCAGACAGCTGAACTCTGAGGAGTTCTGACACAACTAGGATCATAGGAAGGACAGGCTCCAGTCAGACATAGCCAGGGCAGGTAGCACTAGAGATAATCAGATAGAGGGAGGCAATCATAAAAATATAAGCAACAGAAACCAAGGTTACTTGGCATCATCAGAACCCAATTCTCCCACCATAGAAAGTCCTGGATACCCGATCACACTGGAAAAGCAAGATTCAGATCTAAAATCAGTTCTTATGATGATGATAGAGGACTTTAAGAAGGATATAACTCCCTTAAAGAAATACAGGAGAACACAGGTAAACAGCTAGAAGCCCTTAAAGAGGAAACACAAAAATCCCTTAAAGATTTACAGGAAAACATGATCAAACAGGGGAAGGAAATGAACAAAACTATCCAAGATCTAAAAATAGAAATAGAAACGATTAAAAAAAAAATCACAAAGGGAGACAGCCCTGGAGTTAGAAAACCTAGGAAAGAGATCAGCAGTCATGGATGCAAGCATCACCAACAGAATACAAGAGATAGAAGAGAGAATCTCAGGTGCAGAAGATACCATAGAAAACATTGACACAACAGTGAAAGAAAATGCAAAAAGCAAAAAGCTCCTAACCCAAAACATCCAGGAAATCCAGGACACAATGAGAAGGCCAAATCTAAGGATAATGGCTATAGAAGAGAGTGAAGATTCAAAACTTAAAGGGCCAGGAAATATCTTGAACAAAATTGTAGAAGAAAACTTCCCTAACCTAAAGAAAGAGATGCCCATAAACATACAAGAAGCCTACAGAACTCCAAATAGACTGGACCAGAAAAGACATTCCTCCTGTCACATAATAATCAAAACACCAAATGCACTAAATAAAGATAGAATATTAAAAGCAGCAAGGGAAAAAGGTCAAGTAATATATAAAGGCAGACCTATCAGAATTACACCAGACTTCTTACCAGAGACTATGAAAGTCAGAAGATCCTGGGCAGATGTCATACAGACCCTAAGAGAACATAAATGCTAGCCCAGGCTACTATACCCAGCAAAACTCTCAATTACCATAAATGGAGAAAAGAAATTCCATGACAAAGCCAAATTACACAATTATCTTTCCACAAATCCAGTCCTACAAAGGATAATAGATGGAAAACACCAACACAAGGAGGGAAACTACACCCTAGAAAAAGCAAGAAAGTAATCTTTCAACAAACCCACACAAACATAATTCCACCTCTAACAACAAAAATAATATCTCTTAATATGAAAATTAATATTACCAACATATCCTAATTGATTGAAATTCAAAAATATGAGGAATTAGAAATTTGCCAGCTGTCATCCTGTGGTCTCTCTAATTTGTAATGGGAGAAATAGGCCCAATATTGTACAGTCCATATACACTTTCTGCTTGTTTGTACGTGACAGGGTCTTGCTGTGGGCCACATAATGGTCTTGAAATCATGCTTCTCCTATCTCAGCCTCTCTATTAGTAGGATTGTTTATTTGATGTTTTTATTCTATACTATGGTTTTCAGAACAGCTTACATATTTCAAAATTATTTATACAGCCAAAAGAAATGTAGACAATCTGGGAGGTGGCTTGTAAGAGAACAGCAAAGAGTGAGTCTGAATTTTTTGCTTGATATTTATAATTATTGTATCAATTCAATTTTGAATAAGAGGACTTTATAAGTTACTCTTTTTCTGAAATAAATGCTTTTCAAAATCATCACAGCCAGTGAACTAGAATCTTACCCTCACCTAATGTCTGTGCCACCCTCCAAGCAGAACCACTGTCCATTGAAACAGTTGATGAATGACTTCATGCATAGACCATCTTAATGCACACACCATTTCTTAAATGAATGTAACCTTGATCCCTGCGGGCCGAGAATGATGGCAATCACTCAAGTCAAAAAGCTTTGATCATAGCAGGAAATCTGTGTCCAAATAATCGTGCCTACAGTTCATCCCTTGGTGCAGCAAAACTGTCAACTCTTAGCTTAGCTACTATGGAGGTAAATCTGGTTACATAAGGGACATTGAAGTATAGCCTTATTACAATGAACTCCAGTGTCTAAAAATTGTTCTTTTTAAAATTAGGTATTATCTTTATTTACATTTCAAATGTTATCCTCTTTCCTAGTTCCCCTCTGAAAATCCCCTATCCCCTCCCCCTTAAAAATTGTTCTTATTTTGGTTTGCACCACAGTCAGAGCCAAGATTTTAAAGCTCTACTAAAACCAAAACAAACAAAAAAACTTTATCTATTTATGTTCATTTAGTAACATGTCCACCATTTTTATGATTGGTATAAAAATATATATTGTGTTGAATATAATAAAAAAAATTAGTTAAAGAAAAGAAAAGTAAGGTTCAACCTTTATTGCGTAGAGAAAGCGAAAGCTCCTACCTCTTCTGTGTCATTGTGAGAAAAGCCTGCCTGCTGCCTGCTCTCCCTGCAGTTCCATCTCAGTCTCTTCGCTCCTCCCGCCTGCTTCATTCTGCTCTCTTCTTTGTCTTTCTCATCTGCTCAGCTCCTCATCTCTATAAAGCTTCTGGTTTGCTTCCACTCTTTCTCTCCGTTTTTCTTCTGCCTGCTACCTTCTGCCTTAATTTCAATTCTCTTTCTGCACTGTGTGTTCTGCTAACTTAAAGTCATCGTTCGTAGTTTTGTACTTCCCCTGGACACATGATCACATAGTATTCCAATTATCAAACGTTCACTCCAAGTTTAAACATAAGTTTAAATCATAAATTGACTAAGAAGTTTACAACAGAAGTATTTATTTATTTATTTTTAAAGATTTATTTATTTATTATATGTAAGTACACTGTAGCTGTCTTCAGACACTCCAGAAGAGGGCGTCAGATCTTGTTACGGATGGTTNTGAGCCACCATGTGGTTGCTGGGATTTGAACTCCAGACCTTTGGAAGAGCAGTCGGGTGCTCTTACCCACTGAGCCATCTCACCAGCCCCACAAAGTATTTATATGTGTGTTTCCATGAAGTTAGTTATCTAGCTAGATATTCATTAACTAGCTCCACGAGTTCATTGAGAGTCTAGAACTGTAATTCTTGTTCATTGAGTGTCTACTACTATAATTCTTATGTCTAAATTAACACTGAATTTTTGTATAGGTGAACCCAGTCAATATTTTATCTTCTGTCCTTGCACCTATAATAAACCATTTGTTCCTTTTGCAATCTTTGTTAATTGTCTTATGGCCTAGAGAAATATACTTCTAAATATTACATCTGTATGCCTGCTTTCCATCAATTAACTTGTGACACATCAAAAATTGCAGAGTCCCAGTTGTAACTTTCATATTATAGAGAGTTAATTGCAGTCCTTATTATAAAGGGCTTAATAATTACTAGTATAATTCTTAGGAATTCTTATAGAATCATCATTAGGGATTAAGAAATCATCTATTTGTCTGTACAGCATGACTACAAGACAGTACATCTTTGTTGATCTACAGAAAATCTACCCAATAGAGTGGGCTAAGACCCAGGGAATGTTAGATTAACTTAATAATGACAGGAAAGGCTTATCAATAGCAGGAATCAATCCTGAGGCTTGTCCCTCAGGCCTTACCTCCTTGTTCATTCATCACCGTTTGACAGTGAACCATCTCTGGAAAATCACCTGCTAGCCTTAGCCTTTTCCAGATGCTCCTGACACTAGATGTCCTGTGTTCTTCACTCTCCATCCTGTGGCTCACCGAGTTCCTTAAGCCCCTTTCTTCTAGACCTTTCCTGCTTGTCTTTTATGCCGTGTTGCTGGAATTTCTCAGTGCTTCCTGGACCCTGGCCTTCCTTGGCTTAGGACTGCTTCTCCACCTTTTGACGTGCATGGTTCAATTATTCAGCAACTCCTTGAGAAATTGTTCCCAAGCCGTGAGAGATGTACATGATAAACAATTTCTTCTTTCTTCCTTTGTTTAAGACGTTAAATAGAAGTTTGCAGGGCAAAAGCCACCAGGTCTATTCCCAGCTTCTCTCTTAGGGCCTCTACCTACCTCTCCTGCATTTGAACTGATCACCAGTCCTCCTGCCCTCTGTTCAGTTGTAGCATGCTTTCCAAATTCTCACTTTGATCATGCCCCCACCTCTCTCTCTTCTCTACTTCCCCTGCCTCGCTCTCTCCAGGGTTTCCCTATGTCTCTTCTCCTGACTATGCTGGCCACAGAGATTCACTTGCCTCTGCCTCCTGAGTGCTGAGATTAAAGGCGTGCCTTACCATGCCCGTCTATTTTTTTTTTTTTTTAAATTCTTTCTTTAAATGTTTTCTCTGACTCCTCATGATATTTAGGATAAAATCAAAGTTGTTACTGTGGTGTCCTCGCCAACCTGTGAGCCCTTTTGGCATTCCCTCCTGTCTGCAACTGTGCCTTTCTAGCTACAGGTTTGGCTCTTTCCTGGTGGTATCTCAAAGACTTGCTCCGTTCTGCCTTATCAGTTATGCCAACCTTCATGGTTCAGTTCAGACACCATCTTAGTCACGGTACTATAAACAGTGTACCATGACCAAGGGAACTTGTAAGAGAAAAGCATTCAACGGTGGCCTTGCTTACAGTTTTAGAGGTTTAGCCTACTGTCATCATAGAAGGCGCTGGACCAGTAGTTGAGAGCTTTACATCCTGATCTGCAGGCAGCAAGCATGGTGGCGGGGTGGGGGGGGATGGAGGTAGAGGGAGAAAAAAAGAGGAGAGAGAGAGAGAGAGAGAGAGAGAGAGAGAGAGAGAGAGAGAGAGAGAGAGAGAGACTGAGACTCCCTGGCCTATTTCCAGTGGTACATTGCCTCCAACAAATCCTAATCCTTCCTAAACAGTTCCACTCCCTGGTACTTAATCATACAAATAAATGAGCCTATGCTGTCTTGGAATAAATAGCCTATGGGGAGTATTTTCATTCAAACCACCACAGATAATCTTCCGGAAGCACTTTTCAGCTCCCGAGGGCTAGAAGTTTCAACCCCTCCCCTCAGTTATGGACATTAAAAAATAACGCATCTACTTATTTTGTGTATGTGTATATTATGTGCATAGGCACACATGAAGAGGTCAGAGGTTTGAATTTAGGCATTCAGTTTAGGTCATGAGGGTTGGTGGCAGGCTCCTTTCCCACTGAGTTCCCTTGCCCACTCAAATTACGGGTATTTATCACCCTCATTCCCGCCATTCTTGATTAGGATTTGAGTGTCCAAGGAACCCTGCATTTGTCTTTATCACATTAGCTAGCATTTGAAGGTTGTCCTTACCATACAGAGAATTCTCTGGTATAGATAGTAAACTGTAACTGCTTTTCCTTCAGTGTTCTTTTATAAGTGCTAAAGAACCATTGTTGAATGTATTCATGCACAAGATAATTAGCATGCACGTGTGTGCATCACACACACACACACACACACACACACACACACACTACATGTTCACAATCACATTCCTCAAGACCTAGATTCTTAGAGGAAGATTTCCTCAAACCTTAAACTATTTCTAAACTCATATCCATGTCTCGGTGGGTTACTGTTTAAATAAAAATGGACAGACGCATGAACATGCAAAGTAGAGAAAAATTTGCCCCACTCATACTCAGAAGACAGACACACCATAGCGTTGTTTCCACTTAACTGCAACAGGAAGAATATGGAACGCATATTATATAGTTAGAGTTCACATTCATCTTTTCATCCGTATTATCCTGAGATTAACACTTTGTCTCTCTGGGCCTCTATCATTCCATTTGTCAGGAAATCTGAGAAAACATGGTATGCGATGCCTGCTGAACATTCTAGTCATTTCCTTATTTTTTTAAAAAAAACACAACAAAAACCAGCAACTTGTCTTCTGTTCATGTGGAATGGACTCGGGGCTGTCCAGTGTTGGCTTGATCATGGGCAGGTTCAGGGCAGTCCCCCCGCTTTCAACTGTATTGGGGCAAGAGGCCAATGGTTGTAAAGTGAGCATAGGGCTCATAGGGTATGAGATGGCCGGGCAAACTGGAAGCAGTGGTTAGTGCCTGTGGCAGTGTGTGGTTAAGGCTATCCACGGATGGAAGGAGGGTAGAGGGGGCTGGGCAAGGTGCTGCCAGGGACACGATGAAGACTCATCCGGGCGAGCTGTGGCAAGACCTAGTGCAGGTGGTCAGCAGCTTTAGGTTAGCTGAAAGGTGGGTGAGGGAAGACTGTTAAACGCAACACAAACGGACCCTGGAGACAACATACATTAGGGTTAATATAAGAGATAAGAGTTTAATCCTGCCTAAATGAGAATGAAATGAACTCACAAAACAATGAGGTCTCTATACATGGAAGAGTCTACGCAGTTTCAGGCTAATTCCCTAGTATCAATATTCCTAGCCAGGCAAGGTGGCTGTGTCTTTAATCCCAGCATCATGAAAGCAGACAGGAACCTGCTGGGACCAGACTTGCCTAACTGGTGAGCTCTGATTCTCCGTGAGAGATTCTGCTTTAACAAACAAGGTTCTACCAGTCGCTTCTCACAAACAAACCCAAACATCACAACCAGAGGGCAATGTAAGGAAGACAGAGTTTACTTGAGCTTATTATGGTTTTAGAGGGATGAGAGTCCCTAATGGCAGGGGAGGCCTGGTGTGAGGAGGGAGGCGTGGCATGAGGAGGGAGGCGTGGCAGCAGGAGGGGGCGTGGCAGCAGGAGGGAGGCGTGGCAGCAGGAGGGAGGTGTGGCAGCAGGAGGGAGGTGTGGCAGCAGGAGAGGCATGGCAACAGGAGGGAGGAACAGCAGCTCCTACAACAGCCTCTCCAAGCCTGAGTCAGGGTCTAGGTTAGACCTTCATCCAGCAGAGAAAAGCAGAAGGGAGACAGCTTTTGGATTTCTCAAAGCTACTCAGCTCACCCCAAGTGCCTGCAGAATTTCTCCTTCTCCTCACTCTGTTTCCTCCAACCTCCCTCCCTCCCTCCCTTTTCCCTTTCTCCCTCCCTCCCTCCCTCCCTGTCTCCCCCCTCCCTGTCTCCCTCCCTCCTTCCCACCCTTCTTTCTTCCTTTTCCCTTTTATTTTTCTTTGTTCTCTTCCCTTTCTCTCCTCTCCATGCTATTACCAAGTTTCCATGTATCTTGTCTTTTTTTTTTTTTTCTTTCCTCAAGTTCACTGCCTTTACAGCTTGGAATGTAGGTGGCTTGTGAGCTTCATTATGCAATATGAAGAAAGAAGTCCTGAGAGTGGCTAAGTGGCACACTTATTTTCCTGGCAGACCAACTGGGCCAGGGCACAGTTTCTCAACTTCCTGGCTCAGCCCCTGTTGAAATCCCCCGAACTCCAACTGGTAGAGATGGGGGCAGGGCGGGGAAACTGACACAAATGCCAAGGAAGGTTCCAAACAGATTTCTTCTTTATCTCTCTGAGCAGCTTTTTCCTCTCCCTCTCACAAATAGCTTTCTCTAACCCTCTCCCGGCTCCAACTAACTCCAACTGCTTTCTTCAACTGCTTTCTCCAACTGCCTTCTCCAACTGAACTGTTTACAGCTTTTTCCCACAGCATTCTCCCCCCCCCCCACATCCTGTTTTCAGTCCTCTGACCTAATCCTCCTCTCCTGGATCCGGTCAGAGTTCAGCCAGGGTGCGCAGTGGTAGTCCAGTGACTCAGCAGGCAGGCAGTACAGGATCGTCCAAGTGCGCAGGCTCAGGTTAAACAGGGATCACGGTGGTCTCACTCGCTTCCCACACAGCACTGCATTCACACTGCAGCAAAGCTTTTCTGTGTGTGATCACTGGGAACCACTCCCAGACCCTTAGAGACTCAGGCTTTGAGTCTGCACCCAAGCTTGGCAGCAGCAGCAGCAGCAGCAGCAGCAGCAGCAGCAGCAGCAGCTCTCAATGCTTCAGACCTCCAAGGGCACACTCATGCTGTGTGACTCCCCCCCCCCATCTTTAAAGGTTGAGAGGCAGTCATTTTACAGTCAAAACCTGAGGTAGGTGAAGGAAGCCCAAGCAGAATTGCTGGCTCCTACCATATGCTGTCCTGATAGCCACACTCCAGGAAAACCACAAAAAAGATGGAGCTGTTTCCGTCTAGTGTGAAAGGTAGTGGGGACCATGGCAGCAGACCTGAGGTTCTGGGCGTGGCAGCTGGCAGCTGATGTGATGTCTGAAGTTTGAAAGACACAGTAGATCTTAGTGGTCCCTCAGTAGTGAAGGAAGACTGCTGTCTGAGGCATAAAACAGAGCTCAGAGTGTAACTCAACATGGGTCACGTCTCTCACTACCCTCCATGCCATGTAATATTCCAAGGGTCAAGCCCTGCCCTTAGCCTGCTAACAGGAAGACGGGGCTCTATTGCTCCTGGGCCCTGGGGTTAGGCACAAAAAGCTGAAAGGATGCTAAATATGGTCCCCCATCCTATTGGCTCAATTGGGACCCTGCATGTCTCTCTCACAAGGCCTCCACCCCTGAAGCTGGCAGGGTCTCTTTTTCACACTGGCTGCCTACCTGGTTCTGAGCCAGAGTTTCGAGACCCCAGGCTGCCTGGGGTGAATTTCCCCAGCTCTCTGTGCTGCTGCGATCCCCCTTTTTGCCAGATACAGTTGTTCCCTTGTACCTTCTGGGCACAGTTCTTTCCTCTTAGAGATCTTGTGATACACTCTGGGATTAAGGGAAACTTACCTGGAATAAGGTACCTTTACCAAATGTTTCCTGGGCTCAAGGTTGTTAGCCTACACTAGGACAGGGAATGTAGGCATGAGGAAGACTCCATCGGTCCCAGGCCTGAGTGGAGACTGAGTGCTTTTGGGAGCTCCAGCCTGGCTTCTGGGCCAGTCACCAGACACACATCACTGAGCTCTCCTGGGACCGTTCTGTGTTTCTGCCTGACTCACTGGGTCCTGACATCTACTGGGGACCTTGCTGTCCCGGCCTTTGACTACACGGATCTACTTGACCATTGCTTCAGAGCCCCACTCCAAAGCATTGAGATTTTCATCAGTGGTTGGAGGGAGGAACAAACACGGCCCATCCACACAGCACAGTATTATCCGGCCTTGACAGGGGTGGAAAATCTCATTCCTGCTTCAGTATGAATGGTTCCTGAAGACACAATGCTAAGAGAAGTAACCAGACTCAAAGGATGAAGAGTGCGAGATCCCAGTCATAACAGGTCACCACAATCGTTAAGTTCACGGAGAGGGAAAGGGAAGCTGTGGTTACAGGGGATGGAGGAGGTAGCAAGGAGTTACTGTTTTGTTGTAAAATTTCAGTTAAGAAAGATACAGTTCTGGGAATGGATGGTGGCTGTAATTAACAGCATGTGTGTGTGTGTGTGTGTGTGTGTGTGTGTGTGTGTGCACGCACACGCATATTCGTGCAGCACATGGATTACCATGTGTTTGGGGGTAAGACCTTTGGGGGTTGGTCCTTGCCTTCCACCTTGTTTGATACATGGTCCAAACAAGCATGAGCCAGGCTTGCTAGCCCTTGGACTTCTGTCCCAGTCTCCTATCTCCCTGTAGGAGCATGCTGGGATTAAAGGTACTTGCACTACTGTGTCAGAGTTCTCAGGATCCAAATTCAGGCCACACAGCTTACATAATAAGCTCCTTTACACATAGATACATCTCCCCAGCCCATAGATGTTCTTAATGACAGGAAAATACATGCTAAACACAGGCATATACCACAAACGTAGAGGCTTAAAAGAAGAGCCCCTATGCTGTCTCTGGGTCTGTGGGTGACGTGGGCTCAGCTGGGTGTCCCTACTCAGAGATTCCCCTGGGGCTGCAGATACGGGGATGGAGAATGCTATACCTAAAGGTGTCGGTCAGGACACCCAAACCTCTGCCTCCAAGCCTTTGTCCCAAGGTTCCACCAAGCAGCAAAGTGACATTCTGCCTATGTTCTGAACTGTCCCTTCTGCCATATTGCATCTGATAGAGCAACCAGGAGCCACCCAGAGTCAGGGTGATAGGAGGGGGAATGTGAAGCTTGGGGAGGGCGGGAGGGGACATATTCTTGAGGCCTTTCATCTTGGGGGAGCAACCAGCTCTCAGTGTGCTTGCAAGAGCCCTTGAGATCTTGAGTCAGGCAGGGAGGCCCCCTCTCCTCAGTAGATTCCTTCTTGGGAGAGTGAATCCTCATGGTTTGTAGGAGTTTGAAGGAATGCTGGCAATCCCTTGAGATCAGGGACTAGTTTAAATGTAGAGCCAGAGAGAGATGCAAAGCTTTAAGAATACCATCAACCCTACTCACCAGTGGCTGATCAAGTCCCGGCCTGACAGCCTAGGGAACGTTTACAGGGGGCCTCTGTGTGCAATGAGCAAGGGAAGGATGCATTTACGGTGGAGAGATGGGTGTGGGAGCACCACCAGGCTGGCTGTGGGAGAATCACTGAGCTGGGGTTAGGGTTGGCCAGTGGCCAGTACTGAGAGCTGGCTGAGCCCTTGCTGGGCAGGGCTGGATCCGTTAGGAGCTTGTGTGTCTTGCCCAGCCGAGCTGTGCAAAGGCACCAGGGGTGGCCTTCAAATGTGTAGGAGTCACCCAGAGTTCAGAGACAGGGTCTGCACAATCGGAATATAAACTCCATGAGGTTAAACAGAGGCTTATGGGAGAGCCCCTGTCTTGGCACATGTAGCCCTTGGTATCTGGTTGCACACAGCCAGTCCATTTTTCCATGCAAGATAATTTCAAAGACTTTGGTACCTCCTGATATATGACAGACATCACATGTGGTTTGCAAATGTTCTCCAAACCTAGAAATATGAATATTATTAATATCTATATTTGAGACCAAGGCATCAAAGGAGGCTGATCTTTGATACCTGGTTTATAAATAGGCCCTAAGTCAATGCTTAAAAAAAAAATCTCTAATTTTGTGATGGCTCAAGCATATTCTCTCTCTCTCTCTCTCTCTCTCTCTCTCTCACACACACACACACACACACACACACACACACACACACACACACACGTGGATTCCGTGGGGGTGGTGAGAACAAAAGCAAGCACAATTTTGTTCTTTCTTTTGGTGGGTGGAGCTGATGCGTAGACGTGGGTGTTTCTGGTCAGTTATAGTCAGCTCTGGACCTGGAAAAGAACAGATTCATTTACTGTGGGACATATACGCAGCCATGATTACCCAGGTCCCATCTTCATGATGATAAGGAAGGGAACTAATTTTGCTCCCAGGGAGACTAAGGCCACGTGGGGGAATAGCTTTACATTGGTATTGACATGTGCATGAGTCAACGGAGATGTGAGTAGAGCCTAAATCATTACTGTTCAGTTTGCTCTCACCTCTGTACCCAGCAGACATCTCTCTCCCCTCGAAGCCCCCACCTGAGTCAAGGAGCCAGGTTTGCTGTCCACTCTCAGCCTTCTGTGGTCATTAGCAGAGGATGAGCTCGTTTTCTCCTCCATCTGTTGTTCCTTTCGTCCTTTCTGCCAGGTTAGGAGCTCCTTAGGAGCAGGATCCTGTAGCAGTGCCCATCTTTGTTGTCTTCCTCAGAGCCTTTTCACAGATGCTAACTGTCCCAGCTGTTCAGTGATTTTATATATATATATATATATCTCCTTAATCATGGAGAACACATACTCAGTGGAAAGTTATTGCTTACAGCCCCGGGGACTGCAGAGCCCAAGATCAAGGTGACAGTAAGTTTGATGTCCAGTTAGAGCTTGCTCTGTTCTGTGCTTTCACATGATAGAATTTAACAAGTTCTCTAGGGCCTTTTGGTAAGGGTACCAGTCCCACTCATAACGAGGATCCCTCAGGACACGGTCACCCCTTCACGGGCCTCACCCCCCAGTACTGTCATGGTGGAGATGAAGTTTCATTGTAGAGGTGTATGTGTGGTGGGAGACAAGCTTTCAAACCCAACAGTAACACTGTCTCGTTTCTCAGGGAGTTGCGGTAACTTACAGCTGCGCCCCAGTACTCAAAAGGCTGTGTGTCCCCTTCCCTTCCGGAAGGCAGCTTGGCCTTGTCTCTCCTAGACCTAACCACATATCACAAACCCCTAAAGCTTTCCTCTTGGCTGTCCCTTATGTCCTAAACACTCTTGTTGTGGTTCGTGGAGGTGTACAACACACACACACACACACACACACACACACACACACACACACACACACACACACACGAGTAAAGTAAAGACGATTTAAGTCTTTAGTCGTCGATTTTTAGACCTCTAAGATTTTTGCTCATTTTTCAGGAGGGTAGCAGACTTCAGGGAAGAAGATTTCCATGTCTGAGATGTGTGATCATAACCAGACCCCTTGCAGCTAGTTTTATTGAGCAGCCCTTCTGAGGTTTCTCAGAAGAATTCATGACCGAAGCCCAGGAGCTGAGGTTGTCTGGTAACCACAGGCCCTTGGGGGGATGGTGCCCTTTCTAACTGCTCTCTGACTGTGTTTTTCTTCCACGGAAGAGCCCACGGAAGCCAAATGCCAGAAAGCTGCCCTGAAAGCAGGCCTTGTGTTAGGCGCTCACCCCAGTGAAGAATGCCTCTCTGTCTCCTTCTGATGGCCAGGGTGGGTGGAACTTTCTGGAGTGTGGGCAGCCCCGGGATCCTTTCTTAAATGCATCTCCTGTGAGCCGAAGGTGGGTAGTTCATAGAGAAGGCCATGAACGGGATTGTCAGGAACTTGTGAACCCAGGGGACAAAATGGACTCTGGAAGCTGTAGGTAGAGACATGCCCATGGACCCAGCTCCCATACAGGGCGTAAAGGAGGCCTTTGCCCTAGATGGGCAGCTTGGCGTTATTCATCCCACCTTACTCTCCCAGATCCAATGACCCGATCAGGAACCCCCATGTCTGTTGTTGTCATTCCTGGTCTCCGCCCAGCTTTGACCTAGGCCTTCCTGGGTATGTCTTTCTCCCTTTCCTTTCTTGTCCCTGTAAAGTGGCTCAGCTATGGCTGTAGGTGCCCTGCGGCTTTCCCCCTTCTCGACTGCAGGACTGAACCTTTTCCTAGACCAGCAAACACCTCCATTGCATGCCCAGCCTTTGCTTTTCTGTTTTCTTAAGATAGTCTTTGGTATCTAGCCTCTTGGTAGACATTTCTACTGGGACAGACCTGAGACCCAGCCAGTGGGTGGTAAGGAGAGGTGATTAGCTCTGGGACATGGTGTAGTTTGGAGAAATTATCTGTGATCCCATGGCCACAGGCAGAGCACATACTGAGTACTGTGTACCCATCTGGAGCCCCACCTCATGTAACAGTCTGAGCCTTTTTCTTTCACCCCTCATTACGTGGGCCCCTGTTGTCACAAGGAAGGGACATGTGGCTGCTACTTGTCCTTAGAGCCATGCCAAGAGCCTACTAGTTCAAAGGCACCACCGTGTGCGGAAAGCCAAACCTCAAGGCCGTGACAGCAATAGACAAGACGTTAGCAAGAGGCAGAGAAGGCAGTGTTTCATTCTATAAGCTCATTATAAGTTCAAAGCAACAGTTTCACATGGCCTTGCTTTATCATGGTGCACACCTGTGGTTTCATCCTTGGACCTGACTGTTTTTCCTTGATCACAAGTCTGTCCCAAACCTATTTCTCATCTTAGTGCAGTTTATTAAAGCTCATTGTATTCCTAATCTTGCAGCCTTTACTTACTTACTGTGAGGAGGGGGCATGTTCTATTCTTGATTCTAACTTTATTACACCTTTCTGGCAAAACTAACACCATCTCCTTAAACTTTATTTCTAAACTTATTTGAATCAAATCAGGGATTCTATAAAGTCATTAATCCATCTAAACAGCGTTAGTTCACGAAAGTTTATCTTCATCTTGATCTGCAGTTAATGTGCCCAATAGGGTGGGCTGTCACCCAGGAAGTAAGCACAGCAGGCTATAGGCAGTGAGGGTCTCCCAGTGTCCACTCACACCAAGTCACAGAAATGAGGAGTGTGGTAATAGCAAGCTTGAGAAAGTACACCAGCAGCAAGAAGTGATCTTGGGACTAAGTCTTTGGGACCATGCCTCGCCAGAGTACACCCATCACAGCGTGTGATGGGTGCGAGTGAGGCAACAGGCCATCTCCAGGGAGCCTGCTGCAGGGAGCCCACTTGCTCACTGCAGCTCCTCTTGCATGCTGTCCACCAAGCACCCACATCTATGGTAGGTCTTTCTTCTTCACTGAAAAAATTCCTAGAAGTGCTCTTAACAGCACATCAAGAGGTGTGTTTCCGTGGTGATCGTAAGTCCGGTTAAGTTGATAATGAAGATTGTTCATCCATCACAGACAGACAGCTGGCTTTCCACTCTCCCCTCCCCCTCCTCTCTGTTCTCTTCTTTTACATCATCCATTCCTAAGTACTCTGCCTACATTACCTGGTCACCTTCCAGATGCCCTATCGTCAAATACTATCACATTGAAATTAGAGTTTCAGTGTATGAATTTTGTGGGTACGCAAACATTTAGTCAACAACAAAGAAACGGCCCTGAGGGGGATTCAAGCAACAGGAACCAACCCAGAAAGTACACCTTCATAACCAGGGGTAGGGTGTGGTCCTGGGTTAGGCTGAGCAGAAACTGTTACAGATGGGGGCTTCCTACCAATCCGGCTAATGCTTCTCCAGCCACCAGAGCTCATTATCTTCCTTCCTCTTCACGAGAAGAACCAGTGTGTTCTACATGCTAAAGACAGAGGGGAAGCAGGGAGGTAGGGAGGAAGGGAAACCTATAAGGGGGTATTTTCTGTGAGGCAGTCCACATGGGGTAAAAATTCATTTGTCTGCTCATTTACTTCAGTTTTAAAAGATGGTCTCAGATGGTCTCGGTCTATACCAGGTAACCTAGGGAGCTCACCATGTGAAGTGCAGGCTTGCCTTGGGCTAAGATGAATCTGGCTTCCACTTCGCGACTCTCTGTAGTATGTATGAGTGTGCTTAGTACCTGTTCAAATGTCAGGATGTGAGACATAAAAATTTAAGGCTGAGGGTACAACCCCGCGGTGGAGCTCATGTGTAGCATGGGTCGGGTTATGAATTCTACCCCTAGCACCACAGCGAATCAAGGTAACAATACAATAGCAAACAGACAAGCTTCCCTCCCCAGACCCCAAACAATACCATTTAAAACCATAACGCCCTACCCAACTCCAAAGTTTTGTTCCCGTGAAGACCCTTCTTGGGGGCGGTTTGGTTTGCTATCTGCTCACATGTGAGGGGAAGGGAGAAAAGATTGTAACCAGAAGCGAGGGGAAGAGATAGTACCAGCTCAACTACCCTCTGGCTCAGTGTGGACTTGTGTAGCGGAGGTTGGACCTGACAAAGCATGAGCGGGTGGTGCCTAGGAGCCTCGAATGGTTCTATACTGACTTCCCCTGGAGCCCAGGGCCCTGTCTCCAGAGCTGGTGGATACACACAGCTTTTAGGTAGCCCTGAGTTTTCTCAGGCAGGCACTGTGAAGGGGGCGCGGGCTATGTCATCCTAAAATGAGGATGCAAACGTAAACACTGTTCACATTCTCTCGGGTCTTGATGGGCAGCTGACAGGACGCTTTTAGAAGCAGGCTTTGGACTTGGGAAGAGTCTGGTCAGAAAGCATCTGTCCATACTCTCAAAACTGAGGAAGTGGACAGATAATGAAAAAGCTTGAGAAAATCCTTGGGAAAAGGGACGGTGAATTGCTACATGGGAGGGTTGGGCTGGGGAGTGGAGCAGAGACCAAAGCTGATAATTTTTGAAGGCGCTGGGAGACTAGGCTGTGGTTTAATATTGTGCAAATGGTATTTCCTGTCACACGAGTAAAATACTGCAGGTTTGTGATTGAATAGTACGGGGTGCACAACATATGCGCTTATAATATGGCTCATGCTGCCTTGGCCTCGGTGTGACCTAGTGGGGGCGGGGGCAAGGCACGCACTCGCTCCTTTTGTTTTTGTTTCAAACTCTTCAAGGGAAAACTTCCATGGGACTGATCACGACACCATCACAGCAAATGCTTTTTTTGGGGGGTTCTTCATAATGTCCTCACTGTGGGCTTGGCTTCCTGAGTACCAACCCTGTAACGGCAGCTAGCAAGGGTCCCAGCCCTTCCAGAGAACACACCAGAGGCTTCATAGAGGCAGCCCGGGTCCATCTGGTTACAAAGTTGCTTTGGAGGAGTCTGGAATGCAGGAATCTGAGAGTTCCTTATTTGGGAGAGCAGCCAATGAAACCACACAGATATTGACCCTAAGACATTCTTTCTTTAGATTATTCAGCATTGTTACAGAGTGAAAAGCCAGAGCCAGACAAGTTTAGCCTTGGTAAGAGCCCAGAGGCTGGAGCTGGAGTCTGCCTGACCGTGACAATGGGGTACAGCTGATAGCTTCCAGGAACGGCAGGCTTCAGCTTCTGTCCTCCCCCAACATCATGATATTAGGGACCATGTAAAATGAGTCTGTTCCTCTCCACTCGCCCGCAATGATGTGGAGACAAAGCCACAAAGGATCTGGAATGTCGCTTTACCAGCTGAAGGCCCCGAGTCGTATTTCAACAATCTTCAGGAGATGGTAGAACTTGGTACGTTCCTTTCTTGAATGGTTTCTGAAGAAAAGCCAAGGGAAAGGAAGGTAGGCTAGAAGAATGAGAGCAAAGAACAGCAGAATAGAGGGACCCCAGGCTGTGTGTGGGGGGGGGGCAGGGGGAAGGAAGGACTGTGTAAGGAGCAAGATAGAATTTGGGCAATTGGTGCACCAAGACTGCTCTGCAGGGTCAGTCAAGAAGGGACAGGAAGCGGGTTGGCCTGAGTTAATAAAGCTAGTCTCAGAAGTGAGTGTAGCCTGATCGTGGCTGGACTGTTGTACTCATGCACTCTTGGGGTTGGGGTGGGTGTTGCAGGGGTGTCCGTCCCAGAGTTTCCCTTTCCTAAAGCCTGTTGGTTCAAGAGCACATGTGGTAGGTGAGTAACAAACTCCAGGCTCATCCTTCTTTAGTTCCTGGCTCTAGGGAAGGACCTCTGCAGCTGGGAGCTGTCTCCCTGTGGAAGGGTGTGGTAGTGACAGCCTCCCTGCCAGGAGGTCAAAGGGATCTGGGGAGTAATGGACTTTGGCATCCAACAGACCTGGTTTCAGCCAGGTTCTGCCTCTCGCTAGCTGGGTGACTTTAGGCAAGTAGCTTAACCTCTCTGACTGCTCTGAAGCTCTGGGTGTTAAACGAGACAAGATGTATGTGCAGCTGTTAGACAAGCATTGTTGGTAAATGTTTTGTTAGTCACACTTTCTTCTCGATGCTAAAATTCAATGACTCTTTGAACTGTGTGTGTGTGTGTGTGTGTGTGTGTACATAGAGCTTTTAGAAAAAGGAGAAAACTCCATACCTTAAATACCTTTACAAATGAGACATGATCTCTACTTGATAAAGCTGATCGAAAGAACAGACAGTGTTTTCCTCTGACTTGACAGTCTATCCTGGGGCTCTCTTTGAGATGGTTGTTTCATAGTAGAGCTTCTAACCTGTAAGGCACGTGGTAATGTTGTTGTTATTGTTGAAGGTAAGGCATTGTTGCTTTTATCTTGTGTGTGGGTTGTATGTATTGTGCATGTGTGCATGCCCACATGTTAATCTATGTGAGTGCTGGTGTCAGTGCCCTGTTTCAAGTGTGGAGGCTGGAGAGTAACCTGGGTGGTCCTTGACTTCCACCCAGTTTGAGGTAGGGTCTCTCATTTGCTTCTCTATATACCAGGCCATGTTAGCTGATTATTGAACTTCCATGGATAGTCCCACCTGGCCATAGGCATGCTGAGAAAACACACACACACACACACACACACACACACACACACACACACACACACACNCACACACACACACACACACACACACACACACACACACACACACACACACAGACTCTCTCTCTGTCTCTGTCTCTGTCTCTCTGTCTCTGTCTCTCTTTCTGTCTCTCTCTCTGTCTGTCTCTCTCTCTGTCTCTCTCTCTCTCTCTCTGATGTGCCTGGCTTTATGTGTGTTCTAGTGATTCAAACTCAAGACCTTATGTTTGCATGGTGAGCACTTTACCCACTGAGCCATCTCCTCAGCTTGCACATTGCTAGTTTTTATTTACTTAAAGCAATTTGTGGCTATCTCTATAGTAATACAAGAGTTTGATTTCTTAACTGACAGGAAGAATAATGTATCTTTTTTTTAGGTTTGCCGTAGCCTTTCTGTTGCTCGCACACCCTTTGGAACAGGGCAGGGATAACTGCTGTGGAGATCCCCTAGTTTGGAGGGTGTTAAACTCTTAGCAGATTCTGAATGCACCTGATATATTTGTTGAAGGGAAAAAGGCTTGTGTCATGGTTTTCTGTAGCCCTGTTTTTCCTGATGCGAATAGCCAAACACAGCTACTTTTAACTTGCTCTCAAGTTCAGTCGTCCCAAAGCTGCTTTGAGACTGGCTACTGTGGAGAGACTGTGTTTTACAGAGAAGCAAACATCTCCCTTAGGAGTCTTAAATATCAAAAACGGGTTTCTAGAAATCTCTGCCGTAATAAAATTTCTATCTGTGCCCTAGATAGGATCTTGGTGTCCTGCCATATTTCTGGGCCTGACTGGAGCTATGTTCTAGAAGTTCACTCATAATCCAGATGGACTGCACACAGACTTCTGAAGGGTTGAGGCCACAGGGAGGCCGTGGCTCACTGGCAGGGAAGGAACCTGAGTCAGACAGAGGAATCTTTGCCTCTGAGGAAAGTAGCAGAGATAGGAAGGAGACAGGAGTCCCTGGGCCCTGAACTAACTAGATTCCAGACCTTGGAAGATGCCCAAATGCTGTTGCGAAGTTTAAATGAGATATTGCTCATGCATGGCTGTCAGTAATGAGCAGGGGGAAGGGCTGTCAAGAGGGGCAGGAGCTTTTTCTGATCCAATGTGGCTGCCAATGCGGGGTGGGAGTGGCAGAGAAGGACTCGGAGGAGAGGGGGGTTGGGGGCCTGTGGGGAGGTAAAGGGAGACTGCATTCAAACTGAGCTGCTTTCCAGGTCTCCAAAGCAGCTGTGGGCAGGAGCCACGGAAGGAAGACGGCTGCCCAACTCCCTTGTGCTTATCTTCCCTGCCAGAGGCCTAGGGCCTGGGTAGGGATGGGGTCTGAGAAAGGAAAGCATTTGGATGGAGCCCGAGTTGTTGACTTTGGGCTAGCTGACTGGAAGGGGATGTGGGAGAAGGATGAGATGACACCGAGGGGGTGGGGGTGGGCAGGGATAAGAGAGGTGAGTGGCAGGAGGGGTGATGCGGACAGAGCACAGAGGGAAACAGACCAGCCTCCCACTGAGGTCCCCTCTGTAGAGGACCAACCAGAGTCCTTGGAGCAGACTGACCACTGGCTGGGGACCCAGGATTGAGGGATCTTTACATGGATTTGGGGTTCAAGATCATAGGTATTTTATGAGGTGAGCTAAAAAAAAAATGGTGGAGGGCAGAGGGAGGCCCATTTACAAAGCAATGGGCTAATTCCTTTGTGTGTATGAAAATCAGTTTCTTTGTCTCACAAGAGGCACAACGCGAAAAATAAACTACATTCTTCTTCCCTAACTACCCAGGGAAACCCAAAGGGGCAAAAGCTAGGTTTGGATCCCAGCAAGACTGCGCTGAAATCTCTCATCTGTCTTCTAACATAATAAACTCTGCTGGAGTAAATATTTGCAGGACGTCTCGTCCTCCAAAAGACTGTTTGAACTGGATTCCTTCTGAGGGTGGGGTGAGGATGGGCCTGGGCCTCAGATCCTCCTGGCAGCTCTGCTCCATCCCAGGGGCTGATGTTGAGCCCGACAGTGAGGTTCCCTCCCCCTGCCCTCCACCCAGGCCTAGCGCCCCTCCATGTGGGTTTAGAGCCCCCAGGAATTCGCAGAGGCGAAATGACCTTTGTTTTCAGCCCAGCCCCAGGCTCCCCCCTTCTATTTCTTTGTGTCTGCGCTTTTCCAAGCATGAGTGAATCAAACAAGCAGGGGACCAGAGGGAGGAAAGAGGCTTTACCAGGCGCTTCATGCCAGCAGGTCTCAGTTTTTCGGTCCAATGGGGCTCCTGGCAGTTTAGAAGGAGGGTTCAAAATAATGGGTGTAGCTCAGTGGTAGAATACTTGTCAACCATCCTGGAAGTCCTTAGTTACAGTCCCAGCACTGGGCTTCTCTGCACTGAGTTCCCGGAACTGAGTGGGCAACGATATTTTTTTGCTTTTGAAAATACACATTTGATTGCATATCAATTGCCATAGAATTGCTTTAAGGCTGGAAAGAATCCCAAAGACTGTTCCAGTGTAACCAACCCTTGGTATTTGAAGAGGCTGGGAACTCGGCCAGCCTGTGGCAGAGCAGTGCCCAGGATTCTGCTGACCTCATTACTCTCAGGAATGTGCTTCTTAAAGCTCAGCACTGTTGGCGTCTTTAGACTAATTTCAAGAATTTATGTTATACCAAAGGAGGCAGCATTTGCTCAATAGAAATGCTCATCGAGAAGACAAATTCACAAAGGTGGGTTAGTGAATCTCGGGGCCCAGGAGAAGGGGAGGCTAGAGAGTGCCTACAGTTTGTCTAGGGTTTGTTTGGGGGACAGGAGGAACATTTTGAAATTGGTGGCAATGGACAAACAACTCTGTTATTCTAAAAACTACTTAAGTGCACAGTTTTTTGTTTGTTTGTTTGCTTTTGTTTTGTTTTGTTTTTGAAAGTGGCCTATGAATTGTATCTCAGTCCTGAGTTTTCTCTCCTTACTGATGGGAGACTTCAGTCTGTATAGAGGGATGTATGTATGCACAGCACAGGTTGTTTGATAGGCCATGAATCAAGACCCTCTGAATGATAAACTTCACATATTTCGGGGTGTGGGCGGGGTGGAAGTGTGTTATAAACTTATTGGATTTTTAGCTTTCTCCTACATTTTCCACTTCACTATCAAAGTGACTACATAGTAATCATTCCAATGAAGACTTAGTGATTTGACTCAAAAGCATTGAATCGCCAGGCAGTTAATCCCAGCACTCAGGAGGCTAGCCTGGTCTACAGAGTCAATTCCAGGATTGCTAAGACTACACAGAGAAACCCTGTCTTGAAAAACAAAAGCAAGCAAACAAACAAAGCTTTCAGTCGAATGCCCCCAACCTTCCTGTCTATGCTTCTCATAAAGTTCCCCTAAATTCCCACCCCACCCCAGCAGTGTAGCAGTGTGTGTGTGTGTGTGTGTGTGTGTGTGTGTGTGTGGTGTCTGTGGGAAGGCACATGAAATCTGTCCTTTGTAACATAACTTTAAGTGAATAGTGCAGAATAGCTCTCCTATTGGTTGGTCCACCCACAGTCTCATACATTCCTTTTTATTTTTGTGACTTCCATTGGAATGCTTTTTATTTCTAATTTCCTTTTTCCATTGTTCATTGAACTCGCTGTAAGGACTCACATGTTTTCAACAGAACTGTGTGGACTGCCTGAGCCTCAGGTCTCCCCAATGCTTTTTTCCTTTACATATAAAACGCTGTACCCTCTAAACAGTGGCTCCCCATTTGTCCCTTTCCAGGCTCTGGCATTCATTGCTTCACTTTCTGCTCTCTGAAGCTGACTTCAGATATCTTGTGTTTTTCATTTCCATCCATTTTCAGCGGCACTGACTCAAAGGCTCACTGTTCATCCTTTGTCTTCTTTCTGCATCTCAGCCCTGCTGTTGTGGTGGTCTTACCTGTGCTAACTTTGCTTCAGCTTGTCTGTTGACTTGCTTCCTGAAGCATAGAGCTGTGTAAGTTCTTTGAGCTTACCCTGATTTTAGAGCAGCCATTTATGGCTGCAGTGTTTTCTGTTGGCTTGACTTTCATTGTGAATTTTAGAAATCTGTGAGATTTTGTTTTGTTTGGGTTCTTGGTTGTTGTTGGTTTTTTTGTTTTTGTTTTTTGTTTTGTTTGTTTTGTTTTGTTTTGTTTTTTTTTGAGACAGGGTTTCTCTGTGTAACCCTGGCTGTCCTGCACTTGTTTTACAGGCCAGGCTGGCCTCGAACCTGTCTCTGCCTCACAGAGTGCTGGGGTTGAAGGCGTGCTCCTCCACACCCGACTCCTCCACACCCGACTGTGTTTGGTCTCATGGTAGTTTCTGGCTTAGCCTTACTTCCCCCTCTTTTTGAAACCATGATTGCGCAATGTCTCCACTTGATATTAATTTGCTTGTTTGTCAATTAGCATTGGTGGAAAAACAAAAGCGAGAGTCTCCCTTTTGCTATTGATTTCTAGGGACCCCTCCCCACCTGTATAAGACAGAAGTACTTCTATTACTTTAGTTTTCCTAGGTTTAAGGCTTGTCATGTGGTTTAACATGATGAACTTCTCCACGTTAGTATGCTTGAGAAGGTATGTCCACTCTACTCCGTGTTGGAATGCTGGGTGCGTCTGGCAAGCTCATTTGGTGGATGGGATTGCTCAAGACTTCTTTGTAAAGATTAACAGTCTACCTGGGTGTTACCTCTATTGTGAATCTGGGATACTGAATCTCCCAGTGTTATATTTAGCTGTCTAGTTCTTCCTTCGTGCCTGTCAGTCCTTGCGCCCTTGGTCTTGGGGTGCTAGTGCTGGATGCCAGACACTTACAATTATTGTATCTTCCTTGTGCTTTGACTTTGTTATCATTGTGCAATTGGCCATTTGTATTTTTAACTTGTTTATTTATTATTTGTTTGTTTTTAAAGATTTTGTTTCGAGTGTCGGGCCTAGTTGCATGCATGCGCACACATTTCTGTGAATGAGTGTGAGTGTTGTACCTACTCGCATGCTTGCCAGAAAAGTGCATTGGTTGGATCCCATGGACTGGGCTTGCAGTTACAGATGCTTGTGAACTGCCAAATGGGTGCTAGGAATCAAGTCAGGGCCTCTCCATCCCCTGCCTGTTTTTGTTTTTTGAGACAGAGGTTTGCCCTGTAGCTCAGGCCAGGCTGAGTTCACTATGTAGCCCAGGTTGGCCTTGAATTAATTTTTATCAGGTACGACATGGTTGTGAACATGACTGCATGACACAGCTTTGGCCACAGGCGCACCTGTGTGAACCTGAATACTGCATCTTGGACTTTCTAGTGTCCAGATGGCGTTGCTCTTCTTGTCCGCTTTGACCTCAAATATAACTTTGGTAAAAATGTCTGGGAAAGGGATTGAGGGCATTGCTAGAGAAGGAAATGGCTCTGATGTCTACTAGGAACAAACTGCTATGGCCCAGGCCATCCAAGCAGCCAACCCAGGCGAATCAGGACAAGGGGCTCTGGATGTGGAGGCTGACGGCCTTAACTGTTCTCTGGGAAATTTTAGCCAACTCATGATGATTAGGTTGTACCAGGAAATATTTGAGGCAGGCAATGTTTTTGAGAAACCTGAAGTTTTAGTAGTTAAGAGAATTGAAGACCTCAAGTCACAGGAACGCTGGGCCTGGGTCACCAAGAACAGGGATGTCCATGGAGAATACAAGGGACAAGACGGAGGAAGAAACAGCCTGGGCTACTGGGTCAGTGAGCAATGGTGAGAGCCCCTACCGGGGGAAATCTCTATTAATAGTTGGAGTTAGAGATATTACTGGGGAAAACTGGAAGATATATGTATGATAAAGAAGATAAAGGATGGGCAGAAGAGTTTGGACCTGGTGAGGGGGCCATCAGATTAGTGAACTGTCCTTTCCCAGAAAGACCGGAACACAATGATTTGATCCCCTGGCATTGGCTGCCTAGGGAAATTAGGGTACAATATTTAAGAGACAGAATTTGGGCTTGTGAAGGACCCTGGGGGAAGCTGCAAGAAGATTTAAAATAGCATATGGGAAAGAGTTTGAAAAGTACTGTAGGAATAGGTCTTTGGAGAAACTTGTAAAGAGATTTTGCAACTTTAGACAAGTTACAAATGCTAACATTACCTGAGCTGCTTGGCACCATTCTGTTCTCATGCTAATGCCGTCGCCGCAAGTTTATGCCCAGATAATCTGTGCTGTGGAGGTTTTCTGAGAGTTGGAAGTTAATGTATAGCTTGCTTTAGCTGACACTGAACTGAGACTTTGCGTGCGTGTTGTGCTCTCCGGTGCCATAGTTACATGGGGTGATCAGGAAAAATAATGGGTTTGAGGAAAATAATGAAAGACTTTTGATTATGTATTATTGTATAACAAGGAAGTGTGTAACCAATCAAAGATTGAGGTGAGGACTGGAAAGATGACTCAGGAGTAAAGAGTAGTGGCTGTTCTTCCAGTGGATCTAAGTTCAATTCCAGGGACCTACATGGCAGCTCACAACTGTCTGTAACGCAAGATCCAGGGGATTTGACACCCTCACACAGACAGGCATACATGCAGACAAAACACAGATGCACATAAAATAAAAATAAATAATTAAAAAAAAAAAGATTGCGGTGAACTCGGGGGGGGGGGGAACTACAAGGTGTCACCAAGCACAGCTTTTGAACAGCAATGATTCACCTGTCAGCTTGCTCCTGCAGTATCGCCTGAGACTCTGATTTCATGCAGATCCAATCCTCCCATTCTCCAGAACACCAAAAGAACTGAGGATGGTCCTTGGCAAATTAGGTTCCTCCTTCCTTAGCTTCCCACGTGTTGGGATTATAGGCCTGTCCTGGCTGGTTTTGCCTGTCAACTTGACACAGCTGGAGTTATCACAGAGAAAGGAGCTTCAGTTGAGGAAGTGCCTCCACGAGATCCAGCTGTAAGGCATTTTCTCAATTAGTGATCAAGCAGGGAGTTCCCCTAGTGGGTGGTACCATCTCTGGGCTGGTGTCTTGGTTCTATAAGAGAGCAGGCTGAGCAAGCCAGGGGAAGCAATCCAGTAAAGAACATCCCTCCATGGCCTCTGCATCAGTTCCTGCTTTCTGACCTGCCTGAGTTCCAGTCCTGACTTCCTTTGGTGATAAACAGCAATGTGGAAAATGTAAGCAGAATAAACTCTTTCCTCCCCAACTGCTTCTTGGTCATGTTAGTGCAGGAATAGAAGCCCCGACTAAGACAAGACCTGAGCTACTATGTCTGGCTTTTTAACTTTTTTTCCCCAATTTTTATTAGGTATTTACTTCATTTACATTTCAAATGCTATATCCCCAAAGTCCTCTACACCCTCACCCCCTGCTCCCCTACCCACCCACTCCCACTTCTTGGCCCTGGCATTCCCCTGTACTGGGGCATATAAAGTTTGCAAGACCAAGGGGCCTCTCTTCCCAATGATGGCTGACTAGGCCATCTTCTGCTACATATGCAGCTAGAGACATGAGCTCAGGGAGTACTGGTTAGTTCATATTGTTGTTCCACCTATAGGCTTGCAGACCCCTTCAGCTCCTTGGGTACTTTCTCTAGCTCCTCCATTGGGGGCCCTGTGTTCTATCCAATAGCTGACTGTGAGCATCCACTTCTGTGTTTGCCAGGCACTGGCATAGCCTCACAAGAGACAGCTATATCGGGGTCCTTACAGAAAAATCTTGCTGATGTATGCAATAGTGTCTGTGTTTGGTGGCTGATTATGGGATGGACCCCTGGGTGGGGCAGTTTTTGAATGGTCCATCCTTTCGTCGCTTTGTAACTTTTTGTCTTGAAATTTATTTTGAGTGTAGAGTGTGACTCTCCTGTGAGTTAGCAATGATAATATGCCAGAGACAATGAACTTAAAAATAAAAGAAGGGCCTATTTTGATTCACAATTTTAAATTCATTTATCTGCCAAGTATGGCCACTTATACGTATTTCTTTGCACACCCAGGTTTGTTACATCAGACTTTGTCTTTCTCCTTTACAGACACAACGTCCCTGACTATTTGACCAGACCACAAGCCCATCCTGAAGATGTATTCTACAAACCCTGGCAGCTGGGTCACCTTTGACGATGACCCTGCTTTTCAATCTTCTCAGAAAAGAAAGGATTTTTCTCTGGAGACTCAAGGTGTTTGCAGACCAAATGGACTGAAGCTGACCCTTCCTACCCTCCGGGACCCTCCCAGCACCCCCTCCTCTGCCAGCAGCACCCCCCTGTCCTCTCCCATGGTGGACTTTTATTTCAGTCCAGGACCCCCAAGCAACTCCCCTCTCTCTACACCCACCAAAGACTTCCCAGGGTTCCCCGGCATCCCGAAAGCAGGGACACATGCGCTTTATCCTATTCCAGAGTGTTCTTCCAGCAGTGCTCCCACAGCAGCGGGAGGAGCGGGTCCCCCACTATTACTTACTAAGCCAAGCTGCTCACCCCCTGTATCGTTACCCAGTGGCCACTCCCACACTCAGCCGACCCCCACACTCGGTCTTACAGAAGACTCCGGCCGTCAGCGGGTCCAAAGCGAGGCTGAGGCTCGGCAGTTCGAATATTTTCAGGACGATTGTGCTTTCTCCAACCCATTTTGGAAAGATGAAGGCAGCGCTTCTCAGCTCCCCCTTGACTCCCTGGCAAGCAGAAAACCGTTCTCACCGAAGGACAAGGAGGTACCAAGTGATCACAAAAGCCTAACCCAGTGCTCACTGAACTACATCTGTGAGAAGCTGGAACACTTGCACTCAGCGGAGACCCAAGACTCTCTTGGAAATTTGTCTATGCAGAACCCCTATGCCGGAGACACGGTCTCTTTTGTCCCACACACCCTCTTCCGGAGTCAGCCCAGAGCTGGATGGTCCTTCATGCTGAGGATTCCCGAGAAGAAGAACATGATGTCTTCCCGGCAATGGGGACCCATTTTCCTAAAGGTTCTTCCAGGAGGGATTCTGCAAATGTATTATGAGAAGGGGCTAGAAAAACCATTCAAAGAGTTCCAGCTCGATCCACATTGCAGGCTTTCGGAGCCCAAACTTGAGAACTTCAGCATGGCAGGAAAAATCCACACCGTGAAGGTGGAACACGTGTCTTACTCAGAGAAAAGGAAATACCACTCCAAGACGGAGGTGGTTCACGAGCCGGAAGTGGAGCAGATGCTGAAGCTGGGGTCCACGGAACACTGTGACTTCCTTGAGTTTCTGACGACCGTAGAAGAGGAGCTAATAAAGCTGCCGGCTACTGCAAAACCCAAGAACAAAAACTATGAGGAACAAGAAATCTGCCTGGACATTCTGGATAATTTCTGGGGTAAAGCAACCAAAGAGGGGCAGCTGGTGGAAAGCGCTGTGGTAACTCAGATCTGCTGCCTCTGCTTTCTCAACGGGCCCGCGGAATGTTTCTTAGCCTTAAATGACCTTGAGCTCCAGAAACGGGATGAATGCTATTTTGAGAAAGAACCCGAAAAAAAGGGGATTGATATTCTTAACTACCATTTCCATACGTGTGTGAAAGCTGAAGAATTTAAACAGTCCAGAATCATTAAGTTCGTACCTCTGGATGCTTGCCGGTTTGAGCTGATGCGTTTCAAAACCTCTTATGAAGGGGGTGAGCTTCCCTTTGCAGTGAAGTCTGTAGTAACCGTCCAGGGGGCCTATGTGGAGCTGCAGGCCTTTGTCAACATGACCCCAGCAGGTTCCTTGAGGAGCTGTAACAATATCATGATTCATTTTCCTGTCCCAGCCCAGTGGATCAAGGCCCTCTGGACCAGGAACCTTCAGAGGCAGAAGTCCCTGAAAGCCAAAATGAACCGTCGGGCTTGTCTGGGGAGTTTACAGGAGCCTGAATCTGAACCTGTCATTCAGGTCACTGTGGGGTCAGCAAAATATGAGAGCGCCTACCGGGCTGTGGTGTGGAAGATAGATCGGCTTCCGGATAAAAACTCAAGTAAATATCCAGCACGTAGAGTAACTTTTGTAGGAAACTGCTCAGAGTTTTCACCTTCATCCTTAGGCCAAAGCGGGCAGAAACAGATGGTTCCTAGAGAGCTGAGCGCTTGCTCGCTTGCACAGCCAAGCTGGAGGGAGGACAGCCAAACCGCTGATTTATGCATTTTCTCTAGTGTTTACTTCTACCAAATGAGTTCAACATCTCCTGCTTCCTTTCTTCTTTCCTTCCTTCCTCCCTTCCTTCCTTCTTTCTTTCTGTTGAAAGAATTTTATTTATTTATTTCCCCATTTCTTTTTTTTTTTTTAATGATACATAATTGACTTACAAAATTTCCCAGTCTTAGCACATATGAGTAACAAGCCTGCTGAGAAAGAGATCATGGACACGCTCCTCTTCCCAGTTTCTCAAATAAAATAAAATATTTAGGATATACATAACAAAAGAGGTAAAAAAAAAAACCCTCTACAGTGAAAACTTTAAATATGTGAAGAAACTGATTAAGAAACATACTAGAATTTGAAGGCCTCTCATGCATACAGCTTGGTAGAATTAACATTGTGAAAAAAGATCTTCCTATCAAAACAATTTACTGATTGAATGAAATCACAATCAACATTCTCATCTCATTCTTCACATAAATAGAAAGAAAATCCTCAAATTGCTATGGAACAACAGAAGACCCAGAATAGCCAATTAGTCCTAGATAAGTGTTTGTTTCTATGCATTCTGTTCGTTTTAAGTGCTACGTGCATCTGTCTAAGACCCCAGCTTTTATACATCTGTTTCTATTGCATCACTGATTTTTAAGTCAGTTGTACTTTCAATCCTCCATTGTACCCATTTGTCCTTTTCTTCTACAGTGAGGGATCTCAGAACTCACTCTTAAATTCTTTGAGTCTTAATGTATTCAACCATAGAATGGGTATTGGTTATATATGATCGTCTTGGAAAGGGTGAAGGAGTTGGAGGAGAAACAAATGCAGTCTTTATAGGAGTGCTTTGAAAATCTGGTGTAATTTGGTAACTATAAATTGTTACATGATGTTGCTATTTGGTTTTCTTCTCTAGATTTTCAGCATCTGACAAAGAAGCTCCAATGTGTTTACTTCAGTCAATTCCAGGGTAGATACCATAGACATCTCAAATTAGTGTGGGAAGCATGGATAGTTTGAAGACGGCCCTCATTCCATCCCAGGACTGCAAAAGTCTTGGAGGACATTATCTACTCAAGTTTCCAAAATTTCTTGAGACCTGGAATGTTTTGACTAGAATCTGCTGCACCTAAATGCAGATTGATATCATGTCTTTTCCACTTGAACACCATTTGGTGGAGGGATCATTTAACATACTGAGGTGGAGAGTCTGGAGTATTTGGTTCTGTTTTCATTTCTTCAGGCTGCCTATGTTACTGGTGCTGTGTTCATGTGGATCCCATCCTGCTTGACTTCTTCTTAAACACAATTATTTGTTATAACCATGCATCTCTTGCTAAATCAAAGTTTCTTCTCATATAAATCATAGTTGTTGAAAGTTGATTTTGTTCAGTATTAGAATGGCTACTCCAGCTTGTTTCTTGGGACCATTTGCTTGGAAAATTGTTGTCCAACCTTTTACTCTGAGGTAGTGTCTGTCTTTGTCACTGAGGTGTGTTTCCTGTATGCAGCAAATTTCTGGGTCCTGTTTACATATCCAGTCTGTTAGTCTATGTCTTTTTATTGGGGAGTTGAGTCCTTTGATGTTAAGAGATATTAAGGAAAACTAATTGTTACTTCCTGTTACTTTTGTTTTTAGAGGTGGAATTATGTTTGTCTGGCTATCTTCTTTTGGGTTTGTTGAAAGATTATTTTCTTGCTTTTTCTAGGGTGTAGTTTCCCTCCTTGTGTTGGTGTTTTCCATCTATTATCCTTTGTAGGGCTGGTCTTGTGGAAAGATGTTAGGAACAAAATAAAATAAAAGGGGAAGCCCTTGGGGGGGGCGGGGGAAGTTGTGAGGAGAAAGATGCCCACGCCCTGCCAGAGTTTCCCCATTCTCTGGTCAGTCAGGCATGGGGAGACTGCCAGGCGCTTTCCACTCGGCCCGGTGGGCATTGCCTCTGACCCACGTGGCAGGGGGTGGAGAAGGGGCAGCCCCGAGAGGGACACCCCAAGAGCTACTTTGGTAAAGCCACCAGGGTTGTGGGACAGAGGGGATAGGGAAGAAGTTCCCAACAATGAGCAGAGTGCGCAGCGGGCCTTGATGGAGCAGAGCAGAGACTCTGGTTTAAGAGCTTTATTATAGAAATGCAGGAAAAAGAGAGAAGGGAGAGAGAGAGAGAAGAGGGAAGAGAGAGAATGAGAGGACAAAGGAGTAAGAAGGTAAGAGAAGAGAAGAGGAAGAGGAAGAGGAAGAGAAGAGAAGAGAAGAGAAGAGAAGAGAAGAGAAGAGAAGAGAAGAGAGGAGAGGAGAGCGTGGTGGGCTGAACACCCCCTTTTATGGTCTTCACTGTTGCTAGGTAACGGGGAGGAGTTTAGCCTGAAGGTCAGAAGCTTGGGCCATTGCTTACATGACCACTGACTATGCTTCTCTTGTGGGGGCTGTGGGAGGTGGTAACTTAGGTAGGGGCCAAAGTTCCAGGAGCTTGAAGGGAACGCCTACTGTGTCATGAAGGTGAATTATGACCATCGTGGTTCAGACCTCAGCTTGACTGGAGACCAGCTTGCAATTCCCCACAGAAAGATATTGTGTAAATTTGGTTTTGTTATGGAATATCTTGTTTTCTCCATCTATGGTAATTGAGAATTTTGCTGGGTATAGTAGCCTGGGCTGGCATTTGTGCTCACTTAGGGTCTGTATAACATCTGTCCAGGATCTTCTAGCTTTCATAGTTGCTGGGGAGAAGTCTGGTGTAATTCTGATAGGTCTGCCTTTATATGTTACTTGACCCTTTTCCCTTACTGCTTTTAATATTCTTTCT
>NC_034607.1:54237240-54251834 GCF_900095145.1 Mus pahari
TCTCTTTCCTAGGTTTTCTATCTCCAGAATTGTCTCTCTGTGATTTCTTTATTGTTTCTATTTCCATTTTTAGATCTTGGATGATTTTGTTCATTTCCTTCCCCTGTTTGGTTGTGTTTTCCTGTAATTCTTTAAGGGATTTTTGTGTTTCCTCTTTAAGGACTTCTAGCTATTTACCTGTGTTCTCCTGTATTTCTTTAAGGGAGTTATATCCTTCTTAAAGTCCTCTATCATCATCATGAGAAGTGATTTTAGATCTGAATCTTGCTTTTCCAGTGTGATGGTGTATCCAGGACTTGCTATGATCCTATGATCCTGGGCATGTTAGAGTGTCTGGGAGTGGAGCTTCCATTGTGTGTTGTGGGAGTGGTTGCAGAGTTTGGGCCCAAGTTCTGTTCAGGGTGCCAGCCCAAACTGGAAGGAACCTGTGCCACTGGTCGGGCGGGATTCCTGGTGGTGTTGGGGTCCTGCTTCTATCAGACTGAAAGAAATGCCATCCTAGTTTAGAGTTTATCTGTGGTGGTACTAAGGAAATGTTTGTAGGAATGGAAAGAGAGAGGAAGGAAGGAAGGAAGGAAGGAAGGAAGGAAGGAAGGAAGGAAGGAAGGACGGACAGGTGGACCTTCTCTGGCTCTTAGGTAGGGGATCATCTCATTCTCCATTCTCCTGGATGTCCACACTAGATGCTGTTCCCTACTCTCCTGGTGCCTCTGGGCAGCTCCTTCTGGGTCAGCCTCACTGGCTCGGTGGTTACAGTTCAGTTCTGGTGAGCAGGGGTCACGTGGGTGTCTGCATCTCCCTAGAATCCAGCGCTGGGCTGGGTGGAATTTCCTGGAGATAATGTAAGTTAGTGGAGTGAAGGGGTGAAAGGGCATCCTCTCATGACACATTCTTGCCAATGTATGTTCACATCACACATTCTTGGACAACTCCATGCGGTAGACAGGCTCACTTTCACAAGAAATGCACAGTGATTCCTTCCACTTTACACAGACACTATGTCTGACCCTTTAGTCCCAGCCAGCGACTGTCTCAGCACCAACGGAAAACAGCCTCAGACTGTATAGCTAGCCGCGTGCTCTCCTTTCCTTGTGTGTGTGTCTCTGTGTGAAAACGAGACCCAGGATTCTGATTTTTGTCTACCATGGGAGATTCAAAAGGGTAAATTTCAAAATTGATCTATGAGAACATGGTACTACGACTTCCAAACCATCTCCCCTGACCCAAAGACTGGAGGCAGCGCCATGTGGAGGTAGCTGGGATTTAGAAAGATGATTGCAGGCGGGACACTAGCCCTCAACTGCAGCTCTCTCGTGCCCGCGGTGCATGCCTGTTTCGCCCTCTGTTACCGGCTTCTTAGTTCTTTCCCCTGCGATTTGGTCCCCAGACAAACTTTTTTTTTTTAGTAGCTCAGCTTCAGATGTGGAGTATCTTGGGTCAGGAGGGAATGGCTATCAACCCGACCGAATTCCCACTCCAGAGCTGAGGAGTTACTCTGAAAGAATAATTACTAAGGCCTGACAGTGCCCCCTCGTGGTTCGTACTGAGATAGCAGGCTTTGTCAATTCTAAGTTTGACAAAAATGTTTTAGGCGCAGTACATGTTATCTTCATCTCAAATCCTGAACAAGAGTGTGCTTTTTAGGAGAGAAGTAGATGTCATGTCTATCGTTTAAAAAGTATTAGGTCTTCAACTCTCATGCATTCCCCATCCCATTTCATTGGGCGGGGGGCGGGGGGTGTGGGGGGTGTGGAGGAGGGCAAACAGCCCCAAGACATTTTCCAGTACAATGAATACATCAAATTAAATAATTGTCAGTGTCATTTTCAAGTCTAAATCTGTAGAACACACAGTTCCCCGATGGACAGAGCATGGTAATTGGATATACTAGCTTTAAGATCACTTGGCAAAGTAGTAAGTGCAGTCCGTCCATAACACTGCCTCTTCTCATTGGTCATCCTCACAACTGCCGTGTAAAACAGGAAAAGAAAAGGAAAGACAAGAAAGAAAGAAACCGAAGTGGCTGTGGACTGCGTGTCAGTGAGCTACTGCATCCTGGCTGCTGCTGCCGGAAGTCTAGACAGTCTGAAGGACTAGGAATCCTGCCTCTCGGCCTTTCTGATCTCTTTCTGTGTGCGGGTGGGTGGTTGCGTGCATGCGTGCTTGCGTGCGTTTAGTCTCGCCTGCAGTGATGTGAATAGCTATGGCCATTCAGAGGCCGCTGTCATCATGTCCTCTGTGTTTGGGGTGGAGCGGCTGCTGAGAACTGAGGGACGGCCTCTCCAGGCCTCTTACAGAGTCAAAATTCCTAAAAGAAACAGGTTAAAAGAATGAAAGGGGATTTATCTTTCAAAATAAATTCAGGCAAAGTCTTTTAAACTCCTGCTTTCGCGCCTAAAGCTATGCTCTGATGAAAATGTTCTTTCTTCAGCTGTATCAGTAGCACAGGGAGGAATTTAACCTAGCTTTTGAAATTACTTTTTAAAGTTACATTTATTTAAAGATAGATTAAACTGGATATGACTAAATGCTATGAGCAATGTGAGAGGGCCATGGGGCCCTTGTGAAGTCAATAGAGGGACACACACACTTTACTGTCTTGGTTTGTTGTTTCAAGGTAAGGCCTCAGGCTGGCCTCAAACTCACAGTGTCACCTCGGATAACCTTACATCCCCAATCCTCCTTTCCCTACCCCTTACATGCTGGGAATACAGGTGTGTCCAAAATCTCTCTCTCTCTCTCTCTCTCTCTCTCTCTCTCTCTCTCTCTCTCTCTCTCTCTCTCTCACACACACACACACACACACTGTAATTCCCACTTTAACTTTCTGAGCGCACCCAGTACCCCCTGGGTTTTGCCCAGAGTCTGACTCAGCATAGGGTAGATCACCGTCCACACAATCCACACAGTCCACTTCACTGACAATAAATGTTAGACTGAAAGACTGAAGGCCAGTATGCCTGTCTCTACACTGTAATCTGTTCCAGGAGAAACTTTTCAGGACCATGAGAGGGAATTTCAGTAGTGAAAAAAAGTGCATCCCGCCAAAACGAAAAAGTATTATATTGTATTCTACCTGAACAAAAAGAGCCTAATTTACTAGTCAGGCTTTTGAGACCCTTTGATCTAATGTGAAGTTTATCTTTGTATTATCTAAAATTAAATACTGGTTTAATCAATGACTGGGGGTTACTCAGTCTACTCAGAAAAAAACTTTTCTAGGGGCTAAAAGACACTGTGGCCAAATCAGATTTATATAAATATTGTTCTTATCTTTGGCTAGAAAACCTTTTTAATGTTTGTAACTAAAGCCATTTGTAGGAGATGATCTGTGGTAATGCAAATATACATACATACAGTGATGATACAGATAGACATACACATAGTGATGATATACATACACACAGTGATGATACAGATAGACATACACATAGTGATGATATATATACACACAGTGATGATACAGGCACACAGTGATGGTACAGGCACACAGTGATGATACAGGCACACAGTGATGATACAGGCACACAGTGATGGTAGATTTTAGAGCTGCTGCTTTCAGCCTGGCTGGATTCCTCCAGGCCGTTTGGAAGTTCGCTAATGGGGTTCTCACCACAGTGAGAAGCACGCTGTAGAACATTCCTTGGCCTACGAAGCATTCTGACCATTTGGTTTGGCTTCTTCTAGGTCCTGATCAGCCCCATTGTCTGTCATACAAACTGGAGCTTGGGTCAGACCAGGAGGTTCCCTCAGATTGGTATCCATTTGCTACCATCCAGTTTTCCATGTCTGAAGCCTGTGCCTCAAGGACAGAGGTGAGGTCGCTGGGAGTGGAGAGTGATGCCCAACCTCAGAAGCACGTGTGTCAGCGAGCTTGCTACAACATCCAGGTACCCCAAGCGCCCTGGTTCAAATCGGGGATTCTAGATCTGGGGTGGGGCCTGGCCTGGCTATAAATGCTTGGTTTTCCCCTTAAGAACCAGTCAGTCAGTCAGTCTGTCTGTCTGTCTGCCTGTCTGTTTCCCTTCTTCCTCTCTCACCAATGATACTTGACAAGGGAAAAGCTCAGAGCTTAGCCAGGGAGACTTAGAGGTCAGCCTTGACTTCTGTTGAGACCCACTTCTTTCTTTCCTTACTGGTGAAGTTAGTGAGGGCAGCTGCTACCCTATGCCCTTCTGTCTGTCCTGAAGGCCACACCTCCCCAAGCTGCTAGGAACTGTACTTTAGAAGAGATTGGCCTTGCCCATGTCCTGTCTGCTCTTGGGTCAGCCCCTTTTAGGACCACTGAATGTCCCTCTGGGCTCAACCTGCAGGACTGTTCCCATGTCAGCTTCTCAGAGCATGGCAGATTTCAGACAAACATGTGATGAGAGCCATGATTTTAGAGAGTTTCAAATCTGATTCCAGTAGGAAGGATCTTGGTTCCCACAACCTCACTATGGAGTGGGTGTGGGGCAGTGGACGGGTTTGTGTCTACCGGGTGAGGGGTCAGGTCTCTTGTCAAGATAAACAGTACAGAGAGCTGCTGTCTGTGCCATGTCTGTTAACATTGCCAGCGCTTTGTTTTCTCCTAACAGGTTGAAATAGAAAAGAAGTGGATTCAAGTAGATGGAGACGACCCAGATAAAACCGGTGGCTGTGTGACTCAGTAAACACAGCCCCTTGGGTCAAACACAGAACCTACCCACAGGGCAGGAAGTTCTGCTACTGTATGGTGGGACTGAGTAGCAGCCTTAGGCCAGAGATCCAGTGGCGAGTCCCAAAGCAGGCCATGTGCATACTACCCTTCGATGCTCTGGAGGCGCTGCTGTCTGATGCTGTCTGATGCTGTCTGATGCTCTGGAGGCGCTGCTGTCTGCTGGCCAGATTGACTGAAGGCTATTTGGGTTTGGATTACTCAGTGACTTTGTTTTGTAACCTGAGTTATGTGATTCCACATCTCTTCTTGCTTTCTGTGTGGAATGGTTCGAATGGACGAGAAGAGTTAGGAGGTACGACTTTGTTGGAGGAAGTGTGTCACTGGGGGTGGGCTTTGAGGTTGTAAAAGCCCAAGCCTGGCCTATTCTCCCTCTCCCTCTCCCTCTCCCTCTCCCTCTCCCTCTCCCTCTCCCTCTCCCTCTCCCTCTCCCTCTCCCTCTCCCTCTCCCTCTCCCTCTCCCTCCCTTCAGATCAGGATGTAGCTCTCAGCTACTGCTCCAGCATCATGAGTGCTATGAAGCTTCCCTATCCCCTACTCTGAAAATGTAAGCAAGCCAGTAAGCAGCACTCCTCCATGGCCTCTGCATCAGCTCCTGCCTCCAGGTTCCTGCCTTGTTTGAGTTCCTGTCCTGACTTCCTTTGGTGATGAACTGTGATGTGGAAGTGTAAGCCTTTCCTCCCCAGCTTATTTTTGTCCTAGTGTTTCATCCCAGCAGTAATATCCCTTACTAGGACTATTAGCTGAGAGCGTTTTTGTTAGAAGATGTGCAAAGTGAAAGAAAATGAATAATTCTAGCTATGTTTCTACGAGGAGACAGTTCAACTGCGGAGTCGGGGAGATGGCTTGCCAGTCCAGGGTCTAGCGCGGTGCTAGTAGCACGAGGATCTGTTAACTCTGCCTGGCGTCACTTTTACTATTTACCAGGATAAGTCAGAATCCTAAGCTTTATGAAATGGATGTTTTGAGAGCTTTTTTCAGTTTGATAAAGAGTCCTTCACGTCGTGTTAATATGCATTCAACTCACGCAGAGCCATGTTTGTGATGTGAGGCTCTTTTCCCCACGTACCAGGTTTGCTCTGAGTCAAAAAGTTAAGCAGCTGCTCCAAACCCCTTGCTTGTTGGCCTACAGAATTTATTTCCTGCATTTACATTCTGTTACATTCATTTTCATCTACTCAAATAGGTTAAAGCAAACACTTGTGATATTTTGTACCAATCATACTTTATTGCTCTCATTATTTTATAGTAAAGGCACAAAAAGCAAAAGTCTGAGATAAGAACGGATTATATTGCTCTATTTTAACCGTGTGATACGTCACTCATAATATTTGCTTGAAGCTCATTGTTGATGTATAGCACACATATGTATGTCAGTGTGTATCTGACAAAAAAACAAACAAACAAAAAACCCACCATCATTCCTTATGTTTTGGAGCAGGCACACTTCACTTTAGACAGCTTGGAACAAACGTGGAGATTGTTGAGGAGCCATGTTGGGAAATCCCAGGGGAGTTAGCTGGGTTAATCGCACCTTCTCTGAGGTATTTGATGGCCTCCTGCCTATAAAGAACTCACAGTGGAGGCAGAAGAACTTAATGCATATTCATATCACAAGAGAAAACCAGTGGAGGATCCCATCAAGGCACTGTTCTTCCTGTTCCAAAGATTGGCTAATATGTGTGGGTCACACTGCTCAGGTCTTTTACAAGTCACAATCAACCAGACTTTGGGGGCCCCCTCCAGCTTCAGTATTAAGGCTGGGGGGACTGACACAAGCTCAAATTGAGTGTCTGGAGCAACGTTGATAGCATTAACAGCGGGGTACAACTGCATACTCGTTAATTTGTACACCGATCGGGATTTCAAATATCCATTACTTAGTGTTAAGTCAACATTAGGGATGAGAGGCTTTTAAATACAGTCCTTCTGACCTTAGAAATGGCAGGAAGTCAAATGTGACTTCCAAGCCCTGCATGAAAACTTACTGGGACAGTATAAGAAGTAAAATCTCTCCCCAGAAGTCAGCAGTGATCTTCAAAATCCCTGCTTTTAAACAAGCCCAGGAGGGAATTCAAGAAGAAACACTCCTTTTAAACATCTTAATTTGGATAACTTTTTTTACTTGTGTGACCACTTTGGAGTCTGTAGCCAGCTAAGGACATCACTGCCCTGGTCTGGTCATTTGGGCAGCAGGGGACCACATTAACTGTGCTAATGAGCGCATGGGTCAATAGTTCCACGATCAGTTATGTAGGGCTGAGCATAAGAACACGTCCATGTCTGTGGGAATGGCTGTTTTTCAATTACAAAAGATAGGAAAGTCACACTCCTCAGCTCATCTTTACCTCTGGTCTGGGTATCAGAGAACTGCGGTTGCCTTTCATTCAGGAGCTATGTTTATTATCTAACCAATTTCCTACAACTTCAGTTAGACAGTTTTCCTTAACAATGACTGTTACAATGTTTCCTTAACAACGGCTGTTAAAATGTTTTACTCAGAATATGACTTCCTGACCTATTGTTACAAACACAGAACAGACTGAACTTGATAATCATGTAACAAAGTATTTTGTAGATTACATATTGATTTTTACAAAATTAAAGATGTATTTCAAATAGTTCTTGCTGTGCTGTGGACTTACATCTTCTTCTGCAAGGCCTGGAGACTTTTTTTTAAAAGGTGTGAAATCAATTTTAATAACCATAAATGATTGACTCTGTTGGGTGTATATACATGACTTCACTATTAAGGAGTCTCTGGACATGACGTCTTGGCATAGCCTAGAAAATGAATACCAACAAACTGTACTTGATTGTAGTAATAGATGATTAAGGAAAAAACTTTATTATTTATTTCTCTATGTGTGTGAGTGTGCACATGAGTGCAGTGTCCGTTGAGTCCAGAAGGTGTGTTGGATTCCCTGGAGCTGAAGTTTCAGGCAGTTATGAGCTGCTGGGTGTGGGTGCTTGGGAACTGAGCTCAGGTACTCTGAAATAGTAGTGTGGACTCTTTTTAACTTCTGGGTCATCTCTCTAATACTAAGGATGATTTTTTTTTAAAGGAGATATAATCATGACACATAAAGATATGGAATTAACCTGAATGCCTCCTCCCTAAAGACTGCAGTAGCAGAAGGTACAATCTTCCAAAGGAGAGAGGGAATCAATACTTCTATCCAGCTACGATACCTAAGACCACATCAACGACCATCGTGACACAGGAGTCCTACGGGTTCAGAAGTGATATGCATGCCTTAGCTGTAACCTACAGCTCTATAATTGGACTTAAAACCTGTTCAACAAGAGGGAGATCATGCTCAGTACTGGAAACCTAGTTAAATACTCTGTGCTGTTGAAGTCATGGATATTGGAGAAGAATCTATAACTACTATGTTACTGAATCATCATAATTCAGTAAATAGTCTAACAAGCATTTGTCTTAGTCAGTGGTCTATTGCTGTAAGGAGACAGGATGACCACAGAAACTCTTATAGAGGAAAGCATTTAATGGGACTTGCTTATGGTTTCAGGGGTTTAGTCCATTATCAGCACGGTGGCGCACAGACATGGTACTGAAGAGGCAGCTGAGAGCTCTACATCTTCTAAGGCAACAGGAAGGACAGAGCCTCTGAACCTGGCTTGGGCTTCTGAGACCTCAAAGCACATCCCCAGTGACACATTTTCCCCAACAAGGCCACACCTACTCCAACAAGACCACACCCCTTAATCCTTTCAAGTAGTGCCACTTTCTAAGTATTCATGTATATGAGCATATGGGGACCATTTTTATTCAAACTACCACAGTCTTTATATCCACAGATAAATATAGTGTAACCCCCTTATCAAGGAAACTTCTCTCTGTAACAGTTGGAGACCAATATAGAAAAACCACAGCCATTCAACATGCAGAGTTATTGAGTCTGGTCCCAAAGGGTATGTCTACAAAACACTCCTGCACCTGAGGCTCAGGGGACATTGCAGAAGGAGGGGCCAGAAAGATGTAAGCGTGAAAATCGCAGGGAATTTGCTGTGAAATTATGTTTCCCAGGAACATTGAAGCTACACCCATAAAGTCTCACCAACATGGCTGCCAAAACATGAGCTGAACGAAGATGACAACACCAATGGACACGCCAAACTGGGCAGAGAAGAGCCCACAAGGGCTCAGCCCTACACAAAGAACTATAGGCAACCGAAGAAAGCTTGGATTGGGAACATACCTACTGTTAGCTATCAAATACCAGATGATCAGCCCTAAAAACACACATACAGCAACGTTATGCTGATGGAGGTTATAATTAGTGATATATATCTATATGCATATATATGGAATAACAATTAATGAAAATAAGAAGCCATGAATTTGAAAGAGAGTAAGAAGGAATATATGGGAGGGCTTGGAGGGAAGAGAGAGAAGGGAGAAATGTTGTAATTATACTCTCAAAAAATAAAAAAGTTATGATAGAATTGTGACAGGAATATGAAACAAGCACATGAATAGGAATAAAATATGAATTCTATTTAACTCATTAACTACCGAGGGAACTGGTAAGATGTGTTATAAATGGGTTCAAGAAGCGTCAAATAGCAGAGACATGTGTAGGAAGTAAGAGCTTCTGAAACAAAGTAACAAAACGGTCCGCGGTTCTCAACCTGGGATCATGACTGCCTTGGGAGTCAGACGATCCTTTCACAAGGGTTGCATATCAGATGTTTACATTATAATTCATAACAGTAGCGAAATTACAGTTATGAAGTAGCAACAAAATATTATGGTTAGGGATCACCACAACGTGACGAGCCATGTTAAAGGCCTTAGGAAGGTAGAGAACCACTGTGCTAGATGCTCTGAGCCTCTGCTGACAATGGCCAACACAATCCTCTTAGCCTAACACAATCAGCTTGCCTTTCTGTGGACAAGGGTCGTGTTCATTAATACCAGTTTTCTTCAACTTACAGGACTAAATAACAATTCTAAGATAAAGTGTGCTGCTTAAGGTTTTGTGTTTTGTTTTTCTTTTTTGATTTTTCTACCCCAACATAAGCTAGAGTCACCTGGGAAGAGGAATCCTTGATTGAGAAAATGCCTCCATATGATTGGGCAAGTCTGGGGGCATTTTCTTGATTAATGACTGGCATGGGAGGGCCTAGCCCACAGGGGGTGGTGCCATGGGCAAGATGAACCAATCAAACAGCAAATCCCGGAGGGCACAGCAGTGGGCAGGCTCGCACTCTGTGGCTTGGGATTGGCTCCTGCCTCCAGGTCCTGTCTTGAATTCCGGCCCTGACTCCCTCAGACGATTAACTGTGACCAGGACTAGTAAAGCAAGTCCTGTTCTCCTCAAGTTACTTTGGTCTTTATCTTTGTCACAGCGATAGACACCAAACTAAGGAAGACCTAAGGAAAAGCATCGATGGCCTCAGCGAATGAGCGCCAAAGTCCTTTTGTCATTTTCTTTTTTGAGAATTAAAAATTACATTTTATTTATGTATTTTTCTATATCTTTCTTTTTGTCTTTTTCTTTCTCTCTCTCTGTCTCTCTGTCCCCGTCTCTGTCTGTTTTTCTGTTCGGCTCTTTGTCCCTGTTTCTCTCTCTGTCTCTCTATCTCTCTGCCCGTTTCTGTCTGTCTCTGTGGATGTCTTTGTGTCTGTCTTTGTGTTTGTCTTTGTGTCTGTCTGTCTGTCTGTCTGTTTCTGTATGTGTGTGTCCCAGAGATTAAACTCAGGTTGTCGGTCATGGTGGCAGGTGCTTTTACCTGTTGGGCCATCTCTCTAGCCCTACAATTTTTCTTGACACTAGGATGAGCTTTGTCCACAGAATAGAATCATACACTGTTGTAATATATAAACAACGTGTATTTAAAAAGGTCCTTTCTATCCCTCATAAGAAAGTGGGTATTTGATGAATTCAGTTTTTATTTAGCTGTTAAGGCTGATATCTCAAAACAGCATATAAAGGACAGCGAGATGGCACAGTGAGCAAGCAAATGTGAAAACCCCAAACAAAACAGAATCGCACCATTTCTTTGCGGGGACCAGGCTGTAGAGCATTGTCTTAGACCCTCCTTATAATCACAGAGCTTCCCTTGAATTGTTGAGGATCGAAGGACTGAGTGGCATCAATTGTCCTCGTTGGTTCTCTGCCAATCAATTCTTCCATGCCCCTTCCCCCACTTAGTCAGCTCTCTCCAGCTCCACCTTCACGTAGTCTGTCCTGCTCCTTCCCCTGGACATGGCCATTCCTTCCTGAGGACCCTTCCTACTAACCTTAACCCAGGGCTCCGGTGTGGGATCACGTGTACTTGGTGAGGTATTAGCGTTACCAGTGTGTGTCACTTGTGGTGAGCATGCCGTGAATTCAACCTGATTACCTGAATATTTCCCACAGTTACATGAAAGGAGGACTTCTTTTTCTTGTTATAAGTAAATTAGTAAACCCCTGCTTTAGCTGGTATTGAAATATGAATTTATAATTAATTTTCAGAATATTGGTGTCGAACCCAGGGTTTTTACACCCACTTCATAGCACACTGCCTCAAATTCATCATTCATAATCCATAATTAATTTAAAAAAGGGTAGTTGCTGGTTATGAAGCAAATAGTCAAGTTCCAGAATAAAATCAGCTGGTTATAGTGTGCCTTTAAAATCACTGCTGCCCATGGTTTGCAGGATTAAAGCTGACGTGAATGAAAGGCGCCCTTCCACTTTGAAGTTTGCCATCTACCCTTCAGGTATCGGCACCAGCGTGGACTTCCAGACCTCAAGAGAAAATGCAGCTTTTTAAATAACGTGATGTGTGCTGACAGGTTCTAGCCACACTAGCTAGGAAAGCCACCCCCCCCCCAAAATAAAAAACAAAAAACAAAAAAACAACAACAACAAACAACAAAACAAAACAAAAACAAAAACATTGATTTGTAGTGCACACTTGAACAGCAGATGGCGCTCTCGGGCAAGCCGCTGCTACCCGGAGTCAGAAGCTGTGTGTTTGGAGCTTGAATTTTGATTAATAAAAGATCCTGAGGACACTTTATAAGCATTTCAAAGCATTGTGAGTCCGGTGGAGCATAATTAAAATTAATGCAGTAGACAGTCTCTTTAAAGTATTTCTAATGCTGTGTCTAAAATTGCTGTTGAATACAATTTTACACATCCAAAAGATTTAAATACAACGCTTATCTCTAAGCATTTCTAACTATTAAAGGGACAGGAAAATGTGTCCTTTTTCTTCATTTTCAAACAAATGCTTTACAATCACTTATATGCTAAATCCTTCTACTTAAAAAAATACTTGTAAAATGATCCATCAATTCTTCTTCATGTGTCTTGGGGCCGGAGGAAGCAAATGCATGCTTGCCAAATACTCCATGCTACCTTGGCCCAGGGGCACGCCTTTGTTATCTTAGTAGTTAGAAAGCTTTCTCCCATGCGCCGGAACCTTTCTGAGTGGATTTAATCATTCCTTCATAAAGCACACCTGAATGCTTTCTTTCTAAAATTCTTCACATCATAAATAAGCCTGTAAATACAGTCTAGTCATTCCTAAAGGTGTCCTCCACACTGTGAGGCCAAAAGGGGGTGCTGTACCATTTTGAGTGGCCTCAAAATACTGTGTCACTGCAATTAGACATCTTGCTGGTCACTGAACATCTTGTCGGGCTTACCATCTTGTGTCTGCAGTTTCTTAGTAGTGGAAATAAAGCAATGAAAAAAACCCAGTGAACTCATATAAAGGGTATATAACGCTGGAAGAGACAGACAACCAACAGATAGCAATTTGTGATTATTGTTATGTAGAAAATCAAAGCAGGCTAAGGTAACAGAAAGTGGTATAAGGAGGTTGCCATGACATCTGGGCGAGGAATGGAGCGCTCCAGATCCTGCAGGGTAGAGGGAGTCCAGCAGAGGGCGCTGCGGGAGCACAGATACTAGAATAGGTGCTGGTCCTAGCAAATGGTGCAGATTATTCGAGGGTGGGTGAGAAGAGCAGATGAGAGAGGTCGTGGGTGGGTCGGGATGGAGTTATGCTAAGGCTTTCTGGGGAGTCGTCAGAACTTCAGATGTTGTGTTAAGACGAATCTGTGCAAAGGCTGCAGTGGTGATGTAGAGATCTTACAAACAGAAAAAGCAGTTAGAGTTTATTGAAATAACCCAGATTATTTAATTTGTTCATGTGGCTGTATACATTCTAGATTGAGTAATTGATAAAGAACAGAAGTTTATTTCTCATTGTTCGGGAGATTGAGAAGTCTAAGGTCCCAGCATTGTGAGGCTGGTAAGGTTCCTTTCCACACCCACAGTGCCTCCATGCTATGCAATTGCATCGTGGAGTCGGGGAAAGACCCTCCTCAAGTGTTTTTAAAAGGACACCAGGGACACTAATTCTCATTACCTGTGAACACCCTTTCTTGCCTTTTAATCCCAGTAGCTTTAAAGATGGATTTCAGCATAATGTTCTCATTGTTCTGAAAGCGGGAAGATTGGGGTGATATGATTAAGAGTGGTGACCAGAGATGGCAGATCCTTAGACAAACATATCTGAGCTATAGAAAGAACAGCGTTTGTTGATGGGTTGGGTGTGGGATAGGAAGGATGGAAAAGAAACAAAGATTATCCTTAGGGCCTATGACCTCCTGGTCTTTGGAACAGATTTTCAGTACTGGATTTGGACTTCTTTCTGTGACTAAGTCCTTAAGTCCAAAAGCAGTTGGTTATCCCCGTAATTTTCATGCCACTACCACACCAGTGAGCACGACTTGCCTGTCAGATCAGTATTATAGCATGCAAGAGTCATTGTTGAGTAATACCATTGATAATTTTTCTTCCCTAGTAACTTGCATCATCGAACCAGTAATATGAGAGCTAGACAGCAGGACATCAGGTCAGCTACAATTTGATTTGTCTGTGTTGTTTTGGAAGAAAGAACCTCAATTGAGAAAAAGCATCCCTCAGACTAGCCAGTAGGCATGCCTGTGGGCCATTAATATTAATATTAATATTAATTGTTGGTGTGGGAGGTCCCAGGCTGTTGGGGTTGGGGATACCCCTGAACAAGGTTGTCTTGTGTGGCGTAGGAAAGCAGACTGAGTTCGTCTTGGAGGGCAGTTGTATAAGCCACATTCCTCCGTGGCCCTTGCTTCAGGTTCCTGTCTTCAGGTCCTGCCCGCCCTGACTTGTCTCAGTCATGAAAGCGTAAGATGCAGTAAAGCCGTTTCTCTCCATGTCGGCCATAGTGTTTACCACTGTAATAGAAAACAAGCTAGGACAGATGGTATTCGGTGTGGTGGTGTCTGTGATGTCACCACTGCCACAGATTGCAGGGTTAGACAGATGTGAGCCAAGTGTGCCCACTTGCAGAGAAAGGCTGGTGGGTCTCAGCTCTTAGGTCCATATACAACTGTAGTCCAATGGTTGAGGTCAGCAACATACAGGTAGGGTCAGATAATGTGTGACATCACACTTGCAGGCTCTTAGCATCGCATAATATCACTCATGTAAGTATGTTGAATAATTTTAACACTACATACCAAAACAATTTGCTATTGAAATACAACAAAAGGTAATTTAAAAATATTATAATTGGGGCTGGGGAGTTGGTGCAGTGGTTAAAATTCTTTCCCTATAGGTGTGAAGACTAGAATTTGGATCCCTAGAACTCCAGCATAAAGCAGGGCAGAGCCCACCTGCAGTCTAACCATACAACTGCAATCCCAGCCCACAAAGACAGGTGGTAGCCAACTTGAAATTCCAGCACATGCCTGAAACCCTAGACCACAATGCCAGGTGCTAGCCAAATGTAATGTCAGCACACACCTGCAGCTCAGCACACACCTGCAATCTCAGCACACACCTGTAAAGTCAGCACACACCTGCAATCTCAGCACACACCTGCA
>NC_034607.1:54252373-54254829 GCF_900095145.1 Mus pahari
CTCAGCACACACCTGCAATCTCAGCACACAGGGGGAGAAACAAGGGCTCCCCAGAGACTTAGAACATATATGACACCAACCTTTATCCTCCATGTGGAATGTACACACATGTCACACACACATACATCTCTCATACGTACAAAAATGTCCCGACCCGCAGGACCCAGTTATTCGGGGGGAGGGGTGTCTGAGGGGGACCATGCCTGAAAGAGAAATGTGCGAGGAAGGAGGAGGAGAGAAGCAATGATTGTCAAGGTCTGTTTACTGTGAGCAAGGCTACAGAATAAAAGTGGTAAGAAGGAGGAAGGAAAGAGGGAGAAACTTGCAGCCCGGGGGATGAGGGTGGTTCTGCATACCTGCCCGGAAATACGTTATCTACTCTTAACTCAGGGAACATCCTGTGTGAAAGTTTGCAGTTACTACTGTCTGATCTTGGTGTTCTGTCAGCTGTCCTTTCAGAAGGTCAGACGTTTCTCAAGAAGGGAGGGGAGCTTTGGCTTATGGCTCAGTGTCAGTCTCCCACACAAAAATATTATCATTATAATACAGTAATGTATAAAGTGACAAACAAAACTTAAGGGACAAAAATATATCTTGCAATTCACAATCTATTTTACTCTTTTACATGTTAAAACTCCAAATAAGCAGCCCACGAGGTCACAGAGAATGGCAGAGTTGATGTACCCTAGTCCCCATCACATCATGTTTAAATGACTCTTCATTAGAAACCCATGTTTTTTTTTAAATTTATTTATTATTATTTTCTTTATTTACATTTCAAATGCTAACCCGAAAGTTCCCTATACCCCACCCCTGCCCCTGCTCCCCTACCCACCCACTCCCACTACTTGGCCCTGGCCTTCCCCTGTGCTGGGTCATATAAAAGAAACCCATGGCTTAAACCCAGGAATATGTTGGGTCAAAGAGAAGCAGAAAAAGAGCAGAGAGAATGTGTGAGCCATTCCAGACCATTTCAGACTCCCCAAATGAACCTGTGTACTTGAGTCCTTGGGTGTCAGGGTGTAGCTCGGTGACTGGGGTTTCTCCACACCAATGTCCATGTAAACCCCACCTTTACTCTGTGCTAACAAGTTAAGATACTCTCAGTTGAGTCTGATGGGGAGTTATTAAAACTCCATAGTAAGTTCAGCAATCATTTAGGTGGTAAATATTTTACTGTGGGTGCTGCTTAGAGTCGTCAGCATGTGGTAATGAAATGTAGACTGACTCTGATTGGTTCTTTAATCTTGTTTAAACTTTCCACAGACCATCCATCTCATGATTGTCTACACCCGGGCTGAGTGGGCACAGTCCCATTCCGTCCCATTCTCTCTGCTGTTTTTCTGCTTCTCATTGACAGGACATATTCCTGGGTTTAAACCATGGGTTTCTAATGAAGAGTCATTGTAGACATGATGTGATGGGACTAGGGTGCATCAATTCTGCCATTCTCTGTGGCCTTGTGGGCTGATTATTTCGAGTTTTTACATGCAAAAGAGTAAAATAGATGGTGAATTGCAAGATATATTTGGTACTCCACTGGGTGGTGAATTCATGTGTATTAGCTGTGTCTTAGTGGTGAAGGAGAATTGATGGTGCAAAGAAGAGTGAGTGAATGAGAGAGAGAGAGAGAGAGAGAGAGAGAGAGAGAGAGAGAGATTGATTTCAGATTTCAATGTTAGGTCTCTGAGCAGACAATGGGGCGTAGGAGGAATGAAGGGCCCTGGCTGACTTAGGTCAGAGTACAGTTCTGGCAAGGGGAAGGAGTCCTCAGCGCAGAGAGGAATGAATGTCTGCTAGATGCATAGGGTGCTATGTCTTAGTTCCTTTTCCAGCAGTGGATCTGAGTTCATAGACTTTTAACCATAGACAACAGTGTGAGTTCTATGAGCAGCCCTTCTTTTATTATTATTATTATTATTTTAATTAATTATTTTAATTAGTTACATCCCAGATGTTGCCCCCGTCTCCTGGTTCCCCCCTCCCTTTCACCTCTGAGAGGGTGCTCTCCCACCCTCAGACATCTCCCATCCCCGCAGCTCCCCCCTCCCTTTCACCTCTGAGAGGGTGCTCTCCTACCCTCAGACATCTCCCATCCCTGCAGCTCCCCCCTCCCTTTCACCTCTGAGAGGGTGCTCTCCCACCCTCAGACATCTCCCATCCCTGCAGCAACAAGTCTTTACAGGATCAGGAGTATCCTTTCCCACAAAGGCCAGACATGGCAGCCCTCTACTACATATGTGCCGGGACATTGGACCAACCCTTGTGTCTTAATCAGGGTTTCTATTCCTGCACAAACATCATGACCAAGAAGCAAGTTGGGGAGGAAAGGGTTTATTCAGCTTACACTTTCCACATTGCTATTGATCGCCAAAGGATGTCAGGACTGGAACTCAAGCAGGTCAGGAAGTAGGAGCTGATGCAGAAGCCATGGGGGAATGTTCCTTACTGGTTTG
>NC_034607.1:54255658-54258074 GCF_900095145.1 Mus pahari
GCCTCCATCTTCTGCACTGTTCTCAACATTATCTTCCAAGCTCCTACACAACATTCCACAGAGCTCTTAACAGCGAATGGATCTTCTAACCCAAAGTTCCACAGTCCAACCCAAAACACAGTCAGGTTGTCACAAGAATACCCCACTATGCTGGTACCAATTTGTCTTAGTCGGGGTTTCTATGCCTGCCCATGGGATGGATGACCAAGAAGCAAGTTGGGGAGGAAAGGGTTTATTCAGCTTACACTTCCACATTGCTGTTGATCACCAAAGGATGTCAGGACTGGACTCAAGCAGGTCAGGAAGCAGGAACTGATGCAGAGGCCATGGAGGGATGTTACTTATTGGCTTGCTTCCCCTGGCTTGCTCAGCCTGCTTTCTTATAGAACCAAGACTACCAGCCTAGAGATGGTCCCACCCATAAGGGCACCTCTCCCCTTGATCACTAATTGAGAAAATGCCTTACAGCTAGATCTCATGGAGGCATTTCCCCAACTGAAGCTCCTTTCTCTCTGATAACTCCAGCCTGTGTCAAGTTGACACAAAACCAGCCAGTACACCATGTATGCTCTTTGGTTGGTGGCTTAGTCTCTGGGAGCTCCTAGGTGTCCAGGTAAGTTGACAATGTTGGTTTTCCCCTTGAATTCCTTCAATCCTTTCCTAAACTCTTCCATTGGGGTCCTGACCTCAGTCCGACGCTCGGCTGTGAATGTCTGCATTTGACTCTGTCAGCTGCTGGCAGAGCCTCTCAGAGGAAGCCATGCTAGGCTCCTGTCTGCAAGCACAACATAGCATCAGTCATAGTGTCAGGGTTTGGTGCCTGCCCATGGGATGGATCCCAAGTTGGGCTGGTCACTGGTTGGCCATTGCTTCAGTCTCTGCTCCATTTTGTCCCTGCATTTCTTTTGGACAGGGACAATATCAGGTCAAAAATAATTGAAGGTGGTTCACTGTTAATATCACTCCACTGTGGACCCTGTCTAATTACTGGAGGTGGTCTCTTCAGGTTCCATATCCCCATTGTTGGGTATTTAGGTTAGGGTCACCCACATTGAGTCCTGGGAGCCTCCTCCGTCCCAGGTCTGTGGGACTTTCTAGAGGTCGCCCTCGGCCCCTCACTCCCAGCAGCTGCAGATTTCCATTCATTCTTCTGGCCCTCTGGACTTCTCTGCTGTCTTTCCCCATACCTGATCCTGCCCTCCTTCCCCCCCTTCCCTCTCCCATCCAGTTCCCTCTGCTTCCCATGATTATTTTGTTCCCCCTTCTAAGTGGGATTGAAGCATCCTTGCTTGGGCCTTCCTTCTTGTTTAACTTCTTAGGGTCTGTGGGGTGTATCATGTGTATTCTGTACTTTTTGGCTAATATCCACTTGTCAGTGAGTATATTCTATGGATTTTTTTGGGGGGAGGGGTCTGGGTTACCTCACTCGGGATGATTTTTTTCTAGTTCCATACATTTGTCTGCAAAATTCATGATGTCCTCATTCTTAATAGCTGAATAGTATTCCATTGTGTAAATGAACCATATTTTCTGTATCCATTCTTTGGTTGAGGGACATCTGGGTTGCTTCTAGTTTCTGGCTATTACAAATAAGGTTTATAAGCAGCTCTAACTGTCTGACTCCAGCTTTATCTTCTTGGAAATGTTGGTCACCCCTTCAGTATGAGTTCTTTTGTGGCATCAATGCTTGAATACTTTTATAGTTGGGTGTGAATGTTCCCACATACTCCTGTGTTTGAATAATTGGCACCCAGCTGATGGTGCTGCCTGGGGAAGTTGTGGAATGTTTAGAAGGAAAGGCCCTAGCTGGAGGCAGTGGGTCCCTGGGCTGTGTCCTGAGGATTAGGTCACCTTGCTTCTGACTGGCTCTGCTGCACGCTCTCTGATGTGAGCCCCAGCTGCCGTGTGCTCACCTTGCGCAGAAGACAGCATGTTGTAATGGACTAGGTCTCCTTAAACCTGAAGCCGCGCAATTCTCTCTTCAGTTGCTTCTGACAAGTTCTCAGTGAGAAAAGTTGACTACACTGACTCAGACAAGGCCATTCTTATGACCTTGAAACTGAAATTAATCATCCCCTCTGAGGAGGAGTACTAATGGGCAAGGTATCTCTGATTTGTGAATGTCCTAGATTTCAGTCTCCCTGTCCTTTCTGGGAGATGATGCTTTAGGCTTGGGAGAAGTAGAAGGTGTCCCCTAGCTGTGGCACTTGTGAGGGGTGGGGATGTCCCCTAGCTATGGCACTTGTGAGGGGTGGGGGTGTCCCCTAGCTGTGGCACTTGTGAGGGGTGGGGATGTCCCCTCGCTGTGGCACTTGTGAGGTGTGGGGGTGGCCTCTATCTATGGCACTTGTGAGGGGTGGGGGTGGCCTCTATCTATGGCACTTGTGAGGGGTGGGGGTGGCCTCTATCTATGGCA
>NC_034607.1:54258244-54267618 GCF_900095145.1 Mus pahari
ATGGCACTTGTGAGGGGTGGGGGTGGCCTCTATCTATGGCACTTGTGAGGGGTGGGGGTGGCCTCTATCTATGGCACTTGTGAGGGGTGGGGGTGTCCCCTAGCTGTGGCACTTGTGAGGTGTGGGGGTGTCCCCTAGCTGTGGTAATTGTCCTTTTCTTCGGTGTTTTGTTTTGATATTTTTCACAGTGTTCAGGGTGAGCTCCACGAAGAGGTCTGAAGTGCCATGAAAGGGACAAGGAAAGAACATCTCCAAGAGTGGCTTGGTTAAATGCCAAGAGCCGGCCTCTCTGCTGGGTAATTCTGGGATATTCTGAAACACTTTTCAAAAGCTTTGCTGAGTACTCATTGTGGAAAAGGACACACTCTGTCCTAGACTTGCGCTGGGATGGGGACAGCTGTGCTAGAATTGCCAGCTAGGCGACGCTTGGAGCTGCCTTTTGATTTCTCTCCCTCCTTTGGTGGGTAGCCCAGCCCTATAGCCCTGCATCTCCCTGAGTCTCTTGGGGCCTTCAGTTTTCTTTTTACTTCGGTGATTGACACCAGCCACTCAGACCTCATCCTTGGATGCGGCTTTTCAAATGGAGTTGCTCGTGGTTCTACAGGCCAGAGAGCCCTTAAGCAGTGTCTTGGCCTCCAGTGTCATCATCCTGTGCTCTATCCCGTTGTGGGTGGGGAGCATACCCTGTACCCTGAGCTCTGCTGTAGTGGATGGAGAGCACAGGTCTGCCTCACCTGTAGCAGTAGATGGCCCCGTTTTCTTCTGTCCTCTCTCCAACATCAATCCTCAGGCTTCGGCTGATAGAGCCACCTGGACCATTCTTCCCTGAGCCTTCCTTCGGCTCTTACATTTCAGTCTAGGGGTTCTGCCCTAGGAAACCTTGCTGGAATTTTCTATTCAGGTTAGGTGGTCCTCATAAGTGGTTTTTAATACTAGCCACATGATGTTATAATTATTTGCTTTTTTGTTTTTTCTCATCTCATTCTGCCTGGAGTTTGATTGGAGAAGTTCAACCTACAGTGATTTTCTATTTTGTGGGAAGACTCACACACTGTAACAGGCTCCCAGACCTTAGTAGGACCCAGATTTTAGGACAACTGACTCCATGATGGAAATGCCATTCAGGCCGTAAAACTTAGCCTGAAGGCAGTACCACCTGCCAAAACAAGAACCAAGGCCTAATCCATCAAAGTCCACGGTTCTGAGAACATTTCTAAATGCACTAACCTTGCCTCTTGGCTTCATTGGTTTTGCATCTGGCCAACTGTTCTTGTTGACGGAAGCAAGTCAACTCAGGATATGGTTTTTGTGCTTAAAAGCTCAACCCGTGAAAGGCTTGGGGCTATATTGGGATCTCAAATACCCAGGTTAGTTGCTTGGCTGGCCTATAAAGACTTTGTATTGCCTTAAACTTGTGTCTGAGTACTCGTCTATGGTGGACATCCCACAACTACACAGGGGTGGGGACAGGTGGGAAAAACAGAGACAACAGAGTCATACAGCTCCTTAGCTGGGCCTGTGACCTATACACATGTGTGAGCGACAGGATGGATGTAGACGTTCATCATTTCTTTCAAGGAATATCTGCAGTCACTTTTAGACTAGTGAGTCCATGTTGTAACAGTTCAGATGAATTCAGACTGATAGTACTTAGCGGATAGTTCCCACACATGAGGCCCTACGACAAGAACTCAGCAGGTATGCAGCATCAGTCCTCAAAGGATTTAAAATCAACCACGAGCCGGGTGTGGTGGCGCACGTCTTTAATCCCAGCACTTGGGAGGCAGAGGCAGGCGGATTTCTGAGTTGGAGGCCAGCCTGGTCTACAGAGTGAGTTCCAGGACAGTCAGAGCTATTCAGAGAAACCCTGTTTTATATTTAATATGCAGAATATTTATCTGTTCTTACGGGAATAGGAAGAAGTATGTTCACTATGTGGTGTCTCTGTCTCGACTGATATTTGAAGCACCTAAGTTAACAGAATAGATTACTTAGGTTGTTTTTTACATTTCATAAAATGAGACAAATTAATCAAAAGGGAGAGGACATTTGCTGTGAGGACAAAGCTGGGTGGCTCACAGCCAGAGCCTTCAGCTGAGATCATTGGCCACCTTCTTCTTCTTTAAATGCAGACTTACGTTGGAGAATTAACTGAGACCAAGAACATTCACTTTGCTAATATTTCATGTTCATGTATAATTATACACATTATGACAAAGAAATGGAAGTGGGACATTTGTTAATCAGGAAATTACAACTCTCTGATCAAGACAGTGGTGAGAGTGTTGGATAAGTAGTGACATGGAAAATTGAGTGTGAGGCTGTTTTGAATGCTCTGGGTTATCAGTAAACTTACAAATGTATATTAGGCCGCCTCGCTCGGATATTAAAGAGCGGACTACCTGTCTTCCGCTGTTTATAAGGGGGACTCAGCGGGCCATCACGCTCTGTTCTCTGGACACTTTAACTGAATTCATGTTGGGGTGTGGGAAGGGATTCATTAGTGTGGAACAGTATCTGATGTTCAAATGATATAACTTGATTTTTATTTTTTTTTGTCTCAGAAATGCAGAGTCAGAGTCGATCAGCCCCACCAACACTGGAAGCATTTCAGAGTTACGGGGTGGGGTGGGGGTGTACTGAGTACCGTGAAGGTCGAAGCAGAGGCAGGGTACAGCACTGCCAGATGCAGTGTGTCTGTGGCGGCGCTCAGAAGCTAATTTTATGTATTTGCTGCCTTAAGCCACATGCCCAGACACTAAGTCACACTTTCCATTACAGATAAATATATTAGAACCTGTGTCATTACTGAAAAAGAAAACCACATTTGGCTGTAATGTATAATATGTAAAAGAAACAGGGTTGTCTCTAAAATATATACATTTTAACATTCTTATTTAGGGAGGGAACCTCAGCAATATATCCCTTTTACACAATAAACAAACTGAAATGCTTTCTTTACATTTTGAAACAGTATCATAGACCCTCCAGGCAAAACTCATGAGAATACACAGACTACAAAGAAATTAACCTGATTAAGATTTCCTTTTCGTTTCTTTTCTTCTTCTTCTTCTTTTTTTTTTTTTTTTTTTTTGAGACAGGCTTTCTCTGTGTAGCCCTGGCTGTCCTGGAACTCACTTTGTAGACCAGGCTGGCCTGGAACTCATTTTGTAGACCAGGTTGACCTGGAACTCACTTTGTAGACCAGGCTGGCCTGGAACTCACTTTGTAGACCAGGCTGGCCTGGAACTCAGAAATCTGCCTACCTCTGCCTCCCAAGGGCTGGGATTAAAGGCATGCGCCACCACGCCCAGCTGATTAAGATTTTCTTAAGAGGTGCAGGTGCTGGTGTTGATTGCCAATGATATAGAAATATGCATTATGGTTTCTAAATGAACCTGGGAGAAATGAAAGCCAGACACTCTGTCTGTGATGGATGGCTGGGGAGAACTTCCTGGCTTTGTACAGGTTTAATTTCAAAGAACTAAGCACACTAAGAAGGGTCAGGGTTCAGAATTCCCTAACATTTACTAACACAAATTGTTGTTCCTGTAAGATTGCTCCGCCAAGGCTCTGGGATCTTCAGATTCCAGTTTGACTATCCCAAGTGCTTGGTATATGCAGCGTTCTACCTCGCCACATTTAGAACAACTGACAGAGAAACGTGGCTACCGTGTGACTACAGCAGCGTGCTTGTTTCATTTTAAGCCTCGGCCAAAGCTGTCAAGCACCTTCCATGGACACAGTGCCATCTGACAAAGGGCTCGGCATTGCTCTTTCTTGTTCCATGACTCCTGCACTTAAAACACTTAACATGATAAATGCCATTTCCAATAGTTTCAGAGGATTAGAGATCCAGGAGGTCCTTAGAGGAGGCTTGTGCTGTATTCCCATGAGGAGGAATTCATGCTACCCTTAGGGCCAAGATCACATGGGGAGGATCCAAATCCAAGCCCACTTGTCTAATACCAGCTGTGCATGCTCGGAACCTGAGTTCTTCACCACAAGGACCTCTCCATACCTGACGTGAATGTCCTCGAGGCAGGCCACTGTGGGATTCAGCTTGACCTGATTGTATACATCTCTGCTTGTGACTTTTTTTTGCTTGCCAGGTGACGCTGGTGATCAGAGAGAGTCCTCCAGGATAAACACAATCATTAAGACCATCAGCCATGACTGTTTTATGTCAGGTCGCTTTTAACTGGTTTTCTTAATGGAAATTTAGGTGAGTCTTGTTTGAGCCAACATATGGAACTGGGGAAACTGGGGTCCCCTCTTGCGGCTCTTAAGTCTCATTAAGAAAAATGACTCAAGACTCTAGGGAATTTTTATTAGTATTTAAAAGAAAAACCTGGGGCTGGAGAGCTGGCTCAGCAATTAAGAGCACCGACTGCTCTTGCAAGGAAACAGGGTGCCATTTCCAGCAACCACATGGAGATTCACAGTTGTCTGCAACCACAGTTGAGGGCTCTGATGCCCTCTAGCAATGCTTCTCTAACATCTGCAGGCACCGGTCATGTTCTAGGTGCACAGACATACATGCAGGCAATTTACTCATACAAATAAAATTAAATCCAAAGATAAAGAAAAGAAAAAAAAATCTCATGGCAGGTGAGCTTAAATCTCAGGAGCTGCACAGAGGAGGAGAATCAAGGGGGAAAGCCAGACCATTTGAGTTCAGCTAGCATGGAGGTCAACCACACGGTGGTATTGGGGCTCACAGTTGGAGCGGGAACATTAGGGAAAGAATTAGGAAGCCCAAAGCACATTTGGGACCCGAAAGCAAAAGAGAGAGGAGAAGAAAAGGAAATATTTTCACCCTGAGCTCGACAACTCACAAAGCACAGCGCCACCAAACCCCAGCCAACCCTTTCTTTACCCGACGTGCTCCAGCAATGCCCAAGGCAAGCAGCTGGTTCACGAGAGTGAAGGCCAGAGCCTTCCTCCTTTGTCGAGTGAGTGTTAACAGCTTTGCTTCCATCACCATAGATTTAGCCCTACTGCTCTGCTGAGTTTGGTGCCAGGACTGTGGGTGAGGGCTTCTGTGTCATCGATGCTTTGTGCTGTGAGGAGCCTTCTGTCTCGACGCCACCTAGAACTTGATTCTGTCCATCCATCCTTTGTCCTCGCACGCTGTGGCGTTCTGCGTGCGTCTGCTTCTTTCTCCAGTCCCTCGACACCTTCTGCTTTTGATGGTTTTCATGAAACAGCTGGCTTCCTCCAAATGACTGTCAGCTGAGAAGAAGACGTCTCGCCACCATTTCCAACAGTCTTGAAAGTGAGAAGCGGTTACATCTGCTTTACTCGCATATGACAGAAATACTGTGGTGCGATGTGGGAAGGACGGCACCAGCTTGTGAGTGGCAGAGTGGCGGGGGTGAGGGTGGGAGAGGGGGCGGGGGTAGGGGTGGAGGTGGGGGTGGGAGATGAGATGTGGGACATCTGGTGGCTGATGGAGGGATGGCTTATTTTGGTTGATGTTCCATGGGTTTTAGTCCAGGGTCTTTGGTCCCATTATTGTGGGCCTGTGGCAAGGGAGAACTGTATGATGGGCAGGGTGTGACGGAGCAGAGTTGTGTATCTTATGGTAGGTAGGAAACAAAGCAAGAACACTAAACGGGTCAAGGGCCAGGAGCCGCATGCTTCCTTTGTGGGCCACTTCCAGCTAGGCGCCGTAGTCCAGTACACTACTCATTAGTACAATTAGAACAATCCAGTGGTGAGTTAGAACTCCTATGTGCTGGCTAATGGCCCGTTAACTTGACTGCATTCAGAACTACCCATGTAAGGTCTCAAACTTGGGACAAGTGGCTAACGGAAGTACGTGTTTAATATATATCAGAGCAAACACTGACTGTTGGGTTCTCCCAGCATCTCTCAGTTCCTCTGAGCTGAGGAGTATTCTGGTTAGAAGAAGCCTTTAACAGGTAGGAACTGAGGGATGCTGGGAGAAAGGATACTTGTTCAATGTGATCATACTGGGATGCCCTTCTCTATATAATCCAGAGATTATTCTGGTTGCCTGTCCTTTTTTTTTCTTCCTACTGTTGACTCTCCTGACGTTCCCTTCTCCTCCCCTCTCCTCACACGGCCTGGCTCAGGGTCCTGCCCCCTCTGGCCTCTCTCAGCTGTCCCTGCCTCTCGATATGCTCTTCCTATTATCTACAGTAAACATCCTCCTCCACCACACTTAGGAGCAGTCGTGTCCTTCCTTTGCAATTTTAGATTTCCATCCAACCTAGACGATGTGTGAAGTATGCCCATGATGTGTCTTCCTGAGGATATTTAGGGAGGATTCACGGAGGCAGAAGAACCATTCTGAACGTGGGTGAGATCACGCTATGCCTGGGAGCTTAGCCGGAACAGAATAGGATAAAGGGGAAAGCCATAGGAAGGTGATACCCCCTGTTTCTCTGCTGTCCGGTCTGCTATCATCTAGAGAGAGAGTATGCCCCTCTCTTCAGCTATCAGACTGTAAAGATAGTGGATCCCAATTAGAACTTCCTGGGAGGCTCACCACTGGGAAGGGAAAGGTTGGGACTTTGGTGCCAGAAGGGGGCTTATCTCTGGAAGAGACTGTTGCTGACGGTTTGTTAGATCACTTTGTACATGAGACTGCAGCTGGGACAAAGATGGGTCTGTCATGAGTGGGCTTGGGGGTTGGTCAGTCACGCGTGGGACTGGCAGCTGGCCGAGGCTGCTTAATTAGAGATGACTCTTGTCCTGTTTGAAGTCACCTTACATCAGGGTGGGTGAGGTGAGCATGGGAGTCGCAGGCGCTTCCACGGTCCTCAGCCCAGTGTGACCAAGTATCCTTTCTGTACCATTTTCTCTGTTTAATAAGCTGACTGAGAGCGGGTGGCAGAGCCTAGCTTGTTGGGGGTCACCAGAACCCAACAGATCTAACAACTCCAGAAACAAACTGAACCATTTTGTCTCAGTGGACCCAACCTTTGACCCGCAAATAAAATAAGTGTTCTTCAACGTCACTTGTTTCGATCACATATTTTGGACCGAATGATGACAAAACCCCCTAATGATCCAGCCAGCCTCTGGAAGTCATACCTGTGCACACTGCTGCATTGGGCATCAAGCCTCAACACCTGTCACTTGGAGACATTTCGTATCTAAGGTGTAACAACCTAGATCTTGGATTCAAGCACATGTCCTTTAATGGCCACTGCCGATTATTGTGAAGAAATCAAAGCAGCGTCTACCAGTGACCTTTTAGATAGACAAGAGGGCAGCCAGAAAGTCACTGAGATTGCTCAGCCAGTATTGTATAGCTTTTCTATAAAAAAGTGTATGTAGTGTTCTACTCAGTAACAATTCAATTGTTAGTCACACTTTTTATGGGTACCAAGGTCCAAATTTAAATTTAAAAATACACATCGTCTACTCTATAGCTTTGAGAAAGGTATAATGTAAAATGAAGTACAACAAATGGTTTGCTGTCACAGAATGTTACCCATTCTGTGCATTTAGGATTATAATTTTGAAACCCTGCAAAGAGAAAGATGGAAAACAAGAACCTTTTCAGCTTTCTTATTTCCCAGCTTGAATAATTTAATTGGATTTTATAATATCAGAAGGAATCAATGCTTGCTTTTAGCTTTTCTATTTTGGGTGACGGTAAGTCACTTTGAATATTCGAGGTAGTAAATTATCACTCACGTAAAGAGACGTAACCATTAAAAATCACCACACATACTTAATGGCTTTTTGTAAAGAAATTCCTAGTAGTTTTCAATTTAGGAAAAGTCTTCAAAACGACACCAAATGAATCAGCAGCTAGAAGCTTACACCTGGTCCAGGCAAACCAATTCAGAGTGGGCAATCACACACAGCTCCATTGCACTCACACACACAAATAAGCCAGCAGTCAACTCTAAACCCTAATGGGATTTTAAATCATCACCTAACCATCTGTTAGGTCGAGATCTATCTTCAGATTAGAAAGGCTGCTTGAAGGCAGAGTGACGGAAGTGGATGGCTCTTTCCCCTCTGAACTAGTGGGGACGTGTGTGCTTAAATCCATCTTCAGCTTTAGCTAGTTAAGTTCCTTCAAGCCCAAGAGAGCCGAGATAGGGGGAGGGAGGGAGGGAGGGAGGGAGGAAGGGAGAGAGAGAGAGAGAGAGAGAGAGAGAGAGAGAGAGAGAGAGAGAGAGAGAGAGAGTTAGTTACAGGACAAAGATGGCAACTTCTGCCTTATCCATCTTTAGGCTGCATTTTTAATCATATGCTCTGGGGAGAGACTTAGGCACCAAACCTTTAAAAGGAAAGAACCCTTCAGGAAATTTTAATGTGGCCCCACTATTGAATGTGTTTTAGGACAGTGAATCTCATTTTAATGTCCATCAGAACTATCTGGAGACCATTTGATGTCGCCCTATGCTGTGCCCCCAGTTGTCAGTCCCTGATTTGGTAGTGATGTTTACGTTTCTGAATCCTTACTTGTTTGTATTAATCTCTTTTACCCGCATTGACGCATAGATTGTCTGTGTGGCCACTCGCACAGCTGTTCCTATGAAGAACTAAGGACAAGCTTCTAGAGCCCCCACTCTTTCTAGCACATGGGTCAGACTTGGCAGCACGTGTCTTTATGGCTTTCATTTGTATTTTTAACACTTCCCCAGGTGAAGTTGCTGCTGCTTTTGCTCACACTTCAACCACTAGTTACAGGAGAATTTGGCTCTTGTCACACTTTTATATGGCAGCATGGAGTGCAGTTGTGAGTGGTGTTTAGTAAAAGCAGGAATAACTCATCTGCCCTCTTCTCCCTTACATCCTTCAAAGATGAAGTTGCCCCATCGACCTGACACTGCACAACCCCACTTAGCTAAAGCTGGTTAGATGCCTTATCACACCCGTGCCACGCCCAAACTTCATCCCTCCTACCCCTAACCTTTCTTGCCCTGTCCTACTCAGCTCCGCCCCGAGCAGCCTCGCGGTTGCGCAGCAACGAGCACCCACGGTTCAAAAGGGAGCCCGGGGGCTCTCTGCCTCGCAGGCGCAAACGGTTGGGCGCAGGGCCAGCATGGCCTTCATCAACCTGGTGGTAAGGAGGCGGGCAGGCTTTGCCGACACCCTCCAGACTTTGATAGGCACCCTCTTTTCACCATGGGGTAGAGGAAATCGAAGACAGCCACGCGGGACTCTGATCCCATTTGAAAAAGTGTGCGTCCCACTCCAACTGAGGTCACCTGGGTTAGGGCACTTAGAAATCCGTGTAAAGGCAGGGTACCCTCAATCAGGATGATTTCCTCCGTGTTTAAGAAATTCCTAGGTTCTCTCTCTCTCTCTCTCTCTCTCTCTCTCTCTCTCTCTCTCTCTCTCTCTCACACACACACACACACACACACACACACATGACT
>NC_034607.1:54267732-54291598 GCF_900095145.1 Mus pahari
TAAGGGAACCCTAAAGAGCAGCCTCACGCTCTAATCCTAGTTATTGGAACATAGCTGGTTCATGCTGTATTACTTCCTAACCCGAAATGAGAGGTGGTGTGATTTGAATTGTTGCCTCATGATCTTCCCTTGCCTTGCCCTTTAACATCTTAATACTTAAATAGGAAACGCTCTAACACCGCCCTAAGGACAGCTAAACCCCACAGTGAGAAATCACCGGCAAACGGGCACTTGTTAGATCCATCAAATTAAAATTCCCAAGTTGAAGGCAAAAACCACTGTCAACAGATGCCCATTTCCAGAAGGACAATGGACAGCCAAGATAGGTTTGTGTCTGTAAAGTCTGTATGCAGCATAAAAGGTTCCATTTTTAGAGACATACTCGTGTATGTTCATTTTATGTTTTAAGAAGTGTAAAGTATGGATGCCCAGATATAAGCTTTCCATGAATACCAGTTTGCCTGATTGTTATTGCCAGTGTGATAAATTTTTTTTTTTTTGAGATACTGGTAAGATGGAGGTCCAGACTATATATAGTTTTAATAAAGATAACATAGAGAAAGCAATATAAAGTTTAACGGCGGTCCTACAAGAGAGACATGTTCAATACTTATTTCGCTTTTGAAAAATTGTATTTTATTGGCTTCTTTTGGACTGCTGCTGTTAGACTCCAAGGGCAGATCTTAAAAGATGTTTTTAGCCCTAGGGGTTTTCCCTGCAGCTCTTAAGTGTGATCTTGTAGCTGGGATTAAAACAGAAGCCTACCTTTCTCAGGGTAGACGGAGAAGCAGCGGCTCATCTGGGGGGCACTTAGTCTTAATGGGCATGCCTGTGAACAACATTTAAATGTTACTGATTGGCCTATTCATAGACTTACCCTGGGTCTTTAGAAGGATTAGTTTAAATGGTGCTGCTCCTGGAGTGAGCATTTTTGTGGAAAGCATGAAAAGAGCAGCCCAGGAGAGCCTCAGTTTTCATTTGGTTTGAATTAAGCAATTCTGAAAGCAACTGGAATCCTATTCTACTGAATGTTATCTGAGGCCTTTGTCTGAATCTGTCTGTGTCTCTCTCCCTCTCCCCCAACACACGCACGTACGCACACGCACCCCAGAAAGGCTGAGTGTATTTCATATGCTTCTACTGCTTATGCAGAGGAACAGGTGGCTCTGGGTAGGTTCTGGCTGATTTTGTTCTGTGGCTTGGCTTGAATGAACATCTTGGGTTTGTTCATGAACTTATTCATGACGTACAGGGATGTGGTTGTGCTTTTGCTTGGCCGTGCTCTCAACTGCCCTCTCTCCAAGTCTACTTTGGAAGCAGGGCAGGCTTTGATTGTCCCACTTTTAAGGTCTGAGATTTACTTATATCTTTAGTAGTTCACTGATAGTGGCTACTTTGAGAAAATGGTAGATTGGAAACAGGGGCTTGTTTGCAGCTGCTTTTAATTTCCCATTCAAAGAGAAGCAGGCATGTTAAATATACAAAAAGCCAAGTTGTATAAGCACAAGTATACCCATATGTCTCGAGATTACCCCAGGTTCCTTGCAGTCCTGCGTTCAGCCTTGCGGATAGGGGCCTCAAAGGGATTACAGGCAGCTAATACAATTTATAAGGAGCCACAGTGCACTGGGGCGGGATGTGCTTAATAACCTTGTGCTAGTTTTTCTTTAAATGGAGGATTAGAGAATATATCTGCATGTCTCTTTAAGGCAAAAGCATTCTACTTGAGAATGAAAACCCTCTAACAATCATTATTTCATGCAGCCCAAACTCTACCAATCTGTAATTGAAGATGTAATTGAGGGCGTGCGGGACCTGTTTGCCGAGGAAGGCATTGAGGAGCAGGTGTTGAAAGACCTGCAGAAGGTTCGTGCTTACTGGACTCGCGTGTGTGTGTGTGTGTGTGTATGTGTGTGTGTGTGTGTGTGTATGTGTGTGTGTGTGTGTGTGTGTGTGTTTCATCGTCACAGCCTGAGAAGTTACACTTCCTCCTTCAACTGTGTTAGGATATGTTCCTTGTGCCAGCCACTGAAAGTATACACACTTAAGAAAAATGAAACAGTGCATAATCATAGTGATTGTTTTAAAACAAACAAATAAACAAACAAACACGTTTTCTCTTTTCCCTTGCAGCTCTGGGAAACCAAAGTGTTACAATCCAAAGCCACAGAGGACTTCTTCAGAAACAGCGCGCAGGTGCCCCTTCTCACTCTCCAGCTGCCTCATGCCTTACCACCAACACTGCAGTCCACAGGTCGGCAAGAGTTCGTTAAAGACTGTGTTCTCAGAACAAATTCATATGTGGTAGTGATTTTTAGTCAGGGTAATCAATGTTCTTAAGGTAGAGGGGGCCTCACCTTTTCTATGATTCAATGAAAGGAACACAGTGTATGTGTTGATTAAAAACAACAAACAAACAAACAAACAAACTCAGGTTGTTAAAACTAGTGTTTAAAAATTTGGTAAAACTGGCAACCATTACTCTAGAGAAACTAAGGGGACAGTTTGTAAGTTCAGAGTGACTGCTGTTATGTCTGTGAAGTTGACTGGGTGTTTTGAGGAAGGCATCCCGTGGGAAAGGTGGGTACTGGAATGTTTGCTTGCTCCCTTTTTCTTTCTTCCCTTCTCTCCCTTATAGTTTGGGCCATAGAAAGTAGTGGCAAGGGATTAACTATATGCATTTTATTTTATTATTGGATTTACTAAATCTAGAGCTTTGCTTCTAAGGGAAAAGTTTGCCTAGATTTATGTATGCCAATTTAGACTGGTAAAGACTAATAAAAGATTGAAGGAATAGTACTCTATCTGGTCTCTCTTTCTTTCTTTCTTTCTTTCTTTCTTTCTTTCTTTCTTTCTTTCTTTCTTTCTTTCTTTCTTTCTTTCTTTCTGATCTCTACAAGCCCTAGGTTGCTTGAGCACACATCTGGGCATGTATACATGAATAGATTCTGTTGGTTTTAGCTGAAGTTTATGAGTATAGTGTTTGTAACAAGGAAGGGTAGTATTTGAATTACATTGTCAGTAATAATTAGATTATTCTTTGTACGTTTGGGAACATTTTTATAAAAATCCAGTCAGCCACAGTGAAAAGAACATGCCTGTCAGTGGGACAGGGATAGACACAGCTCTGCACCACTACCCACTGCAGGCTGAGGACCTGTTGGGGACCTCAATTCAGGTAAAATGGGATCCTTGGCTTCAGTGCAGAAAAGAATTTCCAAGGAGGGCAGAGCTTGGGTTTATTAAAACACTATGTGTATACACACATAAATATGTATATATACTTATCCTTTTAAATGAGTTTAATTCAAGGTGACAATTCAGAACAAAGATGAAGCAGTAGGTTCTGTCAGGATCTGAGATTGGGTTTATTTTATGATATTTATTTATTATTTATTTATTCATTTATTTGTTTTACCGGAATGTATTACAATGTTCACTAGGCTCCAAGAGATTGGTAAGTAGTAGCAAGGGATGTGCTAGCTGGGCACCGGGAGTGGAGGAGGCCAGCCCCTTATCCCAGGCACGGCTGACGCTTGACCTGCCTTCTGAATGTCCTTCCCTACTGCCTTTAACGATACTTTCTCTTTCCTTCTTTCCTCCTTTTCTTTCCTTCTTTCTCCTCCTGAAAGTGTTCTCTTTCTCACCTTGGCCTACATCTTGGGCTGTTTCAGGGGATTCTGGCCCAGCTTAGCCTGCTGTGGTGCCTGTACTTGTTCCACAGACCCTGGTCCTGTGCCATAGCATTTCTTAATAGATGTTAAGATGAGGTCTGAGAAAAGGTGTGGGATAGGCTTCTCCAAGAGCTGCCTTTTGCCTTCTCTGTAGCAGGCATACACAAGGTTTTCGTGGGTTTGAGGCTTTTCGTTTTGAAGCAGTGCTAAGTACTTAGGTTACAGGTGGTTCCTAAGGGGTCCCCAACAGGGTTCCAGTTGAGTCGGCGACACTCCAGAACAGGGATGTGGAAGATGGGAGATCTCTTTATAAACAGAGTCAATAGTCTTGTTTGAGAGTTCCAGAAAATGTCTTGGTAAAGGAATAAGGTCCTACTTGAGGTCATCCATACCTGGGTTGTTGCTATTTTAAAAAAAATACTTTGGTATAAAAGAACTATTATCCAGTGCCTGGCAAACACAGAAGTGGATGCTCACAGTCAGCTATTGGATGGAACACAGGGCCCCAGTGGAGGAGCTAGAGAAAGTACCCAAGGAGCTAAAGGGGGCTGCAACCCTGTTGGTGGAACAACACTATGAACTAACCAGTACCCCCAGAGCTCGTGTCTGTAGCTGCATATGTAGCAGAAGATGGCGTACTTAGGCATCATTGGGAAGAGAGGCTCCTTGGTCTTGCAAACTTTATATGACCCAGCACAGGGGAAGGCCAGGGCCAAGAAGTGGGAGTGGGTGGGTAGGGGAGCAGGGGCAGGGGGGGGGGATAGGGAACTTTCAGGATAGCATTTAAATAAAGAAAATATCAAGTAAAAAAAAACAAAAACAAAAACAAAAACAAAAAAAACCCTATTATCCCTGGGCAGGCAACCTTTACAGGAAATGATAGTTTTTCTAGAATTTTAAAAAGTATTATTTTATTTCATGTGCATGGGTGTTTTGCCTGCATGCGTGTCTGTGTGCCCCATATATTATATGTATGGTACCAGTGGAGGTCAGAAGAGGGCAGCAGGTTTCTTGGAACTGGAGTTACAGGTGCTGTGGTGCTGGGACTGGAACCTGGGTTCTCTGAAGGGCAGCCAGTGCCTTTAGGCTCTGAGCCATCTCTCTCCAGTGCCTGTGTTTCTTGATTCTCAGCAGGCAAGAAGCTTCAGCTAGATTCTTTTTGCCTCATACCTTCCATTAAAAAAATAGTTGAAGTGTGGCAACAATTATGAAAATGAAATAAATTAGCAAACTGATATTGAATTACCAAGCATAAAATTCCTTACTAAGCTTAAAATTATGTTGTTGCTCTATAAGGGTCAGTCATAGGAGGACTGGAGAGATGGCTTAGTGGGTAAGGGCACTTCCTGTGCAAGCATGAGGGCCAGAGTTTCAATCCTAGCACCCATGTAAAGGTCTGTATGTGCTCTTGAGAGCATCATTTAATCCTAGAGCTGTGAGAGATGGGGAGGGGAGGATTATTGGGGCTTGCTGGCCCCCAGCCTAGCTGCAGGTTCAGTGAGAGACTATTTCTCCAAAGGCAAAAGGCAGAGAGTGATAAGAGTAGGACACAGTATGTTCTCTTGTAGCCTGTGCAAGTAGACACACACATGTGCATATACAGCACACATATCACATACATACATGCGCATATTCCACATACAAACACCAACCACACATGTATATACCACATGAACATATGTCATACACATATATCACACGTGTATATATCACACACCTACCATACACATGCACATACCACAGATGTGCATCATATGTGCATACATTGCACACACACATGCCCCCTCTGTCCTATATGTGTATATACCTTACATACATACATATATTGCATATATAATATGTATATACTGCTCATATAACATGTATATACTGATCACATAAACATGAGCATACAACACACACACACACACACACGCACACATACGCACACACACGCACGCACACACACACACACACACACACACACACACACACACACAGAGTCACAGGAGTTTTGTTGTGAATGTGACAGGCTGACCAGTTTTATCAGCAGTTGTTTCTTTGTGCTTTCGTCTCACCCTCTACTGCTTTGTCAGGAGATTCCCTTCACCACCACCCTGCTTAGCACTTTTGCAAATCTCAATACTTTTTTTTCCCTTTGAGGTAGGAACTTATCCTAGAACTCACTCTTATCACCCAGGCTGGCCTCAAACTCCGTTATCCTTTTCCTCAGCTTCTGAGAGCTGGCACTGCAGGAAGGAGCTACCATGCCTTGCTACAGAGCCTCTGGTTCTCAGTTAAATAACCCTGAAGGAAGCAAGGCTCTCGTAGTTGAGTATGGGGGCATGCGTGAGGCGGAGGAAAGCACTTGAATGTCTTGTCATCAAAGGCACAGTTAGAAACTTGTCATCTTCCTTGTCATTCACAATTGCAATACTCCATTTTACCCGGAAGATGGTAATATTACCAGTGATTTAAATCACAAAACAACCTGGCAAAGGCTGGATTGAGTTAGATTTCACTCAGCACCTTATTTTTGATTCTGTCTTGGAAGTTAGAATAATAGAAATAATTACATTTAAAATATTTAAAATAAGACAGCTTTTCTTATTCTCTTCCTTGAAATTTACAATGAAGATGCTTAGGAAGGCAAGTGCATTACAGACCCTGCTCTTATCTGTCTTCGTTCTGGGTATCCTTCAATAAGAGCCTCAAGATAAATTGCCTCATAAAATTGAAGTACTTCTTAATTGTATCTTCTCATGGTATGCTTTAAAAAGCCTGATTAAAATAACTTAAATGCTACAATCTTTTTATTTCTTCTGATAATGAGCTGAAATGAAAATCTACAATTGAATAAGTCATTTACATCTGCCAGTTCTGTTTTTCAAGCTTGTTTGCTTTGTTAAATTTTTTGGCTATATTATTCACTTCTTAGGAATATTCTGTGTTACCAGTTTTCAACATTTGTTTATTTTTTAAAATATGGGTTTTAGGCTGGGAGGCAGCTCAGTGGATGAGTACCTGCTGCACAGGTGAGCACTGGGGTGCAGATCCCCAGAGAAACTGGCAGGTGTGTGTGTGTATATGTGTGTGTGTGTGTGCATGCTTGCGCGTGTGCATGTGTGTGCGTGTGTGTGTGTGTGTGTGTGTGTGTGCGTGTGCGCATGGATACACTTGCTCACTAGTGGAGGTTTGAGGACAACTTTGTGGAGTCTGTCTTTTTCTCTGCTCTCACATAAGTTCTGGTTATCAAACTCAGGTTGCCAGACCTGCACAACAAACACCGTTGTCTGCTAGGCCACCTCCCTGACCCCCATACCTATTTGTAACTTAAATTTTATTGTATGTGTTTAAACTGGGTAGCATGATGTTATGCTGTACATAGAGTGTTGATTAGGTTATGTAAATTAACATGCCCATCACTTTAGAGCTAACCTATTTTTTTAAAGTGTGGCAAGAATCTCAAATCTACATTGATAGGGAAAATCTCGAGCATAACGCAATGTTAGGAAGGGCCTCCACGTTGCACATCTCACACCTAGACTTCAGAATGAGTACTGACTAAGCATGTAAGGTATAGTAATAATCAAGGCACAAAAATATTTAATAATATTTATTCATTTATTTTTATTTCTAACTATGTTTTTAAAATTTATATATTTACATCCCAAGTACTGCCCCCTCCCGTCTCTCCTCCCAGGGTTACTCCCCCATTCCCCCTTTTGCCTCTGAGAGGGTGCCCCCCCAGTACCCCCCACCATAGTAGATCAAATCTCTGCAGGATTAGGAGGATCCTCTTCCACTGAGGCCAGACAAGAAAGCCCTCTGCTACATACGTGCAGGGCTTGGGGGTGGGGGCGGTTGTCTCAGACCAGCCCACACATGCTCTTTGGTTGGTAGCTTAGTCTCTGGAAGCTCCTATTAGTTGGCATTGTTGGTCTCCTGTGGGGTTGCCATTGCCTTCAAGGCCTTCAATCTTTCCTCTAACTCTTCCATGGGGTTCCCAACCTTAGTCCAGTACTTGGCTGTGGGTGTCTGCGTCTGTCTCAGTTAGCTGCTGCCAGAGCCTCTCAGAGGACAACCATGCTAGGCTCCTGTCTGCAAGCACAGCATAACATCACTAATAGTGTCAGGGATTGGTGCATGCCCGTGGGATGGGTCAGTCACTGGCTGGCCATTCCTTCAGCCTCTGCTCCATCTTTGTCTCTGCCTTTCTTTGAGACAGAGCCAGTTTTGGGTTGAAAGCTTTGTAGGTGGGTTGGTGTCTTCATCCCTCCACTGGGGCTCCTGTCTGGCTATTGGAGGTGGTCTCTTCAGGTTCCCTATCTCCATTGTTGGGCATTGTTTCCCTGGGAGTTCCTAGAGATTTCCCCCACCTTCACCCCTGGCAGCTGCACATTTCCATTCTTTCTCCTGGCCCTGGGGGCCTCTCTTCTCCCCATCCCCCATCTTGTTCCCTATGCCCCTCCCCTTCCCTTCCCCGACTCAGGTCCCTTCTTTCTTCTGCCTCCCATGGCTATTTTGTTCCTCCTCCTAAGTGGGATTGAAACATCCTCACTAGGGCCTCCCTTTTTATTTATCTCCTTTGAGTTTTTGAGTGTATCATGGATATTCTGTACTTTTTGGCTAATATCCACTTACCAGTGAGTACACACCATGCATGTCCTTTTGGGTCTGAGTTACCTTACTTGGGATATTTTCTAGTTCCATCCATTGCCTGCAAAATTCATGATGTCCTTGTCTTTAATAGCTGAATCGTATATCATTGTGTAAATGAACCACATTATCCATTCTTTTGTTGATAGACTCTGGGTTGTTTCCAGTTTCTGGCTAATATAAATAAGGCTGCTATGAATATAGTGGAACACGTGTCCTTGTGGTATGGTGGAGCGTCTTTTGGGTATATGGCCAGGAGTGGTATAGCTGGGTCTTTAGGTAGAACTATTTCATTTTCTGAGAAACCGTCAGATTTATTTTCAGGGTGGTTGTACAAAATTGCAATCCCACCAGCAATGGAGGAGTGTTCCTCTTTCTCCACATCCTCGTCAGCATCTGCTGTCACATAAGTTTTTGATCTTTGCCATTCTGATTGGTGTAAGGTGGAACCTCAGGTTTGTTTTGATTTGCATTTCCCTGATGGTGAGGGATGTTGAACATTTTTTTAAGTGCTTCTCAGCCATTCAGGATTCCTTTAAGAATTTTCTGTGTAGCTCTTGTAGCCCACCTTTTAAATTGTGTTATTTGGTGTTTTGGTGTCTAACTTCTTGAGTTCTTTATATATTTTGGATATTAGCTCTTTGTAGGATATAGGGTTGGTGAAAATCTTTTCCCACTCTGTAAGTTGCCTTTTTGTCGTTTGCCTTAGAAACTTCCCAGTTTCATGAGGTCCCATTTATCAATTGTTGATCTTAGACTCTGAGCCAGTTGGTGTCTGTTCAGGAAAATTTCCCCTGTGCCATTGTGGTAAAGGATATTTTCCACTTTCACTTCTATTAGATTCAGTGTATCTGGCTTTATTTTGAAGTCCTTGGTCCACTTGGACTTGAGCTTTTTATTCTTCTACATTCGGACATCTAGTTAGTCTAGCACCATCTGTTGAAGAGCTTTCTTTTTTCAATTGTTTGGATTTGGCTTCTTTGTCAAAAATTAAGTGTTCATAACTATATGGGTTTGTTTCTGGGTCTTTGATTCTATTCCACTGATTAAACCTATCGTTTCTATACTGATACTGTATGTTTTTATTTTTCTATTTTTGTTTTTTTTTATCTGTACATTGTATTTTCTTCTTTTTTAAAAAAAATTAGGTATTTACTACATTTACATTTCAAATGCTATCCCCAAAGTCCCCTATACCCTCCCCTCCTTGCTCTCTTACCCACCCACTTCCACTTCTTGGTCCTGGTGTTCCCCTGTACTGGGGCATATAAAGTTTGCAAGACCAAGGGGCCTCTCTTCCCAATGATGGCTGACTAGGCCATCTTCTGCTACCTATGCAGCTAGAGACAGGAGCTCTGGGGGTACTGGTTAGTTCATATTGTTGTTCTACCTACAAGGGTTGCAGACCCCTTCAGCTCCTTGGGTACTTTCTCTAGCTCCTCTATTGGGGACCCTGTGTTCCATCCAATAGCTGGCTGTGAACATCCATTTCTGTGTTTGCCAGGATGCCCGTATGGTTTTTTATCACCATTGTTCTGTAGTACAGCTTCAGGTCAGGGATGGTGACTTCCCCGGAAATTATTTTTATTGTTCAGGATCGTTTTGGATGTGCTTGTTTTTTTCTGTTTTTCCATATGAAGTTGAGAATTACTCTTTCAAAATTTGTAAAGAATTGTGTTGTAATTTTGATGGGGATTGCATTAAATCTGTAGATGGCCATTTTCACTATGTTAATCTTACTGATCTATGAGCATGGAAGATCTTTCCATCTTCTGATATCTTCTTCAATTTCTTCTCATACAGAACTTTCACTTGCTTAGAGATGCACCAGGGTATTTTATATTATTTGTGGCCTCTCTAATTCCTTTCCCAGCCTGTTTTTCATTGTATAAAGGAGGGCTACTGATTTTTTTGAATCAATTTTGTATCCAACCACTTTGATGAAGTTGTTTATCAACAGTAGGAGTTCTCCAGTAGAATTTTGGGGGTCACTTATGTATACTATCATATAATCTGTGATTAGTGATATCTTAACTTCTTCCTTTCCAATTTGTATCCCCTTGATATCCTTTTGTTGTCTAATGGCTCTAGCTAGAACTTAAAGTACTATATTGAATAGATAGTGGGCAGTCTAATTTTAGTGGGATTGCTTCAAGTTTCTCTCCATTTAATTTGATGTCAGCTATTGGCTTTCTGTATATTGTTTTTATTATGTTTAGATATGTGCCATGAATTTCTGATCTCTCCAAGACTTTTTACATGAAAGGGGTGTTGGAATTTTCAAAGGCCTTTTCAGCATCTAATGAGATGATCATGTAACTTTTTTGAGTTTGTTTATATAGTGGATTAAATTGATTGATTTTCATATATTGAACCATCCCTGCTTTCCTGGGAAGAAGCCTCCTTGATTGTGGTGAATGATGCTTTTGATGTGTTCTTGGATTCGGTTTGCGAGAGTTTTACTGAGTATTTTTGCATTGATGTATGTAAGTGAAATTGGTCTGAAGTTCTCTTTTTTTGTTGGGTCTTTGTGTGGATTAGGTATCGGGTGACTGCAGCCTCACAGAATGACTTAGGCAGTGTCCCTTCTGTTTCTATGGAATGGTTTGAGGAGTAGAGGTACTAGCTATTCTTTGAAGGTCTGGTAGAATTTTGCACTAAAATCATCTGACCTTGGGGTATTTTTGGGTGGGAAGTTTTTAATGACTGCTTCTATTTCCTTAGGGGTTTTGGGACTGTTTAAATGGTTTACCTGATTTTAGTTTAACTTTGGTATGTGGTAACTGTCTAGAAAATCATCTGTTCCATCTAGATTTTTCAGTTTTGTTGAGTATAGGCTTTAGAAGTAAGGCCCAATGATTTTTTTTTTTTTAATTTCCCCAGTTTCTGTTGTTATGTCTCCCTTTTCATTTCTGATTTTATTAATTTGAATACTGTCCCTGTGTCTTTTAGGTAGTTTGGCTAAGGGTTTGTCTATCTTGTTGATTTTCTTAAAGAACCAGTTCTTGTTTTTGTTTTTTGTTTTTTTTGTTTGTTTGTTTTTGATTCTTTGTATTATTCTCTTTGTTTCTAATTGATTAATTTTGGCCCTGAGTTTGACTATTCCCTGCCATTTACTCCTCTTGGGTGTGTTTGCTTCTTTTTGTTCTAGAGCTTTCAGATTTGCTGTTAAGTTGCTAGTATGAGATTTCTCTAATTTCTTTATGGAGGCACTTAATGCTATGAATTTTCCTCTAAGCACTGCTTTTATTATGTCCGATAAGTTTGGGTATGTTGGGCCTTCATTTTCATTGAATTCTAAAAAGTCTTTAATTTCTGTCCTTATTTCTTCTCTGACTAAGTGATTATTGAGTAAAGAGTTGTTCAGTTTTCATGGATATGTGAACTTTCTGTTGTTGTTGAAGTCCAGCCTTAATCTGTGGTGATCTTATAGGATGCAAGGGGTTATTTTGATAATCTTGTATCTGTTGAGGCTTGTTTTGTGTCTGACTATATATGATCAATTTTGGGAAAGGTTCGTACAGTGTTGAGAAGGTATATTCTTTTGTTTTGGGGTGGATGGTTCTGTAGATATCTGTTAAATCCATTTGGGTCATAACCTCTATTAGTTTCACTGTGTCTCTGTTTAGTTTCTGTTTTGTTGACCTGTCCATTAGTGAGAGTGGGGTGTTGAAGTCTCCCACTATTATTGTGTAGGGTTCAGTGTGTGTTTTAAGCTTTAATAAAGTTTCTTTTATAAGTGTGGGTGCCCTTGAATTTGGGGCATAGATGTTCAGAATTGAAAGTCACCTTGGTGAATTTTTCCTTTGATGAGTATTGAGTGTCCTTTCCCATCTCTTTTGATTACTTTTGGTTGAAAGTATATTCTATTAGATATTTGAATTGCTACTCTCGTTTTCTTCTTGTGTCCATTTGCATGGAAAACCTTTTCCAGCCCTTGACTCTGAGGTAGCGTCTGTCTTTGTTGCTGAGGTGGGTTTCTTGGATGCAGTAGAATGATGAATCCTGTTTACGTATCCACTATATATATTAGCCTGTGCTGTTTTATTGGTGAATTGATCCCATTAGTGTTGAGAGATGATTGACAATGGTTGTTAGTTCCCGTTATTTGGTTGTTGGAGGTGGTACTGAGGTGTATGTGATGCTGCTCTTTGCTGAGAGATGACTCATTTCTTGGGTTTTCTTGGGTGTAGTTATTCTCCTTGTGCTGGAGTTTTCTTTCTAGTATCCTTCGCAGGGCTGGATTAGTAGAAAGATTTTGTTTAAACTTGGTTTTGCCATGGAACTTCTTGGTTTCTCCATCTATGGTGACCGAGAGTTTTTCTGGATATAGTAGTCTGGACTGGCATTTGTGGTCTCTTAGGGTCTACAAGACAACTGTCCAGGATCTTGGGGCTCCTAGAGTCTGTTAAGAAGTCAGATGTAATTCTGATAGGTCTGCCTTTATATGTTACTTGGCCTTTTTCCCTTTCAACTTTTAATACTCTTCCTTTGTTCTATACATTGAATGTTTTTATTATTATGTGGTGGGAGGATTTTCTTTTCTGGTGTTCTGTAGTCGTCTTTTACATTTATAGACATCTCTTTATGTTGGGGGAGTTTTCTTCTATGATTTTGTTGAAGATGTTTTCTGGCCCTTTGAACTGGGAATCTTCACTCCCTTCTATTCCTTCTATTCTTAGGTATGGTCTTTTCATTGTGTCACAAATTTCCTGGATGTTTTGAGTTAGGAACTTTATAAATTTGATGTTTTCTTTGATCGATGTATCAATTTCTTCTATCGTATCTTCTATGCCTGAGATTTTCTTTTCCATCTCTTGTAATCTGTTGGTGATGCTTTCATCTGTAGTTCCTGTTCTCTTTCCTAGGTTTTTCATTTCCAGACTTGCCTCCATTTGTGTTGTCTTTATTGCTTTTATTTTCATTTTTAAGGTCTTGGGCTCTTTCATTCATTTTTTTTCTCCTGTTTGATTATATTGTCCTGTATTTGTTTAAGGGATTTATTTCTTTCCTCTTTAAGGGCTCCTGTTTTTCTGTATTTGTTTAAGGGAATTACTTATATTCTCTTTAAATGCCTCTATCACCTTCATAAGTGGGATTTAAAGTCACAATCTTGCTTTCCAGGTGTGTTAGGATATCCAGGACTTGCTGTAGAAGGAGAGCTAGGGTCTGAAGGTACCATGTTTCATTGGCTTCTGTTGATTATGTTCTTGTGTTTGCTTTTTACCATCTGTTTGTTTCTGGTGTTGGTTGGCCTAGGTTTCCCGAGATGGAGCAGGCCTCCCAGGAGGCAGGTGAAGCTGTGTGTCCTGGGTTAGAGCAAGTGTAGGTGCAGATCAGAAAGGAGATGGAGCTCAGACAGGGCAGGACTCTGTGGGTTCCCAGCAGGATGGAGTATTGGGGTGGGGGTGGGGTCTCTGCTTAGGGTAGGTCTCCTGGGACTCAGGCAGGGTTGTAGCTTAGCGTGTGGGGTGGTGTTCAGCTCCCCAAGTACAGATGAAGGAAAAAAGGAAATGTTTTAAAAATGCAGGTTAGCAAATCAAGATTTTGAAAAATCCAACACCATTTTTGAGAAGACAATCCTTTTCCATTGACCCCTTTAGTGTCTTATTGAGAATTAATTGATCATACATGTGTGGATTTATGGTACACCCCCTCCCACCGTGTGTGTGTGTGTGTGTGTGTGTGTGTGTGTGTGTGTCAAGTGAAGAAACAGCTGAGACCTCACATCTTGATCCATAACCAAAGAGACCCATTGGGAATGGTATGGGTGTTTTTAAACCTCCGAGCCCACCCCCGATAACTCACCAAGAAGGCCATACATCCTAATCTTCCTAGACAGTCCACGTCTGGGAACCAACTATTCAATGTGTGAGCGCCTGGGGCCATGCTCTTTTAAATCATACACTATGTGTCCCAGATTGGCCTCAAAACTTGTGATCCTCCTGCCTCAGCCTTCTGAGTATAGGAATTTTAGGCATGTGTCACTCTCAGCATACCCTTTCAAATTTCACTTTAGAAATCTCTTTTTGATTAGAGGTACAGATCTTTTAAACCTTCTTTATTGAAGTTATGCATAAGTATTTTTTTTTACATTTTTATATGTATAAATGTCTGTTTAATATCTGTGTGGCTGTATGCCATATGTGTGATGGTGCCCAAGAAGGTCAGAAAAGGGCACTGATCCCTGGAACTGGAGTTATGGACGGATATGAGCTGATACGTGGGTGCTGGGAATTGAACCTGGGTCTTCAGCAAGAGCTACAGGAGGTCTTAACTACTAAGCCAACCCTCCAGCCCCCAGTGTTTGCTTTTTTTAAATGCTGTCATGCTTGATTTCTTTTTCAGGTAGGTTGTTTTTATTCAGAAACACAACCGAATTTTTTATTGTTGTTGATTTTGGGTTGTGGTTTTTCAAGATGGAGTTTCTCTGTGTAGCCCCGGCGGTGCTGTAACTCAGTAGATCAGGCTGGTATCTTACTCAGACATCCCCCTGCCTCTCTCTCCTGAGTGCTGGGATCAAAGGCGGGTGGTACCACCACCTGGATCACAATTGACTTTTAAAAATTGACTTGAATCTAAAACTTTATAGAACTCACTGATTCATTTTTTGTGGACTCTGTTGTTTTCTGTGTGTTGGTTTATATCATTTGCAGATAGAGCTAATTCTGCTTTCTCATTTCTGGCTTGTTTGCTTTTTCTTCTCTTAGATGATCTTGCTAGAGTGTCTGGTTTTGTATTGAACAGATATGGTGAGGGATGGGCCCTTACCCTTTGGAGATCACAGAGGAAAAGCCTGTAGGTCCATTCCCCTTTTATGATGACAGCTATAAGTTTTCATAGTCCTTAAACAATTTGTTGCTTATTTTTCATTGTGTATATATGTATGTCTTTGTGTGGGTATAGGCATGTATGTACAGGTGCCTCCAGAAGCCAGAAGAGGATGCCTGATCCTCTGGAGCCGAGTAACAGAACTGAACTCAAGGAGTGCACTCAGCGTTGAGCCATTTCTTAAGCTCCCATTGTCTTTATTTTGTTAAGAAAATGTCTTTAATTTGTAAACTGTTGCATTTTAAAAATTTACTTATTAATGTATACATGTGTGTACAATATATATATATGTGTGTGTGTGTATGTGTATGTGTAGGCCAGAAGACAAATTTCAGGTTGGTTTTCTTCTTCCACTTCGTTGAGGCAGGGACCTTCCTATTTCTGACATGCTATGTATTTCAGGCTAGCTTGCCTCTGAGCTCCTGGATGATTTTTATTTTTATTTATTATTATTATTAATTATTATTATTATTATTATCTCCATCTCCCATCTTGCTACAAGAATGGTAGGATTACAGATTCATGCTAACACACCTGACTTTTTATGTTCTGGGCTCTGTAGATCAAGCTCATATGTCAGGGTTATGTGGCAAGTATGTTCCTGCTGAGAAATCTGTCTGGCCTCTTCTGTTTGCTTTCATGAAGAAAGTGTTGACCAGATGGCCTAGCAGTCAAGGTGTGTTATAGGAATTGTTTGAATCCCAGCTTGAGGTTTCTACCTGGCTTTTGGTTTATTGAGTTCCTGGATGAAAGACATATTCACAGCCTGTATATTTACAATAAGCCTTAATTAGCATGAGAGCTGGGCAGATACCTAGCCTCTATGCTATTAGAATCTACTTTCCTATTGATAACCCTTAATTATTACTTTCAGGCTAGCTTGCCTCTGAGATCCTGGATTATTATTATTATTATTATTATTATTATTATTATTATCTCCATCTCCCATCTTGCTACAAGAATGGTAGGATTACAGATTCATGCTAACACATCTGGCTTTAGTTAACTATAGTTGACCAGCCCACAGGGCCACAGATCTTTTGTTTGTTTGTTTGTTTTTTGTTTTTGACTCAACTAGCCCATTGGCTTCTCCTTCTCCCTCTGAACCTTCTTCCCGAAATGGTTCTCTTCTCCTTCTCCCTCTCTTCATTTTTCTTCCTCATGGTTCTTCTCTCCCCCCAAGCCCAAGAAACCTTAACCCTGCCTATGTCTCTTCTGCCCAGCTGTTGGCTGTCAGCATCTTTATTCACCAATCAGAAATAACTTGGGGGGCAGGGTCACAGGGAGCCTCAATTGAGAAAATGTGTCTGGAAGACCAGGCAAGCCCATAGAACATTCTCTTATTTAGTGATTGGTGGAGCAGGACTCAGCCCATCGCGGATGGATGGTGCCGTCCACGGGCTGGTGGAAGCCATGAGGACCTGCATCCCTCCGTGGCCTCTGCATCAGCTCTAGGTTCCTGCCCTGCTTGAGTTCCTGTCCTCACTTCCTTCAGTGATAGGTTTTGATGTGGAAATGTAAAGTCAAGTAAACCATTTCCTCCTCAAATTGGTTTGGTCATGGTGTTTCCGCAGCAGTAGTAATCCTAAGACATGTGGCTCACATTTTAAGATTTGTCTAAACTCAAAATGAAATCAGGCACTGCTATAATGTATCAGAATTTTGGTTGTGGATTAGAAAAAGGTACTTACAAACTTTCATATTGTTGAACCAGATTATTACGTTGAACATTTTAAAATTATGCTTGTAGAATTGGATTCTTGCTATTATTATAACATTTATTGTTTTGAATTTAATGTTTCTTGAATACATCTATGGAATCTAAAGTTATAATACTTCATTTGAGTCAAAATACATACTTAATGAAAAGTTACTTGGTTATGAAACAGAATTGAATGTTTTAAATTTTCAGCCAAGCTTAACTTGTGAACCTCACATTAAAATTAAGTGGGGCCTGCTTAGAACTGTACAGTTCTGTCAGTTCTGGCTTTTAGTCTGAAACCCATGAAGAAGTGTGTTCTCTTATAGCTTTGTTTGATTCCCTTAAACAGAGAGAATTGTCCTTTAAGAGTTTTTACGAGGGACTTATGAGAGAAGGTTTCTTGCTGGTTTTCCTCAGGATTCAAATGCCAGAGAAGATCCTGTAGCCCCCAGGTGTAAGCTGGGGCAGCACCAGCTTTGCTTGCTCCAGCTAATTATGACATTAATACCTCCGAGCTCCTGCCACTCCACTTGTTTGTCATTGGCTTTTCTAACAGAATGCCTGCTAATAAGCTAAGCCATAGACGAGTTGAGGATAAAAATAATTGTGTGTTTCTTTAACCATCAGTGCGGTAGCCTCACTTGTATTTCACATGGAGAGGATGGTTAGCTTTGAGCTGTTTGTTGTGTGTGATGGAGCCATTCTAGCATCAAAAACAGACCTTGGGGCAATTTTCCTTGGTGTAGTATGTGAAAAAAGAGCCATAATTAACATCACACTCAACACATACATTGCTGCATAAGCATGCTAAAAATATCCTGCCTTTATTAAAGGCAAAATGGCATTGCTTTTAAAAATTACTTTTAATTTATTATGGCGTTCTCATTCTTGTGTGTCATTGTCTTTAGTTGTAATGCAGCCCTCGGTCTCCATCTGACTCCCCCACCACAGTCCTGCCTGTCTAGTTTCACCACACACATTCGTGTCACACAGGTTTTAAGTCCTGGTTTCCCATGAGAGAAATCATGAGCTATCTGTCATTGTGAGTGGCTTTGTGTGTCATGTAAGGACTTTCAGTTCTACATGTTTCCTTGTAAATATCATAATTCCACTTTTCTTTTAAAATTACATTGTGTACATGCACCACATTTCTTTTTAAAATTTTCTTTTTAATTATGTGTCTATGTCTGTCTGTGAGTGTGTATGCTCCTATGAGTGCAGGTACCTGCAGAGGCCAGAGATCGCAGCTCCCTATAACTCCCCAGGGTTGGAGTTACAGGGGGGCCACTTGACATAGGCATAGGAATAGAAGTCAGGTCTTATGGAGGTGTAGCGCTCTTACTCGCCAGGCCATGTCTCCACCCACTTATTCACTTTCTTCACTCATGGCTGGTGTTTGTCTCTGAGTGTGTGCTTTTTATCAATAGTATCATCTCTAATATGTTCGGATAATGGTCTTTCCCAGGTGAAAGGTTGTTGAGAGTGTTAGAGCCTCTTTCACTTATCAAAGACAATTTATATGTTTCTTATAGATTTCTGAAGTACACTCTGCTTGATTTTAATGAGAGAGTTGACGCTGATAACTTAAAGCAATTTAGTTGTGACATCTTTTAGGTTGCCAGGAAATGTACAGTTCAATACTTTCCCCTCAGATGGAGCCAGTAAGTTTAGAATTTAGCTTGGTCTAACATGACCTATTGAGAATATATTAGAACAAAGTATAATTGACTGTGATCAGAATATATTATATAAAAATTAATTTCAATAAAATATATATTAAAAATGAAATTACCGACCTGTGGCAATGTAAAGAGGTAGGTTCTAATGGCTGTGTCCCACCTTGTTCTCTGTGCAGCACCGTTGCTGATCCCAGCTGGAAGAACTCTGCCGAGTTTTACGCCAGAAGACCTGGTATGTAGATTGTCCCTTCATTGAGGGGTGCAGAGTGTTGAGCACAGATGTAGTGCATGGCCCTCAGCTTGAGTGGGAGGAGATGTGGGAACCCAGAGGCTCTCAACAATGGACCCTGGGCCTCAGGAGCCTCCCTCCCGGTTGTCAGCCTCAGTGAAGTCATGCATCAGAGTTAGGACATTCCTGACATTGTAGCATGTGGGATTTAATGTGCCATGCAGTAGCACATACCTGGTACCCCCTATGTAGGTAATTTTGATGTATTTTTCCTCCTGATTTTCTTTTCTTCAAGAGTAGAGTGATGGCTTTTCATTTAAGTAGAATATTTTGCTCAATTTTTGTTGTTGTTTTTGCTTTGGTGAAGGAGAATTAATTTTTCCCTCTAGGACTTGGAGGCAGGTAATACAATTTTATGTGTTTATAGAAATTGAGTAGTTTTCAGATAGAGGAACAATTCCTTTTCATATTTCCTTCCCATACCATGGCATTTATGGTTATAATCCACAATCTATTTCACACTGTGTTTTAACCCACGGACTGCCTTTCTGAGGCATGAATCTTAGCAGGTCGGCCGATGACCTTTATTAAGATCACCTGTGAGGGTTTGTTTGACAGTAGCTCTGCTTTGACAAGAGACCAATGGGACATCTATGTCTTTGAGATTTATGGAAACATCATTTTCCTTGATTACAGAAATACTGTGCTGTAAAAAAAATAAAAACAAAATTTGCAAGCAAACTGCGAAAGAGCCTACTCTTCAAAGATAACTATTGTAATTCTTAGAAATGTATTCACTTATTTCCTGAATGCTGTATTATCTTTCGGGGGTACACAGTAGAATTGCCTTCCATACTGTTTCTGCTATCTCACTCTCTCTCCCTCCTCCACTTCTTCCTCCTTCCTGTTTCCTCCCTTCTTTCCATGGTCTGCCTCCTTAACTAATACTGAAGAACTCTCTCTGCAAGTAAATGAAGAGCTGCCATATGGATTGCCACAGTTTAATTAAGCAATATTTTGTTGATGGGACATTTAATTTATTTCCATTTTCCCTTGTAGAATTATTACTGGTTATATTTGCACATGTCTGTTGTTTGTGAGACAATCAGGTCAATTCCTAGAGGTTGAATTTTTGAGATAGTGGTCATGCATATTTTAAATTATGGCATTTGCAAAATTGTTCTCCCAAAGAATTGTCCCAGTTAACACACACTCTTACACAAATAGTTAGAGAAAAGCAATTTCTATCACAGCCTCAGCAACATTGCACGTGACTTACGCCAGAGCAGAGTCTAGCTCTTGTTTCAAGGGGAGAGAATTTATTTTGAGCCAAAATGTGAATGACCACAGGCTAAGAACATGGGTACAGTCTACCATGAGTGTTGTGTTTACCACAGAAACGTTTATGTGATCTTCCATAGTCACAGAACAAAAGACACAAGTCAGTGTATTTAGTAAATACATGAAAAGGACATCAGGCAAGCAGGTTACAGCAAAAAACAAAACAAAACAAAACAAAACAAAACAAAAACCAAACCAAAACCAAAACAAACAAACAAACAAACAAACAAAAAAACAAAAAAAACAAATGACATCTCTTGTAGATTTTGGGTGCTGGGTTGGGGGAAGCTGTGGTCAAATCATGGCTTTGACTCTGATCCTTTGCAACTTTGTAATATCCACTTCTTATGTCTAGAACACCGCCAACTGTGGTGCAAACTTTGCCTTTGCTGGCTATCCCATCCACGTCCCAGCAGGCATGGCCCTCCAGACGGCATCTGGTGAGAGCTTTTCTAAGGGTCTTTCTTTGGTTTTAGCATGGTCATTAAGTTATGTGATTTAAAAAAAAATGTTTTTTGAGAATTTCACACATAATTTAATGTATATTGGTTGTTTCAACCCCTTACCATCATGATTTGTAATAAATGTTAGACCAGAGGTGAAGGGAACCTTTAATAAAACTTTTGACGTAAAAGTAAGCACCAACTGCCCTTGTTAGGAAAGCGGTGCAGCGTGGAAGGCACAGAGCAGCGTAGACGGCACCGAGCTGGACCTGGCCCGGGGCCCTCATCAGTTCTCTTCCCTTCTCACTGCAGACCTAGTAGATAGTGTTTGCAATTCAAATTAGCTAGCTTAATATTAGGGGCCGGAGAGATAGCTCAGTGGTAAGAGCCCTTGTTCCTCCAAAGGACCTGGGTCTAATTCCCAGCATCTACCTGATATCTCACAGCCATCCATAAATTCCAGGGGAACTGATTGATGCCCTTTCCTGACTTCCATGAGTACTGCATGCATGTGGTGCACATACATACATGCAGGCAAACATTCATACACATAAAACAAATCTTAAAAAAATAATAGAACATTAAAATTGTTCATGTACTCGTATGTCTATGGGGTGGGTATATGCATATGACTCACCGTGTTTATGGAGGTCAGGGGACAATTTGTATCTGTTGGTTCTTTTCTGCTACTGTGTGAGTCCTGGGGACAGCTTGCTGACCCATTCCCTCAAATTTAGCAATATAATATGAAAGAGTGACGAAGGCTGACCAGCCCCTACCTCCCCCTACTCTAGAGTTCATGGCTTAGGGGAAAGGAAATGGCTTGTGGGGTTTTCTCTTGGTTTGAAAGATATGCCAGATCTATGTGGGTTGTTGGGAAGTGTAAGTATCTAATCCAATGTTACAAACAAGTTCCTTTTAAGTTGGTTTTTTTTTGTTTTTGTTTTTGTTTTTCAAGACAGGATTTCTCAGGGTTTCTCTGTGTAGCCCTGGCTGTCCTGGAACTCACTTTGTAGACCAGGCTGGCCTCAAACTCAGAAATCTGCCTGCCTCTGCCTCCCAAGTGCTGGGATTAAAGGTATGAGCCACCACCCCCGGCTTTCGAGTTGTTTTAAAGGAAAAGGAAAAGAGACTTAAAAGATCAAATTATTCTTTCTGGAGAGCTTTGTCTGATGCAAATCTAAAGTACATGGAATACATTTTCCATGACTGCTTGTCAAAACTCCACTATGTGCTAGTAACATTCATGTTTCAAACGGAGGAAGCTCATAGAGCTCATGGAGGCTCATGGCGGCCTGTATGACCAAACCATGTTGGTTAAAAAGAGGGAGAAAAGGCTTGAGTTAAAGCGAAAACAAATATATTTTTTAAAAAGTATGGATATTTATTGCAGAAAATACAAATTCCTAGAGACAACCATTATTAACTTATAGTGATATACTGCGGGTTAGGGTTTGTTTGTTTGTTTGTTTCTTTTTTCTTTCTTTTTGTTTTTATTTTTATTTTTATTTTTGTTTTTGTTTTTCTTTTTCCTTTTCTTTTCTTTTCTTTTCTTTTCTTTTCTTTTCTTTTCTTTTCTTTTCTTTTCTGAGGCAATGTGAATTCTCCTATCCTGGGCTAGGGAGATGGCGGGGGAAGAGTGACTGCACAGGACCTGAGGACGTGAGTTCAAATCTCCATCACTCAGAGGAAGGCTAGTGCTGTGTGGGCCACGACAGGAGGCTCACTGGGACTTTCTGGTGCTCAGTCTAGCTGCTGCCTCCAGGAAATAAAGCAGAGAGCAAAAGCACTATACACTGATGTCCTTCTCTGGTATCTGTGAGCACACCTGTGGACATCACACACACTTAAACACATACCACACACAGACATACAGACATATACCATATGCATCACATACACACCATACATACATACTCACTCATACAGATTCATGCATACACACACATACATGCTCACATACACTCACACTTACACCACACACACACACACACACACACACACACACACACACACACACACACACATTCTTTGAAAGAGAATTGTACTTACTGTTTCATTTTCTCCTTTTTAAGGTCACCTTTACAAAGTCAATGTACCAGTCATGGTGACACAGACTTCTGGGAGAACAGAAATTCTCCAGCATCCATTTCAGCAAGTCCTTCAGCAGCTTGGGCAGCCTTCAGTAATACAGGCCACTGTTCCAACATTGCACCCATGTTCTCTTCAAGCAGCAACTGAGAAATCCCTCAGAATGGAAGCTGTGCTGCAGCTGCCTACCATGCTGCATCCTACTCCCGTGGACAGGAAGCATGTAGAAGATGCTGCCAGCGACAGGCGTGTTCTCCCTGGAAATGAGCTGAGGCCACAGGAGAGCTCTCCGTACCTCAGCCTTCCAGGAGTGGGCTTCCCTCCTCAGGTTGCTCTGACAGAGTCTAGCCTGGAGCCAGTGCTTGGTGTCTCAGCGAGCCTGACTCAGAGTCTGCACGGTGGCCCTTTCTCACAGGGCCCTCCAGGCACTCTCCACCACCACTTGCTAGAGTCACAGCTTCACAGCCTTAAAGACAGGATATATGGATGCGACTCCATAAAGCAACTGAGAAAAACGGAGGAGCCCAGCAGCCTCCATGTGTCAGAGAAGGTAGGGCTTTGCGTTCATAGGGGGAGGCCTGTGATCAGAGGTCATAGGTTTTACTTTTGCGGTGTAATATTAATCAGAATTATATATGTTTTGATTTTCCTGTAGAAAATTGTTTCTTTTTTGTGGTGTCATGGCTAGTTCCAAATTTCAGTTTGAGTTAGGGGAAGAAGTGGGCGGTGAGTGTAATAAAAATACACTGTATGACATTCTTAAAGAATTAATAAAAACATATAAAATTTAAAGTCAATTTTCTCTCACCTCTGCAAACATAAACTCTTACAGCTAATTCCACGTGTCCAGTTTAGTCTGACACAAAGAGCAAAGCGTCAGGCTGGCCAATAGATCAGCCACTCCCTAGCACAGCTTGGAGCCTGCAGCAGGGCACAGTTATGGACCACATGAGCATTTTACCTTCAGAATATTTAAATAGTCTTCCCTCTCCTGCCTCCTTGTCCTTCCCCTTCCCCCCTTTCCTTTCTCCCTCCCCCCCCTCCTCTCTTTGTCTTTTATGTTGCTTAGATCACCTCCAGGCCCAGTAGATGCTAGGCAGGCTCCGAGCTGCAAGGAGGACGGTTACAGTGATGGACTGCATCCAGAGTGTGCTGTAAACTCTGACCAATGGCCTTGAGAAGCAAGGCGTTCTGTTTGTGACTAGTTCAGATGTTCGTGGCTAGTTCAGATGTTCGTG
>NC_034607.1:54293701-54302561 GCF_900095145.1 Mus pahari
GGTTATGAGCCACCATGTGGTTGCTGGGATTTGAACTCCGGACCTTCGGAAGAGCAGTCGGGTGCTCTTACCCACTGAGCCATCTCACCAGCCCATTTTATCTATTTTTCCTGATAGGAGAAAGTAGTTTAGTTACGGATGTTAATCAAGGATAGTTTAGGGGTCAGTTTGAAGCATAGTAGGTTAGAATTCCAGCTTGACTACTTATGAGCAAGCAATGGATGAAATTCAGGTGTAGCTTGTAACCTGGGTAGAGTCTACACTTAGAACTCTGAGAATGACCAGAGAAGGCCGGGAGAGAGGACACAGCGTTGGGACCAGTAGCAAGTCTTAGGTTTTGGTATGCTTTGTGGTTGCGCTGTAGTATGTAGAGTTGTGGCAGTGGTGGGTTAGTCAGCAGAGCTGGAAGTACTCAACAGCATCCTGCCTGGGGCCTGGCGAGTGCATGGTTCATTATCTGTTGCTCCCTCACCTCCTGGCTTCCAGAGACTTGTACTTCAGGTCACCATCTGCCCATGGCCTTGAAAGATTAGCGATGGCACCTTTCTATGGGAATATTTCCAGGGAAAAAGATGTGCCCTGCATGTGGTTGAAAATACCCACAGTCCTGGGGCTCAGATGGAATAAAGGGAGAAGGAGGAGGAGACTCAGTCACATGAGCACATGTTCTCGCTTCCTGTCGGCCAAGGTGAGCGGCCTCGTCCACAGCATACTCCTGTTATCATGATGGTCTGGTTCACCTGAGGCCCAAACCCAAACCGGTGAACTCAAAGCTCTGAACCACGAGGTCAAGTAAATCTCTCCTCTCCTCATCTAAAGTATTTCTTTCAGGTATTTGTCACAGTGACAGGATGTCTGAGCAGCACATGTGGCTGATGGGAGTGGCATGGCCCAGGCTACTACCGACACAGTCTGTTAATGTGTAGCCAGTGCAGCCATATTGTGACAGATCTGGATTAAACTTCTGTTAAGAATAAGAGAGTTCATCTTGCCACTGAACAACTGGATTGTACATAATTTAGTTGTAGATTGAGGGGTGGGTATTGAGTTATAATTTAGATTTCTTGTGCTTTCTATTATTACCCTGTCTTACCAGCCACTGAAATAACGCAATTATTTCTAAAGTTGTAATGGTTGGAAGCTGGATTTGGTGAAGCTTTTAAGGAATCCTGTTTTATTTGCATATTGTATTACCTAGCCCCCTCCCCACCCCCCACCCCCACAATTGACACCTCAGTGGAGCAGAAGATCTTGGCCATTGTGCATCTGTGTGCATCTGGTTTGCTCTAGAGAAGGAAGTCTGAAGCAGCTGCATCACTTTGTCTGCAGCAGAACTGCTGACATTTTCCACATTCACACAGGATTTGTAGAAGAACAGATACTGACATTCCTTTAACATTCAACAGGGTAAAAATACCAGTTGCTTTGGAGGGCAGCTGGCATCTGATTTTAATTTCCATTCACACATTGACATCATTAAACAATTCCTATGCTGTGAGCCTTTTTTATTTTCAAGCTAGAAACTGAAGTCTTTATAACAGGGTAGGGCTGGCACTTGGCAGAGTTTGAGGCCCTGCATGCCAATGGCACCTCTGAGATGCTCCCTCTGAGGTGCTCCCTCTGAGGTGCTCCCCCTGAGGCGCTCCCCACACAGCATGGTTTTGTCTGTTTGAGGAGAGAGGGCTGTGATGTGGGTTTCAGCATGTGGCCTGCACTGCTGCTAGGATGAAGGCAGTGATTCCAGAAGACTTATGAGCTGACATAAAGCTCAAAGACTTTCAAACCAAAGTTTTGTGGTATTTTTTCCAACATATGTATCAAAAAATGTGGACAAAGTATTAAATTCTGGATTTTTCCAGCTTTCTAAAGAACCGTACTGAAGTCAGTGCTTAATCTCTTGGGTAGATATTTGTTCTTCTTGGGAGGGAAGGAAAGCCCCTTCATACATAACATTTCATTTGAAGGATTTATTGGTGGGTGTTTGGCTATGTGAAATACTTGAATCTTTCTATGCATTGTCTTTCAGCACTCATTACACATGCAGCTGAACATTATTGGCTATTTTGGTTGTCTAGGCAGGACATCAGAGCTAGCAGTTGTGTGAACTTTCCAATGTTTGTTTCTAAAGACAGAAGTTAGAAATGAAAGAAAAAAAAAAACAGACTATTGAGGTTATTGGTAAAAGATTTGAGTTTGTAAATTCTCTCACAGTAAAAAGAGCTTCCCTAGTTTAACAAAAACAGGATCTTATTTTAATTCAATTGGAACTGTCCTGGAGAGAGGACAGGGAGGGGAGGGGAAAGGAGGAAGGGAGGATCGAGAGGGGAGAGGGGGAGGAGGGTGGTGTGGATGATGCAGACACCCTTGGGAAGGCCAGAAGGGAGGATATCTGTGTCCTGTTCCATCACTTGTCCCTTGAAACAGGGTCTCACTGAACTGCAAGCACCCTGTTTCTCAGCTAGCTGGCTAACCAGTGAACTGCACTTCCCCTCAGTCTGGGACTACAGGCTTGGGCAGGCATGGCTTGAGAAGGTACTGTGTCCTTGCACACTGAGCCAGCTCCCCAGCGGAGTCCTGGAGTTTGTCATAATACTAAACCAGCTTATTCTCAGCTGACAAAGCCCTGGAGGGGCTGTGATTCATTTTACAAATATCAGAAGATATTTGTAACTTAAGGTTGTCTTGTTGCTGTTAAAATGAAAAGCTTTATTTGGCATGTGATTCAGGATTAGGACTGATTTAGTAACTTCCTTTTAAAAAGTCAGATTTATTGAGGTATAATCTAAACATAATAAAATTCACCTTTGCACAGTTTTTAGGTATCCAGTGTGACCTCTGACAAACATAGGCAGTTATACAGAGCAAGGTCAAGTGTGCGAGAGAACACTTGTATTATGCCCAGGCCTCCCTCTGCTCACTGGTAGTCAGTCCCTAAATCCTCCACTAGATCTGTGTTCTTTCTGGATGGGTTTGACTTTCCAGATTGTCAGTCAGCTGCAGTTGTGCATGCAGGTGTCTTAGGTAGGGTTTTACTGTTGTGAACAGACACTATGACCAAGGCAAGTCTTATAAAGAGAACACTTAATTGAGGCTTGCTTACAGGTTCAGTCCATTATCAAGGTGGGAACATGGCAGCATCCATGTTTGCAGGTAGAACTGAGAATTCTACATTTTCATTTGAAGGCTGCTAGTGGAAGACTAGCGTCTAGACAGCTAGGACAAGGGTCTTAAAAGTCCACACCCATGGTGACACACCTACTCCAACAAGGCCATACCTTCTAATAGTGCCACTCCCTGGGCCAAGCATATGCAAACCATCACCACAGGTTTATTAGTATGCTTGAGATCACCCTGTGCTGTAGCATGCAGCAGCAAATCCATTGTGTGCATGTATCCTGGTTTACCAGTTGGGCATTCAGGTTGACTCCGAGTTTTGGAATCTGTCTAGTAGGGGTTGAATAACATTGCTCTGTCATGAAGGGGCCATGAGTGGAAACAACTAAAAAGCACTGTGTAAAGCATGCTGGTTCTCTGGAGCAGTTCATTTTCACTGAGAATTGTCCTGGGTTGGCTTCTTTCTGGGCACTCTTTTCCCTACTTAATCCATGTCTGTTTGCTTTCTGCCAGAGCGGCATTGTCTTTATCGTAGTGGGTTTAAAGTAAGCTGGGTATCAGAGAAGGAGTCCTTTGCATTTGTTCTTTTTTAAAACCATTTTGGATCTTCTAATTCCTCTGTGTTTCCATATGTGTGATAATGAGATTATTAACCCCCAAACAAACAAACAACAAAATCAAAACCCAGCTTCTGGGATTTCTTTTGGGTTGTGCTGATTTATAGATATGCGAGGAAGAACTGAAGCCTGCAGTCTGCTCAGAGTGTTTCCTCATGATTCCGTCTGGGCTGGGTCTGAGTGTCCAGGGACTTGTCCACTTTATCTGCCTTTCCACCTTTCTTTAGAGATTTATTTGCAATATTCTGTATGTGTCTCCGTGTGTCTGTGCACATAACTGCAGGTACCCGTGGGGGCCAGAAGACGGCGTCAGGTCCGTTGGAGTTGGAGTTATGGGTGTCTGAGCTGCACAGCATGGGCACTGTGGGAACCGAACAGGGCAGCACATGCTTTTAGCTGCTGAGCCTTCTCTCCAGCTCCACTTGGCTCTTCACTGGGTTGGCGGGGAAGCGCTGACAGCAGCGTCTGACAGCGATTGGGTCGTAAGGCCAGCAGCGCTGTCCCCCATTTTACTTGTGAGTCTAGATAAAGAGTGTCCTATTTCACCAATCTTTCTGAAAAAACAACTTTTAATTTTATTGCTTTTTATTTACTATTTCCCTAAATTTTTTTTTATCTCGGTTCATTATTACTTACTTCTGATAACCTTGGGTTTTCTCCCCTTACCCCTGGCTCTATAATGTATTAGATTAGGTTGTTAATATGAGATTAGTCTTTTAAACATAAGCATTTACAATTGTAAATTTCCCTTCTAGGTCCTGTACATTTTGGAAAGTGTATTACATGTCTTTTATTCCTTTTCATATTTTGTTATTTATTTATTGAACGCTCAGGCTGGCCTTGATGATCCTCCTGATTTAGCCTCCTCTCTTTGTGCAGAGATTACAGGTGTGAGTTCCATACTGGGCTGTTTGCGTTTTTTGCTTTTTAATCTTAAGATCTTATAATTTCTTTTTTAACCCACTGGATTTGAAGATATGTTTAATTGCCACATGTTTTAGATTTTTCTAGTTATGGATTTGTATTCGTTATTCTAGATTATTTATATTTGTAAGTTTACTCACAATTATTTCTAGTATCATGACCATAAAAGATGCTTAGTATGCTTTTTTTCTCTTTCTGAATTTGTTCTGTGTTCTAAAATACTTAATCTTAGAGATTGTCACTGTGACCCGAGAAAGGTGTTTTCTGCTTCTGTTGGATGGAGAATTCCTTTGTGTCTCTGTGTTGTTGTTGTCCACTTAACACAAACTAGAGTTATCTTGGAAGAGGGAGCCACAATTGAGGAATTGCCTCCATTGACTTGCAGGGTTGTGTCCGGGGCAGTTTCTTACTGCTAGTTGACAGAGGTAGGCCTGGCCCACTGCGGGTGGCACCATCCCTAGGCACGTAGGCCTGAGCTGTATAAGGAAGGTAGCTGAGCAAGCCAGGGGAAGTGAGCCAGTAAGCAGCATTTCTTCCTGTCTCTGCTCCTATTTGGGCTCCTGCCCTACATTCCCTCAGTGATAGGCTATGACTCGGGAGTGTAAGCCAAATAAATCTTTCCCTCCTCCAAACTGCTTTTGGTTCTGGTGTTGAAAACACACACAAAATGAACTAGAAGAAGAGTCTCCAAGTCCTGTCCATCATAGTCACACACCACTGAGAGTCTATTCCTGTTCAAATGCTGTCTCAGAGGTGTGACAGTCCCTTCATGTTCCAGTGCTGTCTCTGAGGTGTGACAGTCCCATCCTGTCCTATGCTGTCTCTGAGGTGTGACAGTCCCATCCTGTCCTATGCTGTCTCTGAGGTGTGACAGTCCCTGTCCTATGCTGTCTCTGAGGTGTGACAGTCCCTGTCCTATGCTGTCCCTGAGGTGTGACAGTCCCATCCTGTCCTATGCTGTCTCGGAGGTGTGACAGTCCTCTCCTGTCCTAGTGCTGTCTGTCTTTCTTTCTGTGCTTGTTGCATATTATTTAGCAGCTCTGACCTTTGGTAGCATCAATAGTTATAATGCCTGGTGCTTTTTTTTACTGGGGGGAGGTTGACAGTGACATCGCCCTTGTAGCTCTTTGAGCTCATATTTGGATGGTATTAATTTCTGCTCTCTGATTTTCAACCTATGCATATCCTTAGATCTTCAGCTAGGATCATGTCGGTAGCAGGTGGCTGCCTTCTGCCCTTTGCAATTCGTTCTGCATTCTGTGTGCTGTGTTTGGGAAATGCAATGATTTGGAAAGAGCTGGGTTGTAGGAGCTTTTGAAAAGGGAAGATAAAACCAGCCAGGTCCTAGAGTCCACCATCAGGATAGACTCATGCTGAGCGCCTAGAACGGATGGTTCTGAGAGTCCCCATGAAATTCTGTTGTGGAAAAAAGATCGACTTGGCTTGTCCCTGGGATGCCTCTTCTCCATGTGGTCCCTTCATTGTGGTTCCCGCGCTTTTGACATCCTTACCAAGCAGGTACTAGCTCCATTTGAAGTCCCAGAATTATGAACTAAATAAACCTTTTCTTTATAGTTTTCTCATGCTTAGGTATTTTGTTAGAACAGTACAAAATGGGTTGATATAGATAATTTAATCTATTTATGCTTTAGGTAATTATTAATGGGGAATAATTACCTAAGTAGTAATTTGCCCTTTTGTTACTTGTTTTCTGTGTCTTAGGTTTTTTCCTCTGATTCTGTCTGTTTGATTGGCATTCTTACATTGACGCATTTGATTTCCTTATCCCCAGTGTGTGATATTCTATAGCGGTTTTCCTTCTGTTGTTGTGTGGATTAAACAGACCATTTCCACACGATATCACGCCCTTTGAGTCTGACTGGAACAGATACAGCCACACACAACAGGCTTCTCCTTCATCGCTCAGCCGTTCTCCACTTTTCCTTCTTCTCAGAGGTTGTCTTTGCACAGACACATTAACACAGATGGGTGCTTTTGCCTTGTAAGTCCTAGGGAAGAACAATAAGCCTGTTGAACTAAATGATGGTAGTGCAGGCTTCTGATTTGCTGCTGTCAGCTTCCCTTTCCTGAAAACGTCTTAGTCTTACGCCGCCGTTTCTGTTTCTATCTAGTGTCCTCTGAGTTTTAACTCTGAGGGCTCCTGGGAGAAGCAGTGGTTTGAATTCCTCACCTTTGATGGGGATGTTTTCCTCTTTCCCTCTTGTTTAGGATGGCAGGCGTGGCCGCAGCAGCCATATAAATCGTGACAGCAGTGTTTGTCTTTGGGACAGAGATTGGAGTTAAACCCTTCCCTATTTTAAGCACCTTAACTACACCATCTCACCGCATTCTGCCTTTTTCGGTATTTTGCTTGAAACATGGAAGAGTGTGACTGAGTGTAGAGAGCTGCTTTTCTCGTGCTTCCAATGGAACTGCTTTACAGTTGAAGTTTCTAATTATTTATTGCTACTGGGTAGACATAAAATTGATTTTTTTTTAAAAGTGATTTTCTATCCTGTCACCTGTTAAAACCAGGTAATTTTGTATAGTCCTTGAAATTATTTCATACAGTTATAACCATTGTGAAAAGAAACAGCTTAATTGATTCCTGTCAATGTGTTGTTTTTTTGTTTTTCTTATTTTACTTCCTCGTCCCCAAATTCTACTACAGAAACAGAGTCGAGAGAGCCAGTTTGCTCTTGGTCCGTTGGGAAAGGCACCCAGTCTTGCTGTCTGTGCTGTCTGTGAGTTTGTGTTAGATCCCTTTCCAGGTGGACAAAGTTTCTTTCAGTGGAAGATTGCAGATGTGCCTGGGCCTGGGGGTGAGGCTCTGAGGAGGATGCAGGCCTTGAACCCTGGCATTTGAAAGACAGAGGCAGGGCAGTTTGACTCTGAGGCCAGACTTGTTGACACAGTCAGTGCTGCATAGTGAGAACCTGTCTTAGAAGGCCAAGATTATCAAGAGACTTTAAGAGATACTTTTGAATTATTGAACTTTGCCCACATATACTGAAATCAAATATTTCCCCTCATTCCTCCCTATCCTCCCTCTCTCCCTTCCCCCTCTCCCCTCTCCTGCTTGCTGAAGTGCATTGAGTCATGCATGGTCCAGCATTCCCTTTCACAGGTCTCCTCTTGATGAAACTCCTTCAGCCATGCTGTATGATCTGTTTTTAAATGCTTGGTACAGTTTCCTAAAATTTCACCGAGACATTTTGCCTTGTGTTCAAGAATACTGGCGTCTCTCTATTTTTTTCCTTCTTTGCAATGGATTTTAAGATAGGAGGAGTTTTATAAATAAGTTGAAACTTGTCTACACATCATTTGTTTTCTAAGAAAAGAAAGTAACCTAGATCCAGACGTTTTCTTTGTGGGGCAGTTTTTTGTGTGTGTATGTGTGTGTTTGTAATATTTTTCCATTAATTTATGTATTTATTCACTTTACATTTTGATTGCAGCCTCCCCTCTTCCAGTCCCCCCTCACACAGCCCCTCCTCCCACTCCCCCCTCACACAGCCCCTCCTCCCACTCCTCCCTCACACAGCCCCTCCTCCCACTCCTCCCTCACAGAGCCCCTTCTCCCACTCCTCCCTCACACAGCCTCTTCTCCCACTCCTCCCTCACACAGCCCCTCCTCCCACTCCTCCCTCACACAGCCCCTTCTCCCACTCCTCCCTCACACAGCCCCTCCTCCCACTCCTCCCTCACACAGCCCCTCCTCCCACTCCTCCCTCACACAGCCCCTTCTCCCACTCCTCTCTCACACAGCCCCTCCTCCCACTCCTCCCTCACACAGCCCCTCCCTTACCACCCTCCTCCCAAGAAGTGTGAAGTTGTGGGGCAGATTTTAACTATAGATTATTTTTCTTTAGTGTCTCTTTTAGGTCCTCTGGTGTTTCTTCTGTAAACTTTGATAGTTTTGTTTGTTGTTGTTATGATAGGAGTTCCTTCATTTTATCTACTTGTAAGATTTATCGTGACAAAGTTAATAGTACTTTTAAAAATTTTTAAAAATATTTTTAGGACTAGTGATGACATCCTTTTTATCCTTTTAGCAGTCCAAAATTTTTGTCATTTATATGTTCAATTTTACCTTTTTTTTTTTAAATGAACGGATATTGGTCTTGATTTTCTTTATTTTTTGTTATTAATTTCTCTCTCTCTCTCTCTCTCTCTCTCTCTCTCTCTCTCTCTCTCTCTCTCTC
>NC_034607.1:54302626-54358522 GCF_900095145.1 Mus pahari
AGACCAGGCTGGCCTTGAACTCAGAAATCCGCCTGCCTCTGCCTCCCAAGTGCTGGGATTAAAGGTGTGCGCCACCACGCCCAGCTTTTTCTCTTTTTTATTGTTTCCTTCTCTTTGCTTTGGGCTTAATTTAGCTTTTTGCTCTAGTTTCTTAAGTTGAATTATCACTCCACCAATTTAAGACTTTTATAATTATTGAGTGCTATATGTTTTCTTTCTTTTCTTTTCTTTTCTTTTCTTTTCTTTTCTTTTCTCTTTTTTTTTAGGCACTGTTGTATTTTATAAAAAGGAAAGAATGAACCAGGATATGTTTGGTAGAGTGAGGTATGGTGAGGTAGAAGGGAATGCCTCTGAATATAGTATAGAATAGAGTTGCATGGGAAGGGGCGCTGAAGAAGGGATATATATATATATATATATATATATATATATATATAGAGAGAGAGAGAGAGAGAGAGAGAGAGAGAGAAGAAGAAGAAGAAGAAGGAGGAGGAGGAGGAGGAGGAGGAGGAGAAGGAGGAGAAGAAGGAGGTGGAGGAGGAGGAGGAGGAGGAGGAGGAGAGGCTGGCCATGAACACATAGAGATGGGAGAGAAGGGACAGAGAAGAAGAAAGAGTAAGAGGATAAGCATATAAGGAGGAGGCAAGCAGTCCCTCCCCTTTTATAGTGAGTCAGGCATACCTGGCTGTTGCCATGTAACTGTGGGGTGGAGCCTAGAAGGAATGCTAACATTATTCTGTTGTGGTTTAATTAGAAAAGGAAAAACTAGAAAGAGGTGATGAACCAGGAAGCCATGACCCCATGACCTTTGCTGCTTCCTGCTGACTTTGGGCCCTTGTGTCTCTGGGAAACCTAAGACGATGGGGACGGGGATGGGGATGTTGGTCCAGTCTCAGGAGAGTTGGCTGTTTCCTTGCTGTCCAGGGTCTGTGGAACCATCTGTGGATAGATAGGGAGGAGCAGGTCCAGTAGAAGCACCTGTGTCTGTGAGAGTAGCTTGGAGTATCTGTGGGTTCCTTGTGGATATGATAGCTGATCAGATATTTTAGCATGAGAAATACCTTAAGTCTATAGTTAAAAGGCAACCAAAGGAAACTTACATTTTCAACTTACGATTTTAAAAGTTGGATTGTGTAGTGGAATGTTTTATTAGGGTTAGGCTAATTTTTAAGAACCCTATTGGTTAATATTAGGACAATGGAATAGCAAGGAGAGGAAATATGAAGCATGAAGTGACTGGAAACTGAGTTTAGGTAAGGAGGTAACAGAAGGTTACATCTGTAAAAGCTTACATCTGAACTCGTATATCCTTTATTGTGAAGTCTGTGAGCAAGACAAACCTGTGTACCTCTGATAAGAAATCTGGCAGTCTTAGCTAGTTAACAAATTGACTAATGAACTAGTAAGGAGGTGGATTACCTTGGGGTAAGGAGCTAGGTCTGTTTCCTAGCTGTCAAGCTTTGTTTAGTTTAGCTGTCAATGTAGTCAGAAATCTAGGAAGAATCAATTATAATCTAGGTGTCATGTATTAATTAAAATGACAAGGTTGGTCTGAAGTCTACTACCAAAACAGTTCCCAGACCCCTGTGGTCTCCATCACAACTTTGGGCAGTCTGACCCTCAGGCCCAGAAAATGAGGAGCCTTCCCCGTGGAGTAGGGACTTTAGAGCAATGGGAAGTGACCCACCTTGACTTAGCCAATACCGAACATTTAACTCTCAGGGTGTCCTCTATTTGTCCATAGTGTAGGCCAAGCTCAGGCAGCACCAAGGCAGTGGAACAGTGTTTCTCAGTGGCTATCATACCACAATCCAGGTAGAATCTTGTCGCTGTGCCCATATTTTCTTGGAGACCTTTGGGGGTGGGGGTGGGGCCCACTGTTAGGTTTTGGGAGTCACTGTCTGTCATAAGCATAAACATTTAACATTACATTTAGCAGATTTTTTGACAAGATTGAGAGCTAGTCTATTAAGCATATGTGTGTTAGACAAACTGTATTCGTTTAATTACTTGTTCTAGATGTCCTAGCAAGTAAAGAAAGCACATTGTAACTTTAATGGCAGTAGCAAAACCAAGACTAAATGTATATTTAAGGCAGTAATCTTTAACTTTTTACTGTTTAGAAATCATTATTTACCAAGGCAGGATAGAACAAAAACCTTTCTTAATTGTTAAGTGGCTACTCCTAAAGGCATCTACCTGGGGACTACCCATAACAAAGATGGTGGATGGTCCTTAGTTAAGATGGCACAGAAGCAGCACCCAGCCACGTGAGACTGCCCTTAGCTAAGATGGTGCTGAACCTGCAGCTCTGCCTATAGGAAAGTCATGTGTTATACCTTAGAATGGAACAACAGCCATAGCAAAGACAAACATCCAGATGAGGGGTGCGAAGCTCAGCTTGGCAGAGTATCAGCAAGGCGCTGGTGGTGGGGACAAAGAGCAGTGCCTGAATCAGTGTTTTCTCTGTCTCCTAGCAACTTAGCTTGCTGGAGTGCTAGATGGTGGAGTTGAATGGCTTGGCAGAGCAGAGTACCAAGCAGGGAGCACGAGAGTGAGGGAGAATGTGGAGAGCTGAGAATCATAGTCAGGCAGCAGTTACTTGGAGCAAGACTATAGAGGGCAGGTGGGAACACCCAGTGGCAGAATTGGCTCTGGAACCTGGGAGTGAGAGCAAGTGGCTAGAGAATGAGGGGGTGGGTTGGGCTGGATTGCTGGTGAGTTGTAAAAGCGCATATAAGCGGCTATGTAGTTATTGGTTGGTGGGTATAGGGACCAAGTTTAGCCTGTGAATTAGACAGAGAGGTGTCCTAGTAGGGACGAGGGGAGGTGGCGAAGACCTTTTCCTTTGTGTGAGAGTAGGAGGAGCTAGCAGTTTGTCTGTTCCTGTGCCTGGAGGACCACTGTGGTAGCAAAGGCAGCAGGCAGCCAGACCAGATCACCAGGTTGTCAGCTGTGAACTGGGGCTACGCTCTGGGCCAGTGCCCTGAGCAACAGCAGGAGAATGTTTTACTTAGGCCCCAGCCCAGGAGTTTTTCAGCGGTGTGAGAGAACAGCTTCCCAGAGAATGAGAGGGAAGGGGTCACCCAGGGGCAGAGGTCTTAGAAGGAAGGTTCAGTGAGAAGACTAGTCATAAAGACTAAATGTCTCTGTCCTCAAGGGCACCACAGGGTGGCTTCGAGCTCAACAACCCTCCTTAAGGACCAGGGAACATTTACACTGACAAGTTGAGGGGGAGGGGAGCTTACCAATTGATTTGATGGCCGAAAAATCCATGTAGGAGATCCCTGTCTCTGCAGCAATGTTTTATTTTTATAAAAAAGGAAAGAAAGAACAAGGATATGTTTGGTAGAGCGAGGTCTGGTGAGGTGGAAGGGGGTGCCTCTGCTGGCCCATGCGGAGACATCCCTTCCCCCCTGAGGCACCAGCCACACAGCAGACATAGGGAGGAGAGTTGAGAGGGGTAAGCAATCCCCTTTATCTTGAGTCAGGCATACCTGGCTGTTGCCAGGGAACTGTGAGGGAGAGCCTAGAAGGAAAGCTAACAGGCACTGTTTTAGGTGTGTAAGTTTTGACTTATTTTTATTTGCATTCATTAGAAGTTGTTTTATTATTTTTTGCAATTATTTTACTCATGGAGATTCATAATTAGTTTAATTTTTAAGTATCTAAAATTCATTTCCATTTTTCATTTATAATGTCTAATTTTAGTTTTTTATTGTCAGAGAACACACATTTTATGTTCTGTATTTGAAAGGATTATTTTAAGCCAGAATATAAATTATCTTTATGTAAATTTCATGTGAAGTTTTTGAAAAGAGGCTTTGTTTTCATTATTTATAATCACATCTGTGTGTGCATGTGTGCATGTGCAGGTGTGGGATCCCCTGGGGCAGAGTCACAGGCAGCTGTGAGCCACCTGACACAGGTGCGGGAGTCAGTGCTGGGCCTTTCTCTATCCCTTATGTGGCCTTGATAAAAAACCACTTGGCTGGTTTTGGATAGAGTATTCTACATATGCCAATTAGGTCATATAGACTACATGTGTTGGTCAAGGTCTTCTGTATTGTGCCTGTTAACTATCGAAAATGTTTCTGTTGCTTGCTGGGAGGACTTGCAATTGTGAATTTACCTACTTTTACTTCCTTGAGTTATTTTGGTTTTCGTTTGTAGGTAGCCCAACGCTGTAGTGCATAACACACACAGGTGCAGGCAGCCCAGCGCTGTAGTGTGCACAGAAATGTAGGACTGTTGTTTTCTTCTCAAACTGACCCTTGTGTTGTTAGCTAATATTCTTATGTATCTTTTGTAACATTCTGTGTTCTGACATAAAAACCATCATTTCAGTTTACTTTGATTAGTGTTTGTATGGTACAGGTTGTCTCTCTGTGGTTTTTTTATTTTTTATTTTTTTTTTTTGAGACAGGGTTTCTCTGTGAAGCCCTGGCTGTCCTGGAAGTCACTCTGTAGACCAGACTGGCCTCGAACTCAGAAATCCGCCTGCCTCTGCCTCCCAAGTGCTGGGATTAAAGGCATGCGCCACCACCGCCCAGCTCTTCTTACTTAGATATTTTTACATTTAAATTATTTTGTGTCTATGTGTGGTGTGAGTGGGTATGTGTCTCAGTCTGTGTGTGGAGTCAGAGGATAACTTACAGGTGTAGGTTCTGTCCTTCCACCATGTGGGTCCCAGCATCAAACTCAGGTTGTCAGGCTTGGCAGCCGGTCCCCTTTTCCACCGAGCATCTCACCAACCCTCTCCTTAGACACTTATAACTGATCTGTGTTAAAGTCCTACCATATAACTGATCTGTGTTAAAGTCCTACCATAAATTGATGCATTAAGATGTAAAGTTGTGTTGCCTGTGCATCTCAAACACAGGAGTACAGAGAAAGTGTATTTGTTCAAATCTTAATAAAGTGTCTTAGGCCCCGTTAGAAGTCTTCCCTGTTTCGGTGACCTTGAAGATTCCCAAAACGTCTTAAGTAGTTATGTGAAGGCTATCCTTTTTGAGCCCTTAACGTGTACCCTGAGAGCTGAAGTGGCCTACTGTTAGATAATGTGTGTCCCCCTGTCCATGTGCTTTGCAAAGAGTCAATATGTCCACATGCTACTGTGTAACATCTGGAGTTCATTACCAAGGTCTCATGTTTGAGACAGTGGCCCTGAGCTCACCAGATCTGCCTGCCTTAGCCTCCAGAGTGCTGAGATGTGAGGTTTGGGCTTCCATTCGTTTTAAGGTTATTTTCATTTATTTTTAGTTATTAAAATAAATTATTAAATCCACATAAAATCACTTTATCATGAGAAAAAGTGAAGGTATATGTTAATCATCTCCACAAAAGAAATGAGTTTTGAAAAATCACTTTGCATTTGGAACTCTGTTCATATTGCACATGTGTCCCTTGTAAACATATTACACACCTAGAGGCCTCGACTGGATGCATTCATCTGTCATTTAGCTTAATTTCCTCCATACTAATACAGGTTTTAAAATACCTCTTAAACCACACCTATAATGCAAATTCCTTATTTATGTGTATACATTTTCATTAGTTTAAGGGCCTGATTTTGTCAAAAAGGATGAGAATTCTGCATAAATTCTGTGGTATTTATGGTTTCCTAAAGTAGCTCTTCTAGTTAAGAAGCTCGAAGCTCTGGGAGCCCTCACCCACCCATGACAGACTCGAAGCTCTGGGTAGCTCTAGTCTACCTTTGACAGACGAATGGAAGGCATAGGCTGCACTTGAGGGGAAGCCTCTGTAATCAAATTTGGGCTTTAATTCCATCTCACTCCTGCTGCCCCTGTGGTCTTGTAAACCATAGTGTCTTATCTCCGTGTGTTGCAATTAGATTTAAATTAGAAAGTACATAAAATATTTACCAGATGCTTGTAAGCTCTGTTTGAGAGAACCAATAATAAAAGCAATAGTTACGCTGTGTAGACAGGGTATGTCTGTCATCACTGCCCATTTCCCGAAGGTTTCTGTCACCTAAAGGAGAAACATTAGATGATACCCGTGGTTTGAATAAAAATGGCTCCCATAGGGCATTAGGGAGTGACACTATTAGAAGGTATGACCTTGTTAGACGAGGTGTGGCGTTGTTGGAGGAAGTGTGCCACTGGGGGTGGGCTTTGAGGTCTCAGATCTTCAAGTCAGGCCCAGTGATTTAATCTCTTCCTGCTGCCTGATGCTCTAGATGTAGAGCTCTCAGCTACCTCTCTAGCATCATGTCTACCATGCTTCCCACCATGGTAATAACAGACTAAACCTCTGAACTGTAAGCTAGCTCCAATGAAATGTTTTCTTTTATAACAGTTGCTGTGTTCAAAGTGTCTCTTCACAGCAACAGGGAACCCTAACTAAGGCACCACACTCCCACCCCCCTCTTCTTCCTGTGCCTTGGTGGTCTTTGTTTTACTTTTGTCTTTATGAACAGTCCTACAGTAGGCACCTCAGATTAAGTGAAATAACAAAGCAGCTCTGTACTGGCTCCTTTGACTGTATAGTACCTTCTTTTCTTGAGCACGCTACCGTCCTTTCCACATCGTTCAGTTGCCATTGTAACCAAGCATGATAGTTAAGATTCAGCAGGTACATGCTGTCTCAGGGCCTATCTATAAAAGCTGGCAAACACTGTGTGAAGGCAGTGAGCTCACTTGGTGCTGGTGTCTGGTAGTAGGTTTACTTAACTCAAAACCAAACAATCATTTTTGTTAGAAATTCTAAAGATATTGCAGAATTTCACACTAAGAGACTGATCTCGGAAGGCAGAGATGAGTATAAATGATCGATTGCGTGGTTTTTGCCAGTCATTTAAAAATCCAGATTCAGTGTTTTCATGCCTCGTTTAACTTGAAGAACTTGACCATGCCTCTTCTGTTTGCAGAACTGTACTTCTGAGAGGGATCTGAACATTCAGGTGACCGATGATGATCTTAATGAAATAATTCAAATAGATGGAGCCGGCGATAACTCTTCTACTGAAGAGATGGGAAGTATAAGGGATGCAGGTGAGAATGAGTTCCCAGGCATCATTGATGCAGGCGACCTCAAGGTGCTTGAAGAAGAAGTGGACAGCATATCAAATGAAGATTCAACTGCAAACAGCAGCGACAACGAGGACCATCCAATAGATGCACTAGAAGAGGTGAGGCAGCTGCTCCGCGGATCCAGGTCTCAGATTATTACCTAATAGGATTTGTGCTTCCATGTACTGCATAGCCAAATACATTTCTAATTAAGATTAACCTCATCTCTCGTCTTTTATTTGTACGTAGAGTTATTTGTATGCAGGGCCCTTAACATTTCAACTTTAAACTGCCATTTAAATGGGTATTAAGTGGTTAGGAATTAGATTTATGTTTGTTGCGTTTTAAGTAGTCATAGTAGAAGGCTTGGGAGATAGGGTCTTTGTCCTTTTTCTAATAAATGTGACAACATTTGGGTAGAATGTGGTAATTACATTTGTGAGGGCTGTTGATGTGCACTTGAGGCTGCCTTCACACATCTGCCTGTGGTAACTAACATTTTATCTAAGTTACCATCTTTACCAGTCCAGTACCCTGTGGTCTTGTTGCATTTGTCCCTTCAGAGATGAGAAAACTGAAAGACAGGGAATTGGGGAATTTGCCCAAGAACAACCATGTAATTATCAAGTGGTAAACCTGGAATTCAAAGCTAGGTTATTTAACTTTAAAACAGATCTACTATTCTGTCTCTTCAGGTCCCTTTACTTCTATGTCTTTCTATCTTTACAAAAACTTGAAGCATCATGAAATCCCATAATGTAATCATCTTTCATCTTTAGGATCCCCTAAATTCTGGAGATGATGTCAGTGAGCAGGATGTGCCGGACCTGTTTGATACAGACAATGTAATTGTCTGTCAGTATGATAAGGTACTGTGCTTGCATTTTGGACTGTGAGTTTATTAATTGAACTTATACTGGAAGGTATATACAATAGTGAGAAATATGATGGTGAGTTCTAGTTTGCAGTCAAGTGACTCATGGAACAGCTGTTTAATTATGTAAAGGACTTCTTTGTATATGTGTCCACTGTGTGCACATTTGTGTGGGTGCACATGTGTGCATCAGTGTGCATGTCAGTGTGCATGGAGGTCAGAGGGTAACCTCTGTCGTTAGTTCTTAGGAACTGTATACCTTAATTTTATAGACAGGGCTTTTTCATTGGTCTGGAGCTAAGCAAGTGTGTGGGCTGGCTGGCCACCAGGTCTCAATGATTCTGCCTGTGCTTGCCGTCCCCTGTGCTGGGATTGCTAGTGTGCACTACCGTGCTCAGCTTCTCTTAATGTGAATCTGGATCTCAAATTCAGGTCCTCATTTGTACAGCAAGCACTTTATCTGCCGAGCCATCTTTACAGCCCAAATCTGTAAAGTCTTGAGGGTGTATTTTGGGTCTTTCACTGTGCTGTGTGGAATAGTGACACTTGAAAGTGATCATCTTCCCCTGTCCCCTTCTCAGTGGTTCTGGGGATTGAACCTAGGCTGTAGCACATGCTAGACAAGTGCTTTGCACAAAGGCATTGGGTCAGACCCCTAGCTCCCATTAGGCTATGCCTCCCAACCCCTAAATGATAATCTCTGTCTTAACGAGGTAACAGTCTGATTCAAACATAGTATTTCTTACAGTATAAAAAGAAAACCCACATATGATAAGATGGTGGGTAAGTCAGATGTGATTAACAGTGTGACAGGTAAAGCAAATGCTGGTGACACAGGAATCAAACTGTGGCAGCCAGCAAGCCCTAAAGTAACAAGGAAATACAAGGAGACATTTGCTGGTGGAACTCCTCATGAACCCATCATGGGTGATGTGGGCCTTTGACGTGGGGCTTCCTGATTTGTGCTGCGGAGGGAGGAACAGAAGGCAGGCATTCAGAGTGCAGCCTGACACTGAGCAGAGAAATAAAAGGATGAGGGATGTGCATGGGACATTGTTACCAGCACTGTCTGGGATGTCCACATCCCTGCTACTGCCTGTCATGTGACATTCAGATCGTTGGCAACCTAGCATGCATGAAGTGAATGTTAATATCTTTGGTGTTTTAAAATCATAATTTTATATATGTGAAGGAAACAAGATAATATTTTTATTGGTATAAAAAGCCATTTCTCTACAAAATCACCTTATTCTTTTTAACATGTTATATAGATAGAAAAAGATAATGATCAGGTTTTGTTCTCCCACTCCATTAAAATATAAACTCTTCAAAGGCAGGAATTGTTTTTACATTCATAATGCATTGAAGTCTATAGCTATCTCTCTGTATCTCCAATTTCCTCTGTGGATTCAACCAAGTGGATCAAAAACATTTGAAAAATTACATGTTTATTGAACACATGCAGACTTATTTTTGGTCACTATTTTTCAACAATTCTGTATTACCATTACTTAAAAGCAGTTAGATTGCAATGGCTGTTATGAAATACCTAGACACTATGTAAATCTTTCAGGAGGATATACGTAGGTTGTATGTAACACATTAAACCATTTATATAAGGGAACTGAACACTCCACACACCTGAGTCTCAGTTGCTGTGGAGCCAATCCCTGACACTTCGACACAGAGAGATGGTTCTCATTGTATATGGATGCTAGTATTTGACTTATGGGAACTCAAATGTTTGTTAAATAATGAATAAACTATCTTGACAAGGTCTTACATATAGTGCCAGCAGAATCCTATTTGCTGTTTTAAAGAACATAAGTGATCCTTTGGCTTACGGACTTAGAGTGTCTTTCTCTCTCCAGATTCACCGGAGCAAGAACAGATGGAAATTCTACTTGAAAGATGGTGTCATGTGCTTTGGAGGGAGAGACTACGTGTTTGCCAAAGCCATTGGTGAAGCTGAGTGGTAAAGCTTCTGAGGCTCCGTGCATCCGCTCTGTGAACCTGCGTGGGACTGACTACTGTACTGTATGTGTGGCCTACATTCTTGTTTTATATGTGCTCCATCAAAGAGTTGACCAACTTTTTGTTCACTATATGGAATTAAATAAAAGTATAGTTCAAATGCAAGTACACATTTACAACATTGTGTTTATTTTGATTTCCATTTTAGCTGGCACTCCATCATTATCCTTTTTTTGAAAAGCATAATTGCATTGGATATGACAGTACTCAGCCATGTCACCCTTTGTAGGAGGCCATGACCCCTCCCCTGGGCTACCCGAAGCTGCACCTTAAAAGATGGCACCTGTTGGTTATAGCGCTTGTGGTAAACAGGTCCATATTTGGTGGTGATATGTTCCCGCTCTTCTGGTTGGCTGAGGCCACGTGCCTGGTGAGGTGATGTGGCCTGCTGCGATGGGAGTGGAAAAGAGTATAAAAGGGCTTGTATCCTGGGGCTTGAGGGAGATGAAGAGGGAGATGAAGAAGATTGTTCAAGGTTCCTGAATAAACTGCTGTTAGAAGAACTGGTGGTTGGCATCTTCCTTGCTGTGGTCGAGAGCAGACGCGACAAATGGTGGCCCGTATGGGGACCCAACTCCCCCACCGAAGAGTTCAGAACTTTCAGCAGTCAGGGTTTGCCGTCAGGGTAAGTCCATGGTAAGTAGGACTTACAACCCCAGGAGTTTGGGGAAAGACCTTGGGGAAGCATAGAGGCTAGAGCAAGGTCTCCAGGAAGCAGGCACTAAGCAAAAGTGAAAATAAAGTAAGGCCTTTAAGGATCCTGGAGCAGGGACGAATTTTGAAGGATCCCGGAGCAGGGATGATTTAATAAGGTTCTCAGATTGAGACTATAAAGTTCCCGGATTGGGACTATAAGGTTCTTGGCACAGAGATGAACTTAAAAGTGAAGAAAGCAGTTGGAGTTAGCTGGAGCTGGGAGAGGGTTAGAGAAAGCTGTTTGTGAGAGATAAAGAAGAAATCTGTTTGGAACCTTCCTTGGCGTGTGTGTCGTTTTTCCCTGTCTCTGCCGGTTGGAGTTCGGGGGTCCACGACAACCCTTGTCACTGTAGCCCCACCCACATGCCCACAAACCTCTCATGTTTTAAAATGCAAACAAAGTCAATGTAAAGTTAAGCTGGAAGGTAATGTACAGTGCTGTCCTCTGTGCATGGATCTGATGGTGGTGACGACAGACAGAGGGATGTGCTGATCTGATGGTGGTGACGACAGACAGAGGGAAGTGCTCATCAAATTATTCTGAATTTGGTGCTCTCTCACCAGTCTCAGATGAATCTGTTTAAGAACCCCATCTCTTATGAAATTACCGGAGTCGGTGATTTTCAAGGATTTTGGCCAGGATCCACACCGCAGAACATACTTTGAAATGAAGTCTCATTTGAATATATATGAACACACATAATACAAGCTTAGAAAAGTATGTCAGAAGCCACACTTTCCTTCCGCATTGCGGCCTTCTGCATTCTCTGTTTGACTCTGTGCTGTCCAACTAAAAATTATATAATTTTGGCTCACAAAGTTGATTTCACTTTGTGACAGTTTATACTTTTTTAAAAGTAAGATTCATTTATTTTTAATTTTATGCATATAGATATTTTTGAGTGCATGTCTGTGCATAATATTTTCGTAGTACCTACAAAGCCCAGAAGACACCCCTGAATCTGGAGGTGTGTACAGTGGTTAGTCGCCATGTGGACGCTGGGATTTGATTCTGGGCCCTTGAGAAGAGCATGCGGTACGTTTAACTGCCGAGCTATCTCTCCAGTTTGGGTTAATGGGTTAAGATCTATTTTTTTTTTTTAAAACATGCTGAATGTCTTAGGGTTTTTACTGCTGTGTTAAAATACCACAATCAAAACCAGCTTGGGGACAAAAGGGTTTATTTTACTTATACTTGCATATTACAGTTCATCATTGAAGACAGTCAAGATAGGAAACTGAAGGCAGGAGCTGATGCAGAAGCCATGGGCAAGTGCTGCTCACTGGCTTGTTCCTCACGGCTGGCTCAGCCCGCTGTCTTAGAGAACCCAGGACCACCAGCCCAGAGGTGCCCTCACCCACAATGGGCTGGGCCCTCCTCCGTCAATCATTAACTGAAAAACGACCCTACAGACTTTCCTGCCGAAAGCCAGATCTTATGGAGCATTTTGTCAGTCGAGGCTGCTTCCTCTCAGATGACTCTTATGTATCAGGCTGACATAAAACCAGCTGTCACACCAATGTCCGTAACTTTATTGTTTAATCTAATGTGGGTATGATATTTTATATATATATGATCCAATTCTCAGCAAGTATGTTCATATTTTTCTTTTCTATATTATTTTTGATTAACATTCCATTCATTAATAGTGTTACTATGGTTTGGCAGGATATTTTCCTACACATTTATAGCATGTATCAATCAAATACAAACTTCCTTTTACCACCCTGCTCTGCTCTACCCAACCTTTAGTGACCACTAATCTATATTCAAATCAACTTTCTTTTCCATAAATTATTAAAACTTTATTATAAGGATAAAATTATGAAATTTGCAGGTAAATGAGTAGAACTAGAAATAATTATCCTATGTGAGGTAGTCCAGACCCAGATTGCATGTTTTCTCTTATATGTGCATATCAAATTAAAATGTTTTTATGTAGCACATATAATTTTATTTTTCTTAAAAGCTGAATAATATTCCATTGAGCAAAAGTACCATATTTTCTTATTCATTTATCAGTTGATGGACACCTTTATTATTTCCAGTTTCCAGCTATTATAAATAGAGCAACAATGAACAGAGATGAGCAAGTATCATTTGTTATAAGATGTAGAGTCCTTTGGATATGTCCTCCAGAGTGGTGTAGCTGGATCCTGTGGGAGAAGAGTAGTCATCAATCTCCACAGCCACGAATCTATAGTTGTAACAATGTCCTGCCTGTAGGATGTGTCCACTGCTGTAACAATGAACAGTCTGTAGGATGTGTCTGTCCATTGCTGTAACCATGACCTGCCTGTAGGATGTGTCCACTGTTGTAACAATGACCTGCCTGTAGGATGGGTCCACTGCTGTAACAGTGACCAGCCTGTAGGATGTGTTTACTGCTGCTGTAACAATGACCTGTCTGTAGGATGTTTCTGTCCACTGCTATAACCATGACCTGCCTGTAGGATGTGTCTATCCATTGCTGTAACCATGACCTGTTTGTAGGATGTGTCTGTCCACTGCTGTAACAATGACCTGTCTGTAGGATGTGTCCACTGTTGTAACAATGACCGGTCTGTAGGATGTGTCCACTGTTGTAACAATGACCGGTCTGTAGGATGTGTCCACTGCTGTGACAATGACCTGTCTGTAGGATGTGTCTGTCCACTGCTGTAACAATGACCTGCTTGTAGGATGTTCTGTCCACTGCTGTATCAATGACCTGCCTGTAGGATGTGCCCACTGCTGTAACAATGACCGGTCTGTAGGATGTGCCCGCTGCTGTAGCAATGACGTGTCTGCAGGATGTGTCCACTGCTGTAACAATGACCTGCCTGTAGGATGTGCCCACTGCTGTAACAATGACCAGTCTGTAGGATGTGCCCGCTGCTGTAGCAATGACCTGTCTGCAGGATGTGTCCACTGCTGTAACAATGACCTGCCTGTAGGATGTGTCTGTCCACTGCTGTAGCAATGACCTTTCTGTAGGATGTGTCCACTGTTGCTATAATGATGACCTGTCTGTAGGATGTGTCTCTGTCTACTGCTGCTGTAACAATGACCTGTCTATAGAATGTGTCCACTGCTGTAGCAATGACCTGTCTGTAGGATGTGTCCACTGCTGTAACAGTGACCTGCCTGTAGGATGTGTCCACTGCTGTAACAGTGACCTGTCTGTATGATGTGTCCACTGTGGTAGTAGTGATCTATCTGCAGGATGTGTCCACTGCTGTAACAATAACCTGTCTGTAGGATTTGTCCACTGCTGCTTTAGCAATGACCTGCCCATAGGATTTGTCCACTGCTGCTTTAGCAATGACCTGCCCATAGGATTTGTCTACTGCTGCTGTAACAATGACCAACCTGTAGGATGTGTCCACTGCTGCTGTAGCAATGACCTGTCTGTAGGATGTGTCCACTGGTCATGTAACCATGACCTGCCTGTAGGATGGGTCTGCTGCTGTAACAATGACCTGCCTATAGGATGTGTCCACTGGTGCTGTAACAATGACCTGCCTGTAGCATGTGTCCACTGCTGCTGTAGTTTCAGAGATGGGATAAGAGTAAAAAACCACTTTGTAAATAGGATTTAAGGCTCACACCATGAGATGTAATTCCTATCTGGTATTATTAATGAAGCCAAAAATTTCGGGCAGGGGCAGGGGCAGGGGCAGGGGATCTCTGTGAGTTCGAGACCAGCCTGGTCTTCAAAGTGAGTTCTAGGACAGCCAGCCATAGCTGTTACACAGAGAAACACAAAGACGTGTAAAGGAGGCATAGGACTCCCAAGAAAACTGTCTTCTAAGCACAACAGTAGTACATACATACACACACACACACACACACACACACACACACACACACAGGTAACCAGCCACATGGCCGAAGGTAGATTAGAGAAAATGGGTTATAGTAAGTTATGATATAGTCAGAGAAGAGCCTAGATATATGGCCAAGGCATTTGTAAATACATTTTGAGGCTGAGTCTTATTTCTGGGAGTATGGGGCTGGGAGGTTGAACTGGAGCAAACTTCCACAATTCCCTGTCTACCTCTAGGTTCTTGGCTCTAGTAATGGTACCAGGCATGGGTTTCAACTCATGGAGTAGGCCTTAAATTCAACCAGAAAGTAGGTTGTTACTTCTGTGACATTGGTACCACTACACTGCCATTGGTCATGTTTTGGCAGATTAGGTGGTGGTGGAGTTCCCAGGATTCTAATCTGGGTAAGATTAATGGCTACCTTTCTCTTCTGGTAGTGAGAATAACAGCTTCCATCACTCTGAAGGCTAGCCAGTAGTCGAACTTCACAGTCCAGTATCCACTTGATGGAAATGTTCTATGTCTCAAGTGTGTGCTGTCCTTAGTAACAGGGTCTTACTGTCATGTTCTGAAGGGTAACCAAAATTCTTGACAATAGTCTGTAATTCTAAGGAGCTTATGGATGCTTACTGGCTAATGACTCCAGAAGTGGTAATCCATTCCTACCCTTGGCTTTTTTATTTGTTAATGTGTGGTGTCTAGTACGGGGTAATGGTTATCCCATTATGGTCTAACTCCATTTAGACTCTTTTTTATATATGTGTATACATATATTTTAGGAAGCTGCTACAGCAGTAAGCTTCTATGTGACTTTTACGAAAGTTTGTTCCTGTTATTTCTCCCCTCTTTTGGTCTTCCCTTTCCCTGTCCTCCCATCTCCAACTCTTATCCTCTCTGTTCAGGTATTCCCCTTTAACTCTTTAGGCCACATAGCCTTATTTCTTACTGCATTTTGTAGCAAAGTACCATAATGTGAATTTTTAAGTCTGTGGACAATACCTTAATTGATGTTGTCATATACCCTTTTATAATGGAGAAAATGTGTCTTGCGAGAGTAGAGTTTGCTGTGTTGGATGTCTGTGAGAGTATCATACATTCTAATTTGGTGCCAATATACTTAGAGAACTTTGCAAACCTTTCTTCCGCTCATGTCTGATCAAGTGCTATCAAATGCACTTTTTACTTCCCTGCAAGCCAAGATCTTGTTGAAATTGCACAGAATTGGTCTCATAGGGACCGAGTAACTGACCTTGCCTGGTCTTCTTCTGCTTGTTTTATTCAGTGTACAGAAGACCCGTGTCAGTGCTGAAGATGTGCAAACAGCCCTTTGTACAGCACAGACTTCACAGAGCACCACATTTCTATTCCTAACTCACATCTCAGTGTTTGTCATTTAAGTTCTGTGAAGGAACTAGGAAGTTTGGAGACAAGAGCAACAGCTAGCTATGGTAACGGGGAGGGGATTTAGCAGGACTTTATTTTAAATCATACTCTAGCAGGTTAATCTTATACTGTTTTCCATGTAAATATTTTCTAGATCAACTGGAAACACTGTGATTTATAACTAGAAATCCAAACTGCAAGCAGGAAGCCTGTAGTATAACTAACAGGGAGAAATATTAATTAAAAATGCAGTAACTCATCCTTATTCAGGGATAAGGCATCTCAAGACCCCAGTGTGTGCTTGAAGCCATGGCAGTGCCTTTCTCTACACAGGTTCATTGCTGTGTTGGAGCCATCTTTGCATCACCACAGTTGCACTCTGTTCTGTCATTAAGTAAAACAAAGATGATTTGGATGTGATACCGTGACGGGGAAATTTATAACCAGGGTGTCTGCTAAACAACAGCACAGTGCAAATATGCTGGACAAAACCATGATTCAGTCCTGGGTGACTGAGTGTGATGATATGATTTCATTGTACCATGCAGGAAAGTGGTCAACCCAAGCTGTGACAACTGCTTATTTCTGGAGTTTTTCATCTAATATTTTCACGCTGGTTGAGTGATCACTCATTTTGAGGAAAATCATTTTCATGCATGTGGTGTATATGAGAGAGAGAGAGAGAGAGAGAGAGAGAGAGAGAGAGAGAGAGAGAGAGAGAGAGAGAGATCTGTGTATATGCAAGTGCCTGAATGGAGGTCAGATGTCAGCACTGTCTTCCTTGATCACATTCACCTTAGTTTTTGAGACAAGGTCTCTCATTGAATCTGGAGCTAATCAATTCTGCTAGGCTGGTGGATCAATGAGCTCCAGAAATTTGCTTCTGTTCACACCTCTTAATCAGTGCTGGGATTACAGATGCACATTTCTGCTTCCTGTTTTTATGTGAGTACTGGGGTTCTGAACTCAGGTCCTCATGCTTATGTGGCGTGTACTTTATCAACTGAGTCATCTTCCCAGACAAGATCAGGTCATTTCTCATACGAGCCTAGTTATTGAAATACTCTGTTAGAAAGGTTCTTAATTTATACTTAGACTTAGCATATTAAGAAAAGTAAAAGCAAGCCCTTTATAACTAGTGTAGTAAGCCGAGAACCAAAGACCAATGTTTTTTAAAGTTATTTTTATAAGTTTAGATGATTTATTACAGGTTGATTAATCTTTTTAAGACACTTTGCAGTCGACTTATAACAATATCTAAGATGGTGAGAAAATACAAGAAAGAGATATGAATTCACTGAGTGTTTATGATTTAGCCATGAGGGATTATACGGGACAGTTACACATTGTAGACATTTCAAGCATGAAATACTTCTTAACAAAAGCAGTTTTATATTTCCATTTTAAAAATGAACCAAGTTGAAAATCATGTGTTAAAATAGTTTATCTTGCTAACCTAGGTGAAGTAAGGATGGGTTTGTGTACATAATTAATATCCCAGTATAAAGAAAAGGGAAAAAGTGATACAGAAAAATGCTCAAGAAGTCTAAAGGAGATAGAGAGATGGCTCAGTGGTTAAGAGTACCAATTACTCTTCCAGAGGAGCATGGTTGGATTTCTAGCACTCACACAGTGCTCACAACTTTCTGTAGCTCCAATTCCAGAGCATCTGTGGGCACCAGGCATCATGTACATAGTACACATGCAGCATACAGATGTATAGCTAAGGAAGTCTGTAGAGAGACTGTGACGGGTTACATAGCTACCATGTCCTTAATTTTACACAGAGGAGATGTCTTAAGAAGTATAATACATTAGAGAAGGGCTCCAGCATGGCAGTGGAAGGGAATGACTTTGGGACGGGTCACCGAGTCCATTTGCTTCAAGAAGAAAATAGCAGAAGAATGGACGAGCGGATCTGAGGACAGATTCTATAGTTCTCAGTGCTAGCCTAGGAGTAGGCAGTTATCCAGGTGCTGAGGAGTTCCTTGGGGATTCTGTGCAGGCATGCATTGAAATGAAATAGGATTTTAGGAAGGTTTACCAGTGGTTTACATGGTGATGAGGAACCAGAAATGACTGGGTATGAAATACAAATTTATGTAGTTATAACAAAGACCAGGAGTAAGTGAAGAAACGTCCTGAATTGCATGTGTGGCACTAGGACACAAAGTAAAGAACTGGGTTAGAGGAGAGTTTATACATATAGCTTATGGGAGGGACGATATGCAAATGAAGGAGACAGCAAACTATGACTTCATTATTAAAACTTCAGTTATGATGTAGAAAACAAGGACCATTATTTGTGTAAGAGGTCATAGGTTTTCTAACTCCAGAGTTGTCTCCCTTTGTGATTTCTTTATTGCTTCTATTTCCATTTTTAGCTCCTGGATGGTTTTGTTCATTTCCTTCACCTGTTTGATTGTGTTCTCCTGTAACTCTTTAAGGGTGTGTGTGTGTGTGTGTGTGTGTGTGTGTTTCCTCTTTAAGGTCTTCTACCTGTTTACCTGTGTTCTCTTGTATTTCTTTAAGGGAGTTATTTATGTCCTTCTTAAATTCCTCTATCATCATTATGAGATGTGAGTTTAAATCAGAGACTTGCTTTTCTGGTGTGTTGGGGAAACCAGGATTCACTGTGGTGGGAAAACTGGGTGCTGATGATGTCAAGTCGTCTTGGTTTCTGTTGCCTATGTTCTTGCCCTTGCCTTTCCCCATCTGGTTATCTCTGGTATTAGCTGGTCTTGCTGTCTCTGACTTTGGCTTGTCCCTCCTGCAAGCCTGTGTGTCAGTACTCCTGAGAGACCAGTTCCCTCAGGGAGGAATTTGGGTATGGAGAGCTGTGGTACAGGATCAGCTCTGGGGTGTAGAGACCAGAAGGATCCTGTCCCCAGCTGATCCTTGGTTCCTGTGTCCTAATGGCTCTGTGAGTGTCCCTCTTGGGCCAGGAATTTGAAGAGAAATAGTGGTTTTACCTGTGCTCACAGGTGTAGGCACTCCTGGGAGGCCAGCTCTCTCTTGGCAGTATTTTTATATGTAGCTCTGTGGCACAGGATCAGCTCTGGGCACAGGAGACTGGAAGACTCCTGTCCCAGGGAGCCCCTTGGTTCCTGTGTCCTTAGAGTTCCAGGCAGGTTCTGCTGAGCAGCAGTGGTGATCCTATCTGCACTCACAGGCCTGTCTGTGCTCCTAGGAGGCTCCCTCCCTCCTGGTGCTATTTGTGTATGGATTCCTGTGGCAGAGGATCTGCTACAGGTGGAGACAGAAACCAGAATGCCTGTTTACTTTTTCTTACTACATTGTTTTTGCCTGGGATTTATGAATCAGAAAGACTATCATAAGTAGTTTGATGAGTTAGCATTCTGCTGTATTGCTGAGACAGATTCTAAGATGAGCAAGAAAGGACTCCACCTGAACCAAGTTGTTCTTTATGGAGCAGAAAGATCATAAATGTAAACACAGAAGAGGTTTCTTTTTTATAAATCTTACAATCTTCTTTAAATCATTTTATGTAATGACTTAAGAATTGAAACCAAACTAAATGTGTTAAATCTAGTTATGGTTAGACATTTATCTAATAACATGCTCACAGGAAGGTGAAAGCTGGAAATAGCCAAGATAGCTATCAGTAGGAGCAGGGAATTTTAATATTAATACGGTAGAATGTCAGTTAGCAATGAGAAGGAATGAATGGATTCAAGCAATCAAGTGGATAAATAGTAAGAATAATAAACGAAGCCCAAAGCCATTTAAATGCCATCTAGGGCAGGAAACACTAGTCTGTGGAGAATTCGGCCATCATCCACAGTGAGGAACTCTCTAACTGTAACTATACTAAATCCTGACACTGTGGCTGACACAGGTGCGTGCTGTTCTCAAAACTCAAATGGCACATTTAAGATTTGTCTGTTTCTCTTCATGTAAATTATACCTACAATATAAATAAATATTATATATTACACTCAGTGAATATGAGTACTGACATTCACAAACACGGGGGTGTATAATGTATACTCTTGTCCTGCAAATTACTTTAAAATATCAAAATATATAAGACATTGATTGACAGATAAATAACAGATAATTGCATAGTAATGTATGAAAGTCAATATAGTAACATATGGCTTGCTGTAAATAGTGTTGATGTATGGGTCTTCACTACATAGTTTCTTTAACATTTCTGTACATTTGAAAATGTTCATAATAAAATATTGGGAAAACTTAAGGAATGTTGAATGTATATAAGGTTTTAAATAACAAAACCTAGCTACCTAATAAATATTTGTCTGTCCATCTGTCAGTGTATTCAATTTTTTGGTTTATTTCAATGCAAAGTAACTCTTGGAAAACAATGATTTTTTTTTTTCAGTATGGGAATCATTAAAGAGGCTAGGCTTTGTGAGTGAGCTTTGAGATTGAATCTTTTTACTTGAATCTTTTCCTAGTTTTCAGTACTTTCAAAAATGGTGATGGTCTTTTTTTCTTGTATAAGATAATGGCATCGGAACTGTAGAGTTTTCTGAAGATTCAGTTGGTAAGATTATGTCATACACTCACCAAGATGCTGTGTGTGTAATGAATTTTCAATCACAAAGGCAAAGGGGCAAACAAAAGCTGCGCAGTTAACACGTCGGTCGGTCGGTTGTCCTGCAAGAGTCAGCTGTAGTGAAAAACGAGAGCTTCTGACAATACTAGATATATTTCCCAATAAAGTGCCAAGCACAGAAATAACGTGTTACTACTTTTTAAAATTTAAATATTTTGTTTTGATTAAAAATGCAAAGGTACCCTATGGAAGAGTTAGGGGAAGGACTGAAGGAAGTGAAGGGGATGGCACCCAAAGGAGTACTAACAATGATACCTTGGAGTCCCCAGAGACTAAGCCATCAACCAAAGAGCATACATGGGCTGGTCTGAGGCCCCCGACTCACATGTAGCAGAGGACTGCCCTGTATGGCCTCAGTGGGAGAGGATGTGCCTTATCTTGTAGAAACTTGAGGCCCTAGGGAAGGAGGAATTCTCTGGGAGGGGCTCCCTCTCAGAGGTTAAAGGGAGTGAAGAACTCTGAGAAGGGATACCGGGATGGGGGCAAAAACCATAAAGCCTGTAAGGATCAAAAAAAATATACTAAGGTGGTAGAAATATTTTCCCATGTAGCTCTAGGAAGTCTAACTAGCTAGGCACACTTGCTATGTATCATTTCCAAGATCCTGAGATAGGAGATGAGGAAACAAAATGGGCTGAGGTGGGTTCTTGCCCATGAGGGGTTCAGGATCTGTAAGCCAAACAAGTATGCAGGATGTGCCTTCAGATGGAAAGCTAAGTAAGCTGAGTGTTAATGGGAAATAGAAGTCTCTAGAATAGAGCTGTCTCGTAGAATTCCTTGCACTGATGAAAACAGTGTGAATCTGTGCCTCCTTTGAATCTGTGCCACCTGTTACTAAAGAGACCCATGGAGCACTTGAAATATGGCTAAGAAACTTTTATTTACCATGCAAGGCTAACAGCTACCACACTGCACAGTGCATCTCTGGAATGTATTTACCAAACTACCTGAGGACAAAGACCACTTTAAATTTCCAGTCTGTTATGAATATATATTTGGAGGTTGCAACGTAAATCACAAGATGGAAGTGAAAAAGACATGGAAAATGACAACTTAGATTTTCTTAATATTAGGTTCAACAAACAAAATTATCTGTCTAAATTATTGTAAAAAATTTCTAAACCCTTCTGAAATTTATGTCATCAAGTGCCTTGGGCTACCCTTTGAAGCAAGTTTCAATTCTCCTGAAGTGCCTAAGGATAACTATTTTTCTAAAACACATTATATTAAAGTGACTAATTTGGGTGGACTTTTTTTGGGAGTATATTTAGATACAATTCAGTAATTCAGTTACTGAATTAACACTGGCGGAGGTGGAGGTTGTTGACAGTGCACTATGGATAACTTCAGGTCAGTCTGGGAAGACTTACTTGATCTTGGGAAGCCATTTTTGCAGTTGAAGGTATGTGCAGAAAATTCCTTCCTTCTGTAAAGTTCAGCCCGGTGTTTACAGCAGCCAAATCTGCTCAGCAATAGAAAGAAATCTCTCTGAAATGCCCTCGTGAAAATTGCATACAGAAATGGATTGGCACAAGAGTTGACAGGATAAAAAAGGACCAGTAGAACTTTTGAGTTGGTGACCGTGATAAGGGGTACTTTGAAGGCAGCTGAGATGGCAAAGAATGAGATGGGCGCCATGCATGTGAAGTCTGTGAAGATGAGGACAGCCATCTTCTTAGCAATTTTTGTATCCTTGTTAGGAGCTGTCAGCTTTGGATTTTGAACTGCAAAGTAGATCCTAATGTAGCAAGCACAGATGACGACAAAGGCCGCCGCATTGAGGATCAAGATGGATAATATGTAGACTTGTGACAGAGTGGATTCCACATCCATGGGGAGGCAGATGCTGACCTTCATGTAACTGCTGACACCCACAAGGGGCAATGTGGCCATCAGAGTAGAAAAGATCCATCCTCCGAACATAATTGGGATGGCATGTCTCAGTCTCAGCTTTTGGTCCAGCTGAACAGCATAGGTGATGGTGTGCCACCTTTCCAGAGTGATGACTGTAAGGGTGTAGACAGAAAGTTCGCTAGCGAACACAGTAAAGAAGCCAGCTGCACTGCAGCCACTTCCTGTCTGCCAGTCTATGGCATGGTTATAGTACTGCCCTTTTGTTTGGGAGTCTACTGAGGCAATGAGCAGCAGGTAGAGCCCCATGCACAAGTCTGCAAAGGAGAGATTACACATAAGGAAGCGGGGCACCGTCAGTTTATAACGACTGGTCAGGAGAACAAAGAGGACTGTCAAGTTGCCAAAGATGGCTAGTATATTAATTAGCCAAATCAACACCCTAAGGAAGGCATAGCCCATAATGTCTTCACAGGGATTGAAAGCATCTGGTTCTGGAGCACATTGGAGTGTCTTGGGTGAACAGAAGCCATAATCGTAATCCCAGTCACCGAGTTCATTCTCCTCAAAGATGGCAGAATAACTGCAAGACAAACATTGGCTTGAGGGAAATAGAAGAGGTACCCATGATTCTGAGTATTAAAAGAAATCCAAGAATCTTTAGTGGGATTTTAAAGCCCAAGAAACAAAACAAAACAAAGCCATTGTGGTCTTAGCCTTACATCTATTTGTTAAATTATCTCATTTGATGGAATTCTTTCAATAGAAAATGAAAAGCTATCTAGACACTATAAAATATATCTACTTAACACACTGATGCAAAGACTTAATGAAGCTCTTTACATGGAATGATTTTCTTTGAAAAACAAGTTTAGAGACATAATATATACACACTAAATAAAAAAAGTCCTTTCTTGGCATTTTCATAGCTATTCATCTTATTTAGTTGCTAACCAAATTGCTAACAAGCTGTTTGTAGTAGCACACAGTGGGATTGGATGGTTTGCAGCATTAAGAATCATTAACTAGTGGGGACTTGTTTGCACTGAAGTCCCTGGTTAAGCCAGTGTTCCACAGGGGAACTGGGAAATAGCAGCAGATGACTGAGAGTATAGGAGTTGAGGGAGAAGAGGGACAACAGATAAAAGGATGACCTCTAGAACTCCTGGGCCTGCATCCATTCTCTCTCCTAGGGGCACATCTATTGACTTTTTTCTTGACAGCCTTATCCGGTTTTAGTTCTCTCCCCTTCCAATCTCATGGAAATGCTTTCCCAAACAGAATTCTGAGTTGTACTTATCCAACTCAATCCTTCTCCATGCCTAGGTGATAAATTCACATTCCTTTTGATGCTCCTCAAGGCTTTGCTTGCTCTGGGTTCTACCTACTGGAAATTTTCTTTCTCTCTTGATCTCTTTGGTAAATTCTCTATCATCCTGAAAGACATGTTCCTCAAGGAAGTTATTCTTGCTCCTATTCACCAGAGACTTTATTATCTTTCTCTGCAAGGGTTATTTTTAGTAATCAAAACAATTTAACCAATATGTATGTTTATCTTGTTTAATATTATTGAGACAGCCTCATGTAGCTGAGGCTGACCTGAAACTTGCTACACAGCCAAGGTTGGCCTTAAACTCTTGATCCTATCTCCCAAGTGTTAGACTATAGGAATTAATGCTCATGTTTGACTGACTCTTAATTTTGATGTGTGTGTGTGTGTGTGTGTGTGTGCGCGCGCACGTGCCTGAATTTGTCTCTCTGTATGTTGGACAGTGGGGAACTATGCATGCCATTCTTCAGGTAATTTTCTACCTTTGCTATTTGCGATGGGATCTTCCATCCTGGAGGTTACCACGTGGGCTAGGCTGGCTGGCCTGTTTCTGACTGTCTATCGCTGGGACTACAAGATTATTGATCATATCTGGCTGTTTTTCTTCTTTCTCTTTTTAAAATGTGGGTTCTGGACATCAAATTCAAGTATTCATGTTTGCAAGACAAGAACTCTACCAAGATCAAGATCTTACTTCTGAAGTCATGGTGTCTAGCAGAGTTTTGGTTCTATTCAATAAATTTTTGTGGAGTGAGTAAATCCAGACTAGGGAAACCCTGGATCTGGAAGGCATTAATAGTGCAAGGGAACATTGAGCATATATTTGGTGATCGATATGGGTCCAATGAGTTTTGACCTTGTCCATTATCTGATAATTTTGGAAGTTGGATAAGTGAGGTCATTTTCTGGAAAGCTTATTGCAAGTATGTATTTCACCATAGAGTTTTTCTCAATAAAAGATATCTCTCCATTCCTGGAACGATGAGGGTAGCTTCCTCAGTACTGGCCAGCTTTCATAGTACCAGAAGGTGCTTGTTAGGCGGATGGGGAAAACAAGTCTTTAATAGTCTTACTCATCTGTGAACCCTGCCAACTATAATAATGACGTGTGTGGAAAGATACACCCACAGATGCAATAGTGGTTCAACTGTTATAGGGGTAGCCAACTTCTGATTGAATTTAGAAACATTCTACAAGAAAATGCATGCCTGGTACTGTAAATATGGCTAGAACATATGATTGTGGTGCTATAGGGGTAAACCACTACTATTATTTTTCTACGTAGGCAATAGTGTCCAACTGCCCTTTAAATTCAATCTCTATGCCCATAGATTAGTGCAGTTCCCATTCTACATCAAAGAAGTTGCTTTGTGCAGTGAATGACAATTAAAGCAGAAGTTTACAGTTGGTCGAAAGTCAGAGAATAAGTGTTAGTGGTGGGCTTAGCCCAAAAAGGTTTATCTATCCACCCCTCCCCTCAAGACTAGACTGGCTGCTGCACTCATGGACTTACAGCAGCAGTACCTCCTTAAGACCCGCACAAGATCAAGCCGGCCAACATTCCAGTATGAAGTGGGAAGAGGCTCGGAAATTCAGGCTGCTGCTGATCTATTGACAATTAGAGGCTTCTTGGGAAGGGAGAGTCCATTTTCTTTAAGAGAAATGGTAAGTCAATCATTCTTCCAGTGGGTAGCCCCACACTTATGCCCAGTTTGTAGGAAGAACATATTGTACTCAGTGAGTTATTTAAAAATAAAAGAAGACATGAAGTTAGGAGGGATGGGGAGATGGGAGGTAGATGTAGGAAGATTTTAGGGCATGTGTGTGTGTGTGTGTGTGACTATGATATATGAAATTCCCAAAGAGTTAACTGAAATGTATTTTTAAAAGTATCTTTCCCTACTTTCAAAACCTCTCATAATCTATACTTGGAAGTTGTACCTAGTCTACGAATTGATGAGAGAAAATATCTGAAGCCTTCAGTACTAGAGGGAAAAACAACATGAAAATCCAGGAGCAGGATTCAGGTCTGGGGAAGAACTGTGTCCACACAGAGGGTGGCAGAGAATCCCTCATCAGTTTCGTTATTAAACAACTTTAAAGCAACACCCTTATTAGTTTATTTACATCAAAATAATTTCATACTGTTAGTTTTCTAGGAGATGGTGGTTATAAAGAATGAATAAGAAAATGAATCCTTCTTAATATTGGTGCTCACTGATCATCTGGTTGAACCCCTTGTACGGTTAGAAAGAGAGCCAAGATTAACGAAGGTAGAGATATGCTCAAGATCCCTTATGGGGACAGTGTCAGGATTTCACCTTCACATTCTCAGCTCAGAGATCTTTATCATCATTCAGTCAGTGATCTCCAAAGTGTGGTACGTGGATCAGTATCTATGCGAACCACCAGGGTGTTTGTTAAGAATGCATATCAAAATTTAGAGGCACAGAGCCCAGAAATCTGTACTTCAAGCAGGTTCTGTAGATGCTTCATACAAAATAGTAACACAAAACTGGATAAAAATATTTCAACCATTGTGGCCTTTATTTCTTTTATTCTCTTTGCCCTATCAAATCATCTCACCTGTTTGAGGGACTAACTTAGGATGCCTAAAAATGCTGCCATGATTTCTTAACAGATATAAGTAAGTGACCCCACATGTTCCTTCCATGGTCCCTCCTTGGTCTTTTGACTTGCTAGACCTCCTTCTGGCAGGTCTTCCCCTGGGCTAGCTCCCGAGGTCAGTAGCATGCCTACTGACAACAGCAGGTTCTGGTAGCTCTGTTAGGGAGTATAAATGGACTCAGGGACTTAGAAGTATTGGAGGCAGAAGCAGTTACGCCACTGTTCCAGTGACAGCTGACAGAGAAAGAGGACCTGTGTGTGTGTGGGGAGGGGGTCTTAGGAGGACAGTGGGGTCAGCTACAGTGGTGGGAACATCACTGTGCTTTCTTGGGAACAACAGGTGAGACTAGGAATGGCTGGAGAATGGCTATCTGGTGGAACTTTGCATTTATCTAAAAAGTACTTTCAGGGGCCGGTGACATAGCTCAGTAGGTAGAGTGCTCACGTAGTATACACGGGGCCCTTGACTCAGGATGCAACACCAACATGATCTGGATATGAGAGTCCATGCCCTTACTCCCAGAATTCAGGAAGCAGAAGCAGGGAGATCAGAGTTTCAAGGTGATTTTTTGACTGCATCATGAGTTTGAGACCAACCTAGGCTATGCAAATCCCTGTATTTTTTTTTTTTTTTTTAAAAAAAAACAAACCAAAAAACCAGTAGCTCCACCAGGAGCAATGTATCTTAGTTAGATTATCTAGTAATTTTGGGTAGCTTGAAGCTTCTCACCATAGTGAGCCTAAAGGGATGCTCATTTGGAAAGGCTGGGGCTGGGCTGATGATGGTTACTGAGGGTGGGTTAAAGTCTCACCGCAACCACCCCTTGGTGCCACAACTAACTGTATGTGCTTAGAAGTGGTCTTCTGTGTATAAGTACAAAGCCACATGGCTGCAAAGGAATCACGTGGAAGGAGACCAAGAGACATAAAGAGGAAAGGGATGCGCAGGGAAAGGAGTGTTGCAGGGCAGATCGTGGTGACTCAAAGGAAAGAAAGGAAGGAGACAGGCTGACACCCATCCTAAGTGCTGCTGTGATGGCGCCCTTCAGTCTGGGTCTGAAAGTCAAGTCTCATTTCTCTCACTCCCTACTGAGAGGAAAGATGTCCCAGCAAGCATTCGTGCTGCCAAAACTACTCTCCCCAGAAGCTGCATGTCCAGCTCTGCGCTGCAAGAATGTTACTACCAAGGATCACATCCGACTTGGCGATACCTCGAGGTCCAAGGTCTTCCCATCACACCCCCACATTGTCTCCATGGCACTCTGAGATGGAGAGGAGAAGAGAAAATAGAAGAGATTTGAAGAGTATCTGAGAGGGACATCTGGTTTTGCAGTCCTTCAGGGCACATGGGAGGAATAATAATAAATGCGGCTTAGGGACACCGCAGTTGTCTTTTGAGGCATGTTCTTTTACAATTGAAGGTAAGTGAAATGCCAGGGCAGTCAGCATTTAAAGCAAGAAAAATGTTAGGCGTCAGTCAGGAGAATGGACATGTAGCTGCCTTCTAGTGTATGGTAATGATGACATTAAGATTAATATGAAGGAGCTGGAGAGATGGTGTTATTGGTGAAGTGCTTGCTGTGCACACCAAGGACCTCAGTCCTGGGAAAGTGGAGGTCAGAGGATCCCTCAGTTTAGGGGCCAGTCAGCTTAAACTAACTGGTGAGCTCTGGGTCTCAGGGAGACACCCTGTCTCAAAACCACAAAGTAGATGGCGCCTGAAGAAGGACATCCAAGGTGACCTCTGGCCACCCATACAAGCACATGTGCACACACACACACACACACACACACACACACAAAGAGTAACCCCACACTTGGAAGCATGGTCTTTGACAGGAAATCCTTGCCTTTAGAAGCCATGTCTTTGTGGAATATGACTAGTGACAGTTACTTCGGATGAAGCCATCATATAGAGTAGCCCTCGGTGACACCCAAATGCCTGAAAAATGAACCTGCCATTTTATACACACTAATGTTTATAGTAACCACTTCCTTATATTCTTAGACTTTTTCCATTTCATTTGGCTTTTCTTTTAAACAGCTACGATAACACGTACGACCAGTTGGCACTTGCAAAGGGAAAATATTCCCATTTGAAACTATAGAAAAACTACATTACATCCTCTCACCAAGACTTTTATCAAAAGAAAAATCGTCGCAGCAAATAACAATAAGGTGCCCACAGAACAAGCCTTGGCTCCTGCCTGTCTGCGCGTGAATACTTACAGCGTCTCGTTATTCGCTTCTCTAACTGTGCTTTCGCATTGTTTGGAAAAGTTTTCAAAAATGGAAAATGAAAAATTCTGTCTGAAAGAGAAGAGGTAGAAAATGAGAAAAACAAGCCATTGAGCTTTTGATCCTTTAACCCGATGGTGTCTATTTATGCATTACTCATCCACATTCCTTAGCCATCCTACCCTGGGTGAGTTTTGCGCCATTGTCCTGACTGAAATGCTTCCCCGAGGAGAGAGTATATACTCTCATGCATTGTTCTTAGTGTCTCCAGCTTAGAGAAAGTGCTCCTGAATTCAAAGTGCTTTGTGTGAGTTCGGGAGTGGTGGGGGGAAAACACGTAAATTTGTTGTATTGAATCATGAGTTTTTCAATACTTATTAAAAGCTGCTTTTGTGGTGTACTCAAGATTGCTCCTCACCAACTCTCCTCCCTCCTATCGGCCTTGATTAACTACATGCCATTCATGGCTTTAGATTGTAGCTAGAAGGCTTTCTGTCAGGATTCTGTGGGGCTGGGTGTGCCTGCTGTTGTGCACTTAGGCCTTGCGCCTTTGTGTAAAACCTAGCATTGGTGTTCCCTTCTCTTCTGTCTTCCCCTCTGGGAAGTTTGGCTTGAGAAAAGGGGATGTGGCAAGGAGACAGAAGGCTGGTGCATGGCAACCAAACCTACGGGAGGCTCAGAAATAAGAAATGAGGGTGAGGGAGCTGCCGGGAGTGGTACAGCCTTCCTTGCGGAGGATGGAGAGGGGAGGCACCCAATGTGGACATTGCTCTGCTCTGTTATCCAGCAGCAGTGAAATGGGTCCTTGGAATAATGGTAGTCTGCAAATGAAGAAAGATGGGGATTTGACCACATGATCTTTCAAAGACTGACCCTCGTGTTACTCTAGATACTGTTATGTTTGTAAGCTTGCACGGAGTCTCTGTCCCCGTCCCAGTTCCCACTCACCCCATGTGTAATGGGGGAGGGTAGTCCTGGCTCAGTAGTTGACAGACAAGTCCACAGTTAACAGGGACTTGACCTCTGAATGATAACACTGGATGATACACATTCTATCTCCACAGTTACCAAGAATGTCTTAGAAAGCTGTGCCCATAGAGACAGGACCCAAGGAGCTGAAGGGGTTTGCAGCCCCATAGGGGGAACAACAGAACCCCCAGAGCTCCCAGGGACTAAACCACCAACCAGAGTACACATGGAGGGTCTCAAGACTCCAGCTACATATGTAGCAGAGGATGGCCTTGTGGGACATCAGTGAGAGGAGACGCCCTTGGTCTTGTGAAGGCTTTATGTCCCAGTGTAGGGGAATGGCAGGACAGGGAAGTGGGAGTGGGTGGGCTAGTGAGCAGGGGGAGTGGGGATGGGATGGGGGATTTTTGGAGGGGAAAATGAGGAAAGGAGATAGCATTTGAAATGTAAATAAAGAAAATATCTAATAAAAGAAAGAAAGAAAGAAAGAAAGAAAGAAAGAAAGAAAGAAAGAAAGAAAGAAAGAAAGAAAGCTGTGCCCAGGCAGCCAAGTGTGTTATCTATAGAACACCTCAGTTTGCACCCGGATCCCACAGACTGAACTCCAACCCTTCATCTTCACTGGCCTCCTTGGGCTTCATTGTCACAGAAGCACCTGTGACTGAGTAGACATATCCAGGCTCACTCAAGACAATGTGTGTGATGACATTCACATATAGCTCAGACAGGCATAGTCCATAACCCCCTTTCCACCCACAGATAGTCTCTTTTACCGTCTAGAATAAAAGGCTTTGAAGCAAACACTCACACATCTATGATTTCAGGAGGAGTGTGACCTCTTCACTACAGAAGTGTAAGTAGGTGACCAGAACCATCTTCACCCTAAACCACTATATCTGTCTGTCTGTCTGTCTGTCTGTCTGTCTGTCTGTCTGTCTGTCTGTTGTCTTTTACCAGCTTTGCCACCTTCAACCCACCCTTCCATCTGCTGCCCTGCTGAGGTTTCATGAAAGCAAATGTGCATAATCTCACTTTAAAGTCTTTGAAGCTCTTCCTCCTCTGACGCCCTTGGGCGGGTACTCAGAGCCCACCTTGGCCTTCCAGTAACCTGGGCTCCTGTTTCTGTGGGCAATCTTCCTCATTACCCACAGTCTTCCTGTGCTTGCTTTTGGATAACATCCATCTAGTGTCTCTTGCCCCATGCCGTCACAGGAGACATTCCATCTTGGCTCGACTCCCTCCCCTTCCCCCTCCCCCTCCCCCTCTCCCTCCCCCTTCCCTTCTCCAGCCTGGTAGATCAGCTATAAATATGTTAGTTCTAAACAAAAGCAGTGGCAGCCTGGTGTCGTTCCACAGTGCCTTAGCATCTAATGAATTGATTGAGCACATCTCTGCAGTAATGACTCTTCAGAGCATTGCATTTTCCCACTGGGAGTAGTGTATTGGGCAATAAGAACAGCAGAGAGCATCAAGGCTTGCAGTGAAAACAAGCTAGAGACAGGGGTGGGAGAGCAGGAAGTGTTAACATGACTGCACCACATCTTTGCAAAGCTAGCCGTTGCTTTTTCTTTCATTTATACATGTGACACGTGTTGGGTCCGGATGCAGAATGGTGCCTCTCAGCTAGAAAACTCCTGGGAAAGAATGCTGCGAAGAGTGAAATTCTGCCCCCTAATTGCTGCCACCCTCTCCTTCAAGCACCCCACCCGCAGCCTGGAGTGCAGGGAAGCGGTCGGACGCCCGCAGGCACTCTGGTCCTTTTCATAGGATTCCCTAACCGATCTGTAGTGGAAACGTTTCTGTTCGGAAATGGAAGCTGCTTTCCGTGGAAGACAAATAGCTTAAAAACAAAACAAAACAAAACAAGCCCAAAACCAAACCACGTGGTACTCTGACAATTTTAAATTTAAGATTGAGTAAAATGTTTTCTGTTGAGAGAACGGGCTTTGACACCAGGTTTTGCAAAGGTGCTGCAGAGGTACTTTAGCGTTTGGCAGGTTTATGAAGCGCCGGGCCGGGCACGTGGAGACCTCAGGATGAGGAACAGCTCATTTTGGTTTTGTCTAAAAGCTGCGCCACGACTGCAGCAGGGCACCATGGGCCACCGACTAGATCAGAGCTTCTCTGCAGCACCATGGTTCCCTCTCCTGCTCACTTTGTCTGTCTTCGGTCCCCTCTCCTGCTCACTTTGTCTGTCTTAGGTCCCCTCTCCTGCTCACTTACTCTGTCTTCGGCAGGCTCCTAAAAGCGCAGCAGTGGCTAGGGTAGGTCAGCATGGCGACCAGTAGGCTGGTGAATTTTTCTCTGGAGGGCAGTGTTTTCAGCGAGTAGGATGACGTGGCGATGAGCGTCTGAATGGACTCCAGCCCGTGGCTCGGCAGGGCCTGCAATTTGGTGGAAGAGATGTCCCTGAACCGCAAAGGGGAGAGAGGCCCTTTATTGACTGATTTTACACATTTTACTCCAAGGCCCTCCCCTAAGGTCCGGGAAATCTTTCCTCCGTTTTGTTTTTCCTACAATTCATCGCTTCTGTCATCATGATCTGAATTCCAAAGAACTGTTGTGGGATTTTTCATCTTACTGTCACCCACTATTCTTCTCAAGGTTGCCTGTGGCTCCGTATACCTTTCATATGGTTACTAGAATTTTTCTCTGCTGTGTCCTGATTCCTCTGTATCTCTGACTCCTTCCCTCTGCCCCTCCCTCCTTATGTCTACTCTCCACCCCTTCCTCTCTCCTGACCTCTCCCTATTTTACAAAACCCAACAGCTTGCTTCCTAACACAGTGTGCACATAGGTGACATCAGCTTTTGTGTTCTGGCCCAGGGGGAAATATTCAGGGCTTTGATGCCTCTGTGTCTGATTGATTAAGCTCTGCAGGGGAGGTTTTCATAAAGTGCAGATGAACCACCCTATTAAGAGCTTCATGTGGCACTAGCTATCATCCGCCCAGGAAGCAGAGCACACGCGCTCTAATAACTAGTTAGATGTGTCCATCCAAAGCAAGCAAACACCATGCGGAGCTAACAGAGCTGCGCCGAAGGCTTGGGGGCTTTAAACAAAGCTCCTTGGTTTTACTAGACTGGAGGCAAACTCTAAGGAAACCCCAAATGTACAACATTTCAGGGAGAGGGGGTTTTGGTAGGAGTTGTAGTTTTTAAACCCTGCTTGTATTCTAAGAGGTTAATGCCCAACCCTTTCCCAGCAGCACATCCTCTGCCCCCACTGGGAGGCTCAGGGCCTGACACAAGGCAGTGGGAGGCAGGGAAGGGCAGGAGTATGAACTGGAATGTACCAGGGTCCAAGTTCCTGGGAGAACAGTGGAAACAGGAGACTATGTCCCACGGGCTGTAGCCCCCCTCCTGCTTCTGGTTCTTGCTGGTTAGGAAGCCAGTGCTCCGTTCTGATTTAGAGTCTTTGTACGAATTGTTAGATCAGGTTGCAGACTTTTCCCAGACATGGAGGAGGTTGTAGTTTGTTTTCTGAGTGGCCTCATATGTCTGGGAAGTCATCGCCCTGGAATGAAACCTACTATTGGGATTCTGCTAACTGGCCATGTGACCAAACTGTCTTCGGAATGTCCGTGCTTTTACTTAAAGTCCTGAGAGTCTCTCAGCTTCGGTTGGAGAAGCTTTTATTTGTACAGGACCTTGCATCGAAGCCCAACTCGTGGAGAGTTCGAGACTGACTCCTCACGCGATTATAGGGAGAATCCACCTGCAACATCTCAGCCACGGCCATTCAAATGCTAGGGGCAGTTCAAGTCAGAATGAATTCTCTGAGTGAGTTCTGGTGGGGGAGGGGAGCTACCACCCACTAGCACATGAGGCCACACCCTGTGTTTGGCATTACTGGTTGACTTATGGCCTCTCGAAGTCACATTTTTTTTTTTTTTTTGCTAGAAGCTCAGAATATTTTATTTGGACATAAGCTGAGACCAAATGAGGCAGGGCATCGTGCTAAGCCATAATCTACTATGCATATCTCCTAATAAAACTGAGGGGAAGGTGAATTACCAGAGAAGACAGAAACACAAACACCATGTAGAAACCAATGCCATGGTTTCTCAACACTCAACAACAATGGTAATAACACATGGAGACTGAGGTCAGGCTACACAACCAGAGGGACCTTCAACAGATAAGAGAAAGGCTGAGTATAATCTTCCCTTAGAGGCATCAAACTGCAGTCCCTGGAGATGTGGGCTATGTCAGAGGCAGTGCTTCATGTCAGTAGGACAGGCCTGACACCTTTGATCCTTTTCAGCTATAGAGGTTGCAAGCCAGGCTGGCAGTGACAGCACTCTGTGGGGGCAGGAGGCTGCACCACAGTACTCACAGGATGCTGGGCCCCGAGGCCCCCTGGAAGGCTCTGCTGTGCATCTTCTTCAGGTGGAGGTTTTCTTTTAACTCCCTGTGAGGGAAAACCAGTTTCCTTAGTCACACCTGCACTTCACACCAACTTTCACAGTTGTGTGTGGTGGGGCGGAGGGGTTGGGGGAGGGATAGACAAACTAGAAAAAGATGGTGTTCTTGGTGAAACTGTGGAATTGCTAGTGCATGTATTTGGCTTCACCTAGTGTTCGTCCTTTCCTGTCGTTTGGCAAAACCCTTTGTCCCACGATTTAACAGATTCTCCTGTTGGATTTGTGAGAATTTGCTACCAAGCTGCTTGGGGAGGATTCAAGTGCTCCTCGGGCTCCTCGGGCTACTGGGTTAAAGTGCAGCGAGCTCCTTATCGGTCTGAGATTTTGTGACCTTGGAGGCCTCAGAATTTGTCAAAAGCCATAAACCAAACCAAAAAGCGAGGCTTCTAAGTGGTTCTTCTCATAGTGTAATCTGATTCCTTTGAGATGTGTGTCCTCAGCGGGCATGTGTGTCACAGCCTGTGTCCAGGTGGCTGAAGTCACAAAGAACTGTCTCTGTTGGGAAGATCCCAGAATCCTTGTTCTGCCTCCAATCTCTGTCCTTTCTCTAACAAAAGAACACTCTGAATTTCCTCCTGTGTTATGGAAGCCTTCTCTCTTTGACCCTCACATTCTCAAAGTTCTGAAAAGCTCTATTTGCCAGCCTGTCTGAGCACATCTCTTCAATGGCTGGTCCTCTCGCTGGCTTCTGCCTGGAACACATTTTTCCTTCTGCTTTTGTCTATCCACATTAGACTGGCTCAAAGCCTGCACCCCCACTCCCCACTGTTATTTAACCCTTTCCCTCCTCTGAAATTCTGGAGGACCTGCTTGCTCTCTGGCCAAGCACAACATATACTGCCTTCAGTTATCTTTCAGGTACAGTTCTCACACCGCTTGGGACTGCCTTTTCCTGTGCTGTGAATCGTAAACCCAGCAGCTTACAGATTACCCCTTTTCATCTCTGCTGGAACATAGCATGCGGCCTTCAGTAGAGCTGTGGTTGTTGCATGAATAACAGAAGGGGGCAGCTGAGAGTGGACCAAGGCGGCTGGGATGCTCCTTCCCTAATCTTGGGGTTCTTGTGAATGACCTCTTTATGCAACTGTCAAGTGAACAAGACAGTTTCTTCCGTATGTGGTGGGATCTAGACCCTGAGCTGAGTGCATACAAACCTTTATCTACTCATTCACAAGAATCATGGGATAAACTTAATCAATGTTGCAGCATGCTAAGCCCTATGGGTACAAATCTGACCGTCCCACTTGCTGGATCAATCCTCAGAATGAATAATCCTCTATTAGCAGCCTTGCTTACAATGAGGGCACAGTGGCTTGGGCAGTCAACTTGCTCAAGGTGATACAAGGTGATAGAGAGTGAGCCTTAGGCCTTGGCTCTCCTCTGCTAAACTGTACAGCATGGTTTCAGCACAGTGGGCTGCTTGGCTTAAGATCTACAGTTAAAAATCATGAGTATATTATTTAGACTTGGGGTACTTAGTCTCAGACCTTGACATATGAGGGTCTCCTGGGAGCCTCTTTTTTTTTTTTTTTTTTTNTAAAATTTTTTTTTNTTNTTNTTNTTTTNTTTNTTTACATTTCAAATGCTATCCCGAAAGTTTCCTAAACCCTCCCCCCACCTCTGTTCCCCTACCCACCCACTCCCACTACTTGGCCCAGGCCTTGCCTTGTGCTGGGTCATATAAAGTTTGCAAGACCAAGGGGCCTCTCTACCCAATGATGGCTGATTAGGCCATCTTCTGCTTCATATGCAGCTAGAGACACAAACTCAGGGGGTACTGGTTAGTTCATATTGTTGTTCCACCTACAGGGTCGCAGCCCCCTTCAGCTCCTTGGGTACTTTCTCTAGCTCCTTCCTGGGAGTCTCTTAAAAGCACAAATTCTTAGCTCCTTTGAGATCCACCAAGGAAAAGAAAGTCAGCTCAAGAATCTGCATTAGCAAGCAGAAGTGACTCTTATAGGCCTTCCTTAGTGCTAAAAAGATCATTGATGTGGATCATGCTTCAGACAAGTTCATTAAAAATTTTTGTTACATTATTTATTTAATTTGTGTGTGAGAGAAAACATGTCCACGGCATGGTGTGTGTGTGTGTGTGTGTGTGTGTGTGTGTGTGTGTGTAAGTCACAGGACAACTTCTTAGAAGTCAGTTCTTTCTTCAAGGTTGCTTGCTTGGAGGCAAGCTTCTTTAAACTCTGCCACCTCACTGGCTACTAACTCATTTATTTTAAAGGCCTTCCTATCTGCATAACTGTATCTTCACCTATATCTGCATAACTGTATCTTCACCTATATCTGCATAACTGTATCTTCACCTATCTGCATAACTGTATCTTCACCTATATCTGCATAACTGTATCTTCACCTATATCTGCATAACTGTATCTTCACTTATCTGCATAACTGCATCTTCAGTTTAGCTTTTCAGGTATTTTTTTAGGTGTTGCTAGTCATGACTTGAGCATTCAGAACCTCATCCTATGCTGTCATGGACCACACGCATCCCTATAAATGTGTGAACTTACCAGTGTCCCTGAGGATGGCCATGGGGAGGGCAGGTTGAGGGGCGATGAAGGGAGCCATCCTTAGGATGAGTCCCCGAGTTAAAGGCTGTTACTGGGTATGTGTGTGGGGTTGGCAGCAGGAGCATGGACTGAACTGGGGAATAGCCGGATCTCCCTCTCTGGAGAACAGCTTCTTTCCTGCCAGCAGGAGGAAGATTCTGTGAAGCTGTAGCTGATTAGGCTGGTAAATGGTGTCACCCCATTTCCCTTCAGTGGGGGTCTGGGGAAGCGTCTCTTTCTGAAATATTCTGCCTTTAACACACCATCAACCTGAGCAAGGCAGCGTGAGAGGGGAGCCGTGAGGTGGAGGAGGTGCAAAGTAGGGTGTTGAATATTTCAGCAAACTGTCAACTTCAATGTGAGGAGGCTGCCTGTCTTTGAAATCAGGGTTCTCTGGGGTTTCCAGCCAGCCGGTTGCCTAGTAACACGCATGCAACTCGGAGGACTAGCCACTTGAAAGTTTATTTTTGCCCAGAGTTACTTGCTGAAGATTGAATGTGATCTGGTAGCCAGAGTGATGCTTCATTTTTATTCATGAGCCCGGGAAATAAGCATATACTTACAGCGAGATTAGCGTCGTCCCATTGAATGCATGGCTTTGTACTTCTTCAAACCCATTTCCATACAGTTTGCTGGAGGAAGGAGGAGAGAGGGCTTAGGGATGGGAAGGAGATGACAGAAACACACTTTAGAAGCAGACACTCTCCTCCTGTGACATTTATTGCTAAGATAACCACTGGCATTCACAATGGCTAGCTGTCTCTCCAACATCTTGGAGTTGGGAGGCGCGTGGAGTTGGGAGGCACATGGGGTGAAGCTTTTCTTACTGCTCCTCCGTCAATGCCAAGTTTCTAAAATGTTTACCAGATGCTGGGTGATTGGCCCTGACACGCCCATGTACCGATTTAATTCTTATGGCTGTTGCTTGCATTATGATAAGAAAGGCAAGCATTGGTGCTGTTGGGTTTTTGATTCTTGGGAGCAGGGTGAGGGCAGGGATTGGGGGTAGGAGTAGGGCGTGGTGAGGTGGGGTGAGGGAGGGCAGCAGGCTAAGAGGCACCCCGTAGATCCCTGGTCCTGTGGACTCTATGGGTTGCAAAGCTGCAGCACTGGGTCACTGGCTCACTCTCTATTTCTGTCTGTGTGTTCATGGATTTGTTGATGCCAAACTAGCTCCATAGTCCCAAACATCTGCCATCGGTTCTTTAAGCTCCATAAGTAAGTAGAGAAAGCAATGTAGTTGAGAAGAACAAGCATTTAAAAAAGTGAAATGGAGTGGAGCAAGCAAGATTATATTGGAGGATATTGCCATCAGTTAAGGTATGGTTATTAAATTGTGTTCCATTGTTTTATATAAAAATATATGGTATCTATAAAACAACCCCCACACACTCACACATACACTCAGACACATTCACACACACACACACTCAAACTAACACACACACACACATATATGTACATATACACTCATACACATAAACACACATGACATAAACTCACATACACATATACATAAATACACACAGACACACAACACACACACACACACACACACACACACACACACACACACACCACACCTGCTCAGGCTGAGACACAAGAGAACCTCTCCTCCCCCCCAGCCATACTGAAATGTCAGAGCCAGAAAGGAGCCCAGGGGAAAATGGTTCAGACACCTGCTTCTATGTCCCTAAGGTTTCTCTAGTCTCTATCTACCTTCCTGCTGCATGTACATGTATGTAGCATGTGAATGTGTTATTTCTTTCTTTCCAGAAACCACAGCAAACCTTTGACGATAAATAGGGGCGGCACTCTTGTTTAAATATGATATTCCAAATGGGAGACTTAGGCAATCTAAAGAGTCGGCCAATAATCCCCGGAACCTGCTTATTTGATTAAAAGAGTGCCGAGGAGCTGACAGTCAAATCCCTGTTACCTATTTCATGAAGAACTAGGAAGAAGTAACACGAAGGCTCCATACACAGAGAGACAATGAAGAAATGGAAACGCTAAGCACGCTGATCTGATTGGTATAGATTGTGTACATTATTGTGACATTGCACCATGCTCCATAACCTGTACAATAAATATACAGTAATTAACTAACCCCCAACCCCAACCCCCACCAAATTAGGATCCTTCAATGCTTCAGGGATCTAAATCCATCAGCTTTGGCATCCACAGTAAAGAGAGCCCTCCCCGACTTCTGGAATTCTTTTCTGTGTACGGTTGCACAGAGGAACTCCTGTGACCCATATTAGATCGTTGGATGCTATTTTCCAATAGCTTCCCCTATTATTTTCTAGTGTAAAACATAAAGGGATAGGTCTTTTTCAGACCTGTCATTTTGGGTAATTACATACAACTTTCTCACTTTGTTGGCAGTTGAATCCCACAAGACCTTTTAAAAAGTGTTATACTTAGAATATTGCTCCTTGTCAACCTCCTGTCACGGCAGGGGTTCTTATAGATATCGCTGTTCAACAAAAGAGGTGCAACTCTGTCTCCTCTGAAATCTAAGTTTTCAGAGTCTAGACCAGCATTGTGGAAGCATGCGCGGCCATCCACCTAAACAGATTGATTGACATGAGCCAGTGCTGCGCATGTGGCGTCAGACTCAGCCCCACTTTTCCTGACTGGGAACCCTTGTTCTAAGGTGAAATGTGATGGGTCTTCCTCATGGTGCCAGTCGTGTGGTCCATAGTCTAGTCCTTCCACTGTTTCCTCTACTCCAAGTGGTAGAATTACACCTCTGATGGGTTAGGACAAAGCATTCCTTCCCAGGGGTGTAGCAAAGCAAAGCAGCTTGTAGTTGCCTGGAAACTCTTTCCTCTTTGCTGGGGTTTGCTACCCTGATCTTAGCTTTTTTTAAAAAAATTTTTCTTTAACTATTATTTTATTTAGTGTATATGGTTATTTTGCCTGAATGCGCGTGTCTGTACACCACGTTGTGTGCCTGGTACCTACAGAGTCCAGAAGAGGGCATCAGATATCCTGGGACTAGAGTTACAGACAGTTGTGAGCTGCCCTGTGAGTGCTAAGAAATGAACCCTGTCTTCCGGAAGCACAGCCTTAACTGCTGGCCTGCGCTTTCACTGATGACACATGTCAGGAGAGTGGCCTCATAAAGCCAGCTGTGCAGTACATGTGGCTTTGTGGTCAAGTGTGCAGGCACTGAACCCAGGTGACTGGGCTCCCATCCCACTTTGCTTCAAAGCTGAATTACTTTGGATAAGTGATTTAACCTTTCATGCCTCAACTTCTTCATCCCAAAATAGGGATGATAATAATAGTGTCATCCTTTTAAGGCTGTCGTGAGTGAATGTATCAATCACTTAGAAGTAGATTCTGGCCCATGTTTTAATGAGTTGTTACTTCCCTCCATTGTAGTGGGGGGGGGGCTTTCTGATTCTGCAGAGCAGGCCCACTGGCCTGGGCTGCTTCTCCAGTGCACTCACTGGGTTGGCCTTAGTTCCCTTCTGTCAGGGCTACTGTCATGTACTTCTTGTTTTTATTTTTGAGTAATCTGGGTCATGCTTGGTAGAATTTTCTGGACTGTAGCTCCCTGTTTCTCTTCCAGCAGCAAGTGCTCTCTTTCCTCAGTGTACTGTGTTCAGCAGTACACAATGTCTTGCCTTGATTAAAAGAACAGCTTCGTTGGTTTGGAGAGCTTGTGGACATGAGTGGGAGGCGTCGTGCTGTCAGGCTCGCACAGCACCTTCAACACCTTCGAAAACATCTGGAGAGTCACTTCAGGTAAGGAGAGGGGCTTCCTTGGCCCAGAGATGAGACAAAGGTCTCCTTGCTTCTCTGTCACAGCAGCATCCCCACACTTGTAGGCATTGTCTGTTCAGATATCAGTAATTGCAAATCAAAGAGCGAGAATGGCATCTTTTCATTCCAAGTAAGATTCAGGAGTTAGAAATTAATTACAGATGATACTGTACTTCTGAATGTTCCCTCCCCCACCTTGAATAATTCTGGGGTACTGTACAGTACTTCTGGGCTTATATTAACAATGTTAGACATTCTCTTGGATCATGTGGCCACCTAGCTTTTGGTTGATTTCAAAGAAGAGAAGAGAGATTATGTTTGTGGAAAGACAATGCCTGGCATTTTAGGTCTCTGCTTGCTGGTGAAAGACGTGTACACAACTTTCCTCCTTCCCTTCTTGTTTTTCTTTCTATTAAACCAAATGAGCATAGGGAAAGCATCCTAAAGAAGAGGACACCACACTTGCCCTTTGTCTCCTATGTGGCTGGGGTTCCTTTAGCTGAGTAAGTCATTGTAGACCAAGTCCATTTTCAGCATGTGTCCTGGCAGGGGTTGTGTGGGTAGCTGCTGCTGTCTGACTCATGTGTGCTGCTGTGAACTTGATTGGAATAATCTGGGCTCTCCATTCCTGTGATTCTCCCAGGCTCTGAGCTGCCTGAGTTGCCTGTCTTTCAGCAGGCCTGATCTGTTGGCATGCTCCCCTACCTCAGTCAAGTGCATGTCAAGTTACGTGACTTTACCATATGCCACGTTAAAGAAGATGGCAGGTTTCATAAAGAGAGGTGACAGTAATGGATTCTAATGTGGCAGATACAGTTTTGAGAAATCCACATTTCAAGTAATACTTAAAAAAACAGGCAGAGAGAACAAGGGAGAGCATGCAGGAGAAATGACGACAACAAAGGAAGCCTCATTTAAAATTAGAAATGTTGGTTAGTAAGTACAGAAAAATGATGATATGTACAAATAATCATTGTGTAATTCTCTTTGTCATTCTTAACAAACAACAGGTGCTAAAAGGTTTGGCCAATGGCATGTCATAACTCAAAGAATCAACACGGTTGACTTGGGAAGAACAAACAAAAAAATCATACATATGATAGATCACTCTTAAGCAGTGGCCAAGTGCTGAGACAGTGTGACAAGATGTACTGCTTGGTTGATAACATGGCCTTCACAGTGCTCCTGTGGCAATATTTGGGCTGAATCTAGTCCCAGCAATGTAGGCAGATGAATTCAGACAACTTGCCTGAGCTCCTTGAGGGATCCAGAACTGAACTGAGCAGAACAAAGCAAAGGTACCTCCCAGGGAGGAGAGGGGGCACGGAAGGGGAATGCATGGGACGAAATCCTAAGCTAATTTACTTCTTTAGTTTCTGTCCTGACTTCCCTCCATAGATTGACTGTGATTGGGATGTGTAAGTCAAATAAACTTCTTCCTTCCCGAGTTTTGGTGTTTCACAGCAAAACAAAACAAAGTAAAATACCCCAGAAGGGAAAAGCTCAAATGAGGAATTGCCTAGATCAGATCCATCTGTGGGCACATTCATGGGGCATTGTCTTGACAGATGATGGATGTGAGAGGGCAAAGCCCATCGTTGGCAGCACCATCCCTAGGCCTGGGCTGTGGAAGACAGCGAGTGGGGCATAGGCCTGGGAATGAGCCAGAGAACAAGTCAGCGCACTTCATTCCTCCATCTCTGTCGCTCTGAGTTCCCTTAGTAACAGACTGATAACCGGAAGTATAAGAAAATAAACCCTTCCTCCCCAACCGATAACCGGAAGTGTAAGAAAATAAACCCTTCCTCCCCATCTGATAACTGGAAGTGTAAGAAAATAAACCCTTCTTCCCCAACAAATTGCTTTTGCTCAGAGTGTTTTGTCACAGGAACAGAAAATCAAACTAGAACAGCATTAACGAAACCCAAACATTTAAAATGTTTGGTGAAATGCTGGAGATGGTCTCACCCAACTGACTCGCTCTGGGTTGTTAGTCTGAAGTGTTAATTGTGGTTAATTGTGGCAGTTGTGATAACTATGTGGCTGACACAGTGTGAGTGTGCTTAGATCTGTGAAAGGAGGCGACACTAATCCCGCTGAATAGAGATGGGGCCTGGGCTTTGCAGGCTCAACCAGAGTGACACTGCTTGGTCGGCTGTGGTTGGAGCTGAGACTAACATTGAGGTGCCATACCCAGTTGCCTTTGTACTGTGGTGTGCCATGGGTGCCGTCATACATCTTGTCGTATTTTACAGGGTCTTAGGAAAAACAATGGGCACGACCTTTTCCTGACCTGAGGACTCAAGTGAAGACCAAGGTGGTTTGTTTTGTGTGATTGGCTGAACCCATCATCACCCAGGCTATTTTAAAAGTTGCACAACCAAGTGCTGCTCACTGGGGGGGGGGGGGGGGTGGGGGGGGAGGTTGAGTGGGTTGGGACGTGTCAAGGTGGCCTCTTGAGACGTAATGAAAAGTCACAGTGGCTGTGAAGGGACATACAAGAATAATGCATAGTTTTAACCTTATCCCCTCAGAGCCTTTCCTGTACCACGGGAAGTGTTTTGTTTTCCTTAAATGAGCTCACAGTTGGTAAAGATCTGGGTGAAGGTGGGCCAGACCGGTTCCATCAAGAGCAAAATCACAAATCCAGCTAATAATGAAAAGAGAAGGCTTGCTTGCTTTCATTATTTTCTAATTAAGGAGTTGAACTTTATAGCTGGGAAAATAAGGCTTTCCTCAGCGAGTATAATACTGTTTATCCAGCAGGGTTCTCCACATGACCCTTCACTTACACAAGGGCCCATTCAACTGAGACCAAGTGCTGAGCAAATGACTAATCACACCCCTGTGAGATGGAGGGCCGAGAACAGGGAGGGACATGGAGCACAATGGCCCAAGAGCACTCTGGGAGGAGTGGATTCTGGAGTTCCCATTAGCTTCAGAGGAGGGGCAATTACAACCTACTGGTGTGCACTGTTTCTCTTAAAATCACATCCAACACCAGGCAATAGCCCTGCGAAACCAATACTATGCAGCTCTTTTGCATATATGCACAATCCTGTCCATGGAAAAGGCTCTCTGGGAGCTCACAGTTCCCCACGAATTGTCCCAACATGTCTTGAAGGTCTCCACCCTCCCACTCTTGTTTGGCTCCATCTCCATTATATTCCCATACCTCTGAGGGGTAATTTCTTGGTTCCTGATTTAATTAAATTTAGGTCTAAATTGCCAGAAGTTTTATATTCTGATCTTTGAATAAAGGTCCAGTCTCCAAGAGTTACCCTTGAGCAGGAAGAACTTCACCCACAAGAAGTCAATGTTGCCCATTCTCAGGACCCAGCAGTTTGTTGTCGTGCTAGCATCTGGCCCAGCGGCTGTCCCATACAACTTCCACAGTTGGCAGTCTAGATTAAGTCACCAGAGACTAAGGGATGTGGTGAATCACAGAGCCTAATGCTGACCTCAGAATAGAAGTGAGAGCTGCAGCAGGCTTGTGTGGCAGAGCAAGAATCCAGAGGTTGTACTCACAGCATGATGGACTCATTATTCATCCCTTGGAAAGCATTCCCTGGTATAGTGGTTATGTGTAGGTTGTCACAGATTTCCCTTGGGGAAAGAAATGAGAAATATTTACTTCTCAAATTTTAGATGCAAATAGGAAATGGTTACGCATAGCAATCAGCCTGATACTTACAGAATGAAATTAAATTCAGAGGAAGAGATCTTCGAAACATCTGGAAGGGCTCGGATGCCTGTGTTACAGATGCTCCTGTGATTCAGGGCAGGGTGGTGATGTGGGTGGAGAGTATAAGCGATTATCACTACGTTATATATAGAGAGGAGAACAGGAAGGCACTCTGCAGGCACTGCTTTCACATTAAACTTTAAAGTATTGCATTTGGCTTTATGAGTTACACTTTCAGCCGATGAAGACCATCAGAATGGAAAGGGTTCCATTGCTAGGAGAAGTTCCCATGAGGGCTCCTCTTTAGAGGTTTAGGGCAGAGGCCATGCTTATGCTTCTGGTCTTTTGGCTTTGCATTTCCAGCCAGTCTTCCTTTAAAGCCATTGCCTTTCCTGTTGGATTGTAGTCCATTCCCTCCCAATAACGACTGGGCTCCATACTATGGATAGTTCCAGAAATGGAACATTCTCCTTTGGAGCAGGTTTTAACTCAAACTTTGCAGGAAGATTAATGTTTTGAGAAGCCTATACCCTTCATTGTTAGAAACTTTGCTTAGCTGCTTTGTGGTTCAGGAAGTTCTTCCTGATATCTATCTCCTTGAACATTCCTGTTTGTGAATGGAGACGCTCAGGGCTTCTGCTTCTTATTTAACCTCTAAAGGAGAGAGCAGCTCACGTGACAGATGACATTGAAGAACACTTCATTATAAGAATGAGACTCCGTCAGAGGCGTGCAGGCTCTGGACTTCCGCCAGTGGAGTTTTAAGCCCAGTAGACATGTGCTCCAGACAACTGATAGGAGCTGCCTGGTCCTCTGATGACAGTGACACCCAGCAGGTTTCTCTCCATGCTTGATCATCTCCATCTTATTGTTAATGCGTATGAATGAATATGGTACAGGGATAAAGGTGTTCAGAGTCAATTCATGCCTTGTCTACACTAGGATTAGCAGGAGGTTCTGACTGTAGTCTGGACTTGAACTGGGTAGTCCCACATTTTGGGATTAAATGCTATTTAAGAAAGTCAATTGGCTAATAAGAGGCTGTACTGGTCAAATTTGGGTCTGGGTTATCCTTAATGCCTTCTAAAGTGGTGGATGTTTATGTGTCCAAGGTACCTTGGAGGTTGGGAAACATCTTGGGTTTACCATTATCCATAGAGAATTACACCACAGCTAGCTACAGTTTCTGTATGGCTCCTTGGAACAAGACTGACTGTGTAGATCATAACAGACAGGTCCCTTCCCTCTGCATGGCTCCTCTGAACAAGACTGACTATATACATCATCACAGACAGGCCCCTTCCTCATCCTCTGCTTTTGGTTTTCATTTTGTTTAGATGGTGGTGAAGTGGTACTCCCCTGGGGACTCCTGAAACTTAGTGTCTCTGAGAGGAGGGTGTAAACTTTTCTGTGTGGAAGGGATGACTTGCTAAGGGGGAAGATCCACCGCCAACACAGCTAAGTCTGTAGTAAATTTTAGGAATCCTACATTGCTGGTAGGGCTGGTTGTGTCGGACTATGGTGGGACTCCATTTGTCATGCTAGCCAGTACCCTTGGTAGGACTTAATTCTGAAACCCACTGCAAAGGGGCAGTGCTCTCCTCTGGTGTGTGGGGCAGAGGGAATGTGGGGAGCCCCTTATATGTGTATAAAAACTCCCAGAATAGTAAAAGCAAGAAATACTGATTAAAGTTAAACCAGAAGGCTAATAAGGAGAGACAGGCAAGCACAGTGTTGACTATTGATCAGAACCCTTTTCCAGGGTGCTGCGGAGATGGCTCAGTGGTGAGTAGTTAAGAACGCTTGCTGCTTTTGGAGGTGACCAGAGTTCAGTTCCCAGCACCCACACAGCAACTCACAACTGCCTGTAACTCAAGCTCCAGAGCGTCCTTTGCCCTCTGCTGTCCTTTGCGGGCACTGCACTTGTGCACAAACCTACACTCAGACTCCACCCCCCACACACACACACAGAGCAGACTATGTCCTCTGCTGTCCATTGTGGGATCCCCATGTGTGTACAAACCTACACTCACACACACACACACACACAGACACACACATAGACACACACATACAGAGCAGCCTATGTCCTCTGCTGTCCATTGTGGGCACCCCACTCCTGTACAAATCTACACTCAGGCCCCCTCCCACACACACACAGCAGCCTATGTCCTCTGCTGTCCATTGTGGGCTCCCCACGTGTGTACAAACCTACGTTCACACACACACACACACACAAACACACACACACACACACACACAGCAACCTATGTCTTCTGCTGTCCATTGTGGGCACCCCACATGTGTACAAGCCTACACTCTCACACACACATATATACACATCACACCAACATTTATACACATAATAAAAAAAGTTGAAACAAAACCTTAAAAATAAATCCCCTTAAAAACAAAGGAACATTTTTCTCACAGGTATTTTAACCGAGGAAGGTTTGTAAAAGCACCAGGTTCGATGTATAGCAGGTTTTTGGTGTTCTGGATCAGTCTGTGAAGAGAGAAGAGGGAATGGACAGTGGTTTAGTAGATGTCTGGATGCACAGCACTGGTCACCAGGCACTCTTAACTAAAATCCCACCAATGATATCAACTACGTTTAATGCCTAACACAAGTTCCTGGAACGCGGGCCTATCCTGAGGATCCTGCCAGCTTTTTCCGAGAAGCTGTGCCTCCCCTTCCAAAATGACAGGTGTAGGCATCTTAGCTGTGCGTATCTTTTCTTCTGTTCCTCCACACCAGATAACACCAAGGTCCAGGGCTCCTGGCCAAGTAGAGCTTGCCCACTATGGAGCCTGCACACTGGTCATGATAGGAGGTGATGTTCCTAGGAGAATGAACAAATAAATATGGCTCTTGGAGGCAAATCAGGTCTGTTCATACTGAGTTGGTAAGCACACTAAGAAGTTATCCAGGTAGACACACATCCAGAGTAGCACAGGACAGATGCCTTGGGATTCAGATTGCTGGAATCTTATGCTCATTCTATAGATAATTGTCTATGTACGATTCCCATCCTCCTAGCTTCCCTGAGCTAGTGTGCCCTTCTTTGAAGACAACGACGACGACGACGACGACGATGACGACGATGATGATGATACCCTCTGCCATTATTCTTACCCCCCTCTAATGGTTTCTTTTCTCTCCCTTCTGGTTTCCTTTACAATAATCCATCAATAGGGTAGGTTCTAGTGAATAAATGTGACTGGTTTACACTAAAGTCTCTGCCAATGTTGATGGTGAAAGTTGAATGACTTATCATTCCTTTGAAGAGTAACAGGACTTGAATGGGATCTAGTTTTTCTGATTCCAAGTATAACTCTCATAATATAGTGACTATTGACACTTGGAACATGGACATAAGGTTGGAGTCTTTAGATGTGAGCTACTCTGTGGTAGTGATCTTCTAATAAATGAGTCAAGTGATCATCAGTCAGACAAGTGAGAGGTTGTCTTTGAGGACTAACCATAGAACATTTGCTCATACAGTCACACATTCTATCAACATTTATTGTCTATTCGTATCAAGCACTACCCTAGCTATGCAAGACACCACCATGGACAAAGCATAGAGACTGAATGAGGCTTCCATGCAAGTCTCTGGGCCTCCTTTAAAAGCCCACAAACATCCTCAGGAGAGGGCTTTAATTTCCTCTCAGTTGATGTCTTGCTTTGTTTATCACTTGCTGTCCTAATGATGCTTCCGCATTATTTGGGAAGCCTGTTAATGTTGCAGAATTTCAGGTTTGGGACTGCATAGTCATCTACCAAAGAATGAACCTTATGTACAATGCACAGTAAGTCTAGACAATTTATTTGAAATTTAATTACCCATTGTTTGGCTTTTACTGTAATTGTTTGGTGAATTACTCTCAGTTCTATGGTTACCCTGTCATGCCCTGGTGGATATTTGTATTTCAGCTTCTCTGTGTTCCAGCAGCTCTTAGGCCAAGACATGCAATAGAGCAGGTACTCCTGTGCTTATTAATTAATCAATCCACTTAGATAGTTACTCACTGGACCATTGATGGAGTCCTTCTAGTGTAATGGAAAACACAGAAGCTTTAGAGAAAGATGGGGTTGGAGTTCAATCCCAGCCCAGGCAGTGTCTAAAGTATCCACGCACGCTCCCAGCTTCCATTCTGTTCTCTGGACAAAATGGTAATGGTCTAACTATGGTGGGCAGTCATGAAAGCAGCGATACAACCTAGAGGAAATGCCAAGCACAAGAGAGGACAAGCATTGGATATACATCCCTTCCCTTCCTTTGGACTTGCCTACAGGGGAATCTGAGGGTCCTGTAGGAAGCCCTGGTGGGAGCATATGAACTCTGTGGTGGCATATGAAGTCTGGTTTGTAAGTCATGTGACCAAGTGTCTAGTCTAGTTCTGATACTAACCTGCTGTATAATATCAGGCTAATGAGTCAGTAACGTAGGTTCATCACTTGGAAGCTGAATTGAGCGATTCATCTCTCATCCCTATTTGAGTTGGGCATGCCTGTGTATGATCATTTGGAAACACGTACTTTTAAGACTAAATCTAACAATAGTAATACTAATAAAGTCCAATGAGCTGAATGTTCACAGGCTTAACACAAGGCTTGTCATGGTTACTATTAATGTAGCACTTACATGAAAGAATGACTGGGCCTGAACAGCCCCTGATGAGCCAACCCAAGATCTTTAAGCTCCCTTCAAACTTCCCACCTACTCTAAGTATTCTATACCCCTTTCCCAACCCCCATGAGGCAAGAGCTATGTGGCAGAACTTCACAATGTCAATTTTAATTTCCAGCATTGTGTTGTTGATGTTTCAGAGTGTACACAGTTCCTAGGGAGAAGCGGTTGTCACCATAGCAACTCTCAGACCACAGCAGGGACAGAGATTAGTGCCTACCCAGACCTAGTAATTGTTGCCATCTTTGTCTCTTGGATTCCTAGCATTGGATGCTTGAACAGAAATACCAAGTGGGCTCCCAGCAGCCAGGATAATAGTGTACAGCAATAAGCTATCTGTTAGCTGATGCTTACATTTCAGACAAATTGAGGAGGTTGTCAAAGGCATTAGCTTCTATCCTTTCCAGGGAATCACTCTGAGAGATTTCACTGGGGAAGATGAAAAAAAAAATAACACATGAGAGACATGAATATGTTCTTGTGATAATGATGTGTGTGTGTGTGTGTGTGTGTGTGTGTGTGTGTGTGTCCTGTGTCCTCTGAGGAGGAACAGCAGTGTAGAATTTGTTCCTACATCAGTAAAGGCTAACAGTTGCCTATAGGAATGTCAATGGATATCTACAACTCCAGTGCAATTAAAATATGAGTTTCGGTTACCCCCATTCATACAAAAGTCTGTTCTTTTGGTTGTCTGAATCACACACTGTTAGAAGTGCATAGAACCTTTAAAAAAATGTCTGGGCAGGTCTGCTTGACAGCTCCAGAAAGCAACATGCTAATTACATGACGGTGCTAGGCTACAGTTGAGATCTCTGAGGTAGCCATGCATCACTTCAGGGAGGCTTTAATTTGGATCGAATTAGCTGTTTCGTAACTTAACTCTTGATTCCTCAAGACCCATTTCTGAGGTTCTTTTAAGGTAGTTGCAGCATGGATGGTGGAAGCATGTTGTGGGCTCTGAACTACCTTCTTCTCTAGTGCCTCAGGCTGTAAACAAATTCACGGCTAGGAACCCCTTCTATTCCCATCTGAGTCCTGGTGGCTTCACAGTGCTTGGTACACAGCTACAGACGGAATGAATAAGGGGGCAAGTGGACGACTGGTTGAATTTATTTCTTAAGAAAGGCACAAAAGTAAATGAATCAGTTTGGGCATAGATCAAACCCAGGCATGGTGGTAATGTCAAAATTCCCACAAAAGCTGCCATTTGCTGGCAGGTGAGAAAAGATTCTCCAACCCACAAGTGTGGGTTTGTGCATTCCTAAGGTTAATGCTCACAGAAGGCTTCAGACTCCAAGAGAGCTTTAGCTCACAGAAAGGCAGCGCCTAAGGCAACAGCATTGTAATGGATGGCTTCTGGTTCTTTCAGCCCATCCATATCTGATAGTTTGCTTATTTAACTGTGCCCGCTTTTAGTAGGAGGTCTCAATGCCTTAAAAATTATGAACACACTCAACATCTAAACTTCAAAGCAGAAGAGCTCACACACAAACCCACAGTGAGTTTCCTGTAACCACGCTGTTATTGAGGACTTTTTATAAAAAACGATTTATTTTATGTGTTGTGTGTATTTCTCTCTGTGTTTGTGGATGAGTGTAAAGATACTCTCACAGGGCAGAAGATGGCATTGGACCCCCCCCCCCCCCCTGGAGCTGAAGTTACAGGCAGCCACAGCCAGAGCAGGAAGTACTCTTGATAATGATAATATTTGTAATGTTATCATTGCTTGCTAATACCTTAAGGAACAGCAGAGGTTCCCCACAGAGCCTTGATGGTCAGTACAATCTTTCTAGGGTGTGTGAATCTGCTCCAACAGTCACTCGGATGGCTTAGTGATGGCAGTGGGGAGGAACCAGCCAGCAGCCGAGCCAGTTTGGTTCAGGCTAATGGGGATACTGCAGCATTCTCTTTCCCAGAGCGGCTTCTATCTGAGGACTGTGAAGTCTCTGAGGCTCTAGAAGCTGGGACCCAGACCCAGGATCAAGAGGCCCTCAGAGGAACAAGAGATCATACAGCATCACTGGGCCACTTCACACTTTTCTTTCCTGCTTTTGGTTCATGCTTTTTTTATCAGCACAGCTATAAATACTGTGCTTTTTTCCCCGTGCTTATTCTATATTAGATATAATGATTATCTTATGATGCACAATAAACTTCTGACATGTTTCCATCAGTGTGGGAATTATCAAAAAAGAGTGACATCAGGGAATAGTTGCTGTAGCACAGGGGAACTTTTATGATTGAAATCTATCTCTTTTCTACTTAAAACGAATATTATCACTTATCAAAATGCATCCAATTCTTTGAAGCAAGGTTAATTATCTGGATTTTAATGACTCTTGAACATCATACCACTTCTTCAAAGGCTACTAAATATTATTTGTATTACAAAGATAAAAATAGTTGGGTTTCCTAAACACAGTTTCTCTCTTAGAAAAATTATCCTCTTGCAACTACATTTTCTCTTAAAAAAAATTCATTGTTTCAATTATAAATGGCTTTTGATATGCAGTATCTTACTTACATTTTTACGACCTCATTAAGTCCCCTGAAAGCTTGTGATGGGATTACTTTGACAGGGAGATAGGTGAGAGATCTGGAAAAGAAAACGGTAAAAGCTTAAGGATTAGGACTGGCTGTTTTCCAGGTTCATGAACAGTGGTGTGTGTGTGTGTGTGTGTGTGTGTGTGTGTGTGTGTGTGGTGTGTATATGTGTGTGTAGTGTGCACATTGCATGTGTATAGTATATGTATGTGTGTATATGTGTGTGTAGTGTGTATATATGTGTGGGTATTGTGTGTGTGGTATGTGTACGGTGTGTATGTAGTGTATGTATATACTATGTGTGTGTAGTGTATGTAGTATGTATGTGTGTGTATAGTGTATGTGTAGTATATATATGTATAGTATATGCAGGTAGTATGTATTGTGTATATACTATGCATGTGTGTGTAGTGTATATATGTGTAGTATGTGTGGATGGTGTGTAAGTGTATGTGTGTGTAGTATATGTATGGTGTGTGAGTATGTAGTATGGGTGTGCATATGTGCATGTAGTGTGTATATGTTTGTAGTGTATATGTGTGTTATGTGTATGGTGTATAGTGTATGTATTATGGGTGTGCAGTGTGTGTATATGTTTGTAGTGTGTATGTGTGTGGTATGTGAGAATGGTGTGTAAGTATAGATGTGTATGCATGTATAGTGTTGTGTGGTGTGTGTGTATGTATTATGGGTGTGCAGTGTGTGTATATGTTTGTAGTGTGTATGTGTGTGGTATGTGAGAATGGTGTGTAAGTATAGATGTATATGCATGTATAGTGTGTGTGTGGTGTGTGTGTATGTATTATGGGTGTGCAGTGTGTGTGTTTGTAGAGTGTATCTGTGTGGTATGTGTGAGTAGCATATGTATAGTTTATGTGTAGTATGTACATGTGTATAATATGTATGTTTTATAATATGTTTGGTATGTGTGCATAGTATGTGTTTATAGTATGTATATGTGTATAGTGTGTATGTGTGTGTATTGTATGTGCAGTATATGTATGTTGTATGAGTGTAGTATGGGTGTGCAGTGTACTATGGGTGTGCAGTGTATGCACATAGTTTGTATGTGTGTGTAGTTTGTGTATATAGTGCATGTGTAGTACAAGGTGTGAACATGACAGCATCCAGGCAGGCATGGTGCAAGAGGAGCTGAGAGTTCTACATCTTCATCTGAAGGCTAGCAGAATACTGACTTCCAGGCAGCTTGAATGCAGGTCTTAAAGCTCACACCCATAGTGACACACCTTCCCAACATGGCTGTACCTCCTAATAGCGCCACACATATGGCCGAGCATATGCAAACCATCACATCCAGTGAACATCCTCATGTGAGAAATAGCCTGGTTGCTCATGGGTCTGTATAGAAGGGATTGCCTTCGCCACCAGGAAAGCGCACCTTCTCTCTGAGAGAAGACATCCGTCAGCAGGTGACAGAGGGGACTTGCTGCCTTCCTAAGTGACTGTGAGAGCTACATACAGCTTCCTATGACTTTATTCCACACGACAGAAGGACAGTGGAGTGAAATGAGTGCTTCCTTTTGGCAACAGAAGACACTGGGTCACAAAGAGATGGAGAAAATCAACCAGGGCAACAACCAAGCTGACTGACCCAAAGCACCCCCTCCTCTGGGCAATATGGCACAGAAGTGGACATTAGAATCAGTGGCCCTTCTTTGTTGGCAGACAAGGCGGCACGCCTTGCTTCTCTTGGAAGAATGTTCTACCTTCTCTGCTCTTCTCGCAAAACAATTCCTTTCTTGCAGACAACGCAGAGGAATTCCAGAAACTTCAATGCTGAAAAATGCTTTCACTCAACAGCTTCGTAGAGACCACGAGACCAGGAGGAGTAACGCAGACAAGATTCTCTGGTTCCCTTCTAGAGGACAGTCCTACCAAGCTCCTCTCTCCACCATTACGTAACCAGTGCTCTCAGAAAAACAGGGACAGTGGAGGGAGAAAGCTCTGGCTGTGGTGTGTTTGCTTCCTATATTTCTCCTGGAATCATGTCTGCTTGGCTTCCTGATTAAAAACACAGTTTTATTGCTCTCTGCACTGCCATGCCAATAAATTTCTGAAAGAGAAAGCTGTATTCTACTGTACCCCATGCCACATCAATAAAACTGACAGCCAAATTCCGATTCCAGAATCTTTATTGCTGCGGATAATGCAGCGCAGAACATGTTTTGGAGAGTGTTTCCGTAAAAGCTTCAGCTGAACCCTTCAGAGCTGTTTATTCATGCAAATGGAGCTCGCAGCCAAAGCCTCTGGGCAGACAGCCTCCTCTTCCAAATGGGAGCACGCTTTGGTTCCCACAGGAGCAGTTTGGTTTAGATTTGACCAGGGAGGTTGCCTGAGCTCTTGATTGATATAGGGCTGAGGGCTGAGAAGCAAAGGTTGGACTGAAGGGAGAGGAGCTGTAAATCATGCACTGGCTGTCCCCAGTGCAAGATGAAAATTTCCAGTTGATGTGGGTTCTGTAGAGCAGGAGAAGCAGCCGAGAGGAGAATGAAGAGTCGCCAGCATCAGAAGGACACGAGTGAGTAGCAGGTGGCTTTGTGGATGTGACTAGGTCAGGAGAGAGGCCTCGGGCCAAAGGATAAGGAGAGAGTGAAGCAAGGAGGTGTCTGGGACGGTCACCACAGATGTGTCTCTATGAAGCAGCATGGAGAACATGGTCCCATGGCTCCAAAACAGATTCAAAATGGTTTCCCACTGCCACATGCCACATATTTCATTCCAAGATATCATGTCTTCTTTTCTAATTTGTCTTCAAGTGACAGAAGTTTCTGTATACTCAAGTGTCTGTTTTTCATCTCTGAAAGTACCCTTTCATAAATGACCAACAATTAAAAAAAAATATATATATATATTGACCCATAGTTTTATAGTTATATATATATATAAAACTTTTATAGTTTTATAGTATATATATATATATATATATATATATATATATATATATATATATATATATTGACCCATAGTTTTAAGGGGCATGGTGACATTTTCCACCAGGTATACAATGCGTAATGGGCAGATGGAGTTATTGGTTCATCCATCACCTCAGGCAGGCATCATTTCTTTCCATTAGAAATTGAGAAACATTCAAAATCCTCTCTCCTTGCTATTTTGAAGCAGCCAATTAATTGTTACCACAGTTAACCTCCTGCGCTGTAGGAAGGTGGGATTCTTCTTCTTACCCAGCTGTGATTTGTTAGCACCCATTTGGAATCCTCCTTTGAGGGTGCTCCCTTCCTGATGGATGCCTCTGTTGGAGTTATTCCTCCCACCTGGCTGGTATTTGGACGTCCTCCCTTTGCTGGTGCCCCCTTCCTGATGAATGCCTCTGTTGGGAGTTATTCCTCCCACCTGGCTGGGATTTGTCAAAAGCCATTTGAAAGCCTCCTCTTTTGATGGATGCCTCAATTATTCATTCTATGGTGCCAGGAATTTTTAGCAATGGGAATAATTTTCCAAATAAGCCTATTCTCATAAACACTAAGTACTAAACACTTAAAAATAAAACACATGAGCATACCTTAGTATGATTATCAATGTTGAATAAAGAAGAGCAGAGACCATAGAAGGGGACTTAAAAATTAACTAAAACCAGAGTCTTGTGTGGTCAATGATCGTGCTATCGCAATGAAGAAATATGTTCACTTAAGTCCTTGTACTCGAGAAGTAAAAGAAGAAAAATTTGTTTCCGTTCTTTTCCTTTCCATTCATTTGTATTTTGACGTTAGACATGCTTTCATTCCAAAAGAACCCCCGTAGTAAAGTTAATATAGAGCAGATGTCCGGGAGAAAGGGGGCAAGAGTCCAGTATGAGGCTAGGATGGCAGCTTCCAAGGGCAGCATCCAGAAAGGATTGGGTGCCATGCACAGGGCAGAGAAGGCAAAGGAAGAGCCCTTCTCATTCTGTCAAAAGCCAGTGGACGGCACCTCTAACTATATATCTATCCTCAGGGGAGACGGACTCAGGGGTGGGGACCAGGAATGCCAGCAGCAGATGGGGTCACATTTCTAGATGGCTTCAGAGGCTAACAGACAGCTGCCATGATAAAGAAGCGAAGCAGGGACCATCAGGGTGTAATGGACATAGTAAAAACAGACCTTTCAGACACGTAAAACAGGGTGGTCAGATCTCCACTACCCCAAGACTGCCCCTGATAATCAGAACACAGTGATATCACTCACCAAGACAACTAGACACAGTCCTAGAAACCCATGACACCCAGTGGACAGTATATAAGCAGAGACTAAGATCAAGTGAACTCTACACATCTGGAGTGGCATCACCTTGACCTGTCCTACTGCTGGAGAGTCTCCCCCAGGANCCTGACCCTCCATTGAGAGACTGCTCTTAGAGACTGGTCCCGACCTTTGCTGTGGATAGCCCTGGTGCTGTTTGTATATTGATTCTAATTCAGCTTCCCCAAGAGGGGCTACCTGGGAAAAGTGAATACTAAGGACTTCATGTGACCCTTCTAATGAATAAAGAAGCCAATCACAGGGCAAGTAGGCAGGATTTCCTGGTCGGAGGAAGGAAGAGAAGAGGCAGGAGAGAGAGAGAGAGAGAGAGAGAGAGAGAGAGAGAGAGAGAGACTGGCATGGGCTTTTGAAACTTCAAAGTTCACTTCTAGTGACTTACTTTCTCCAACAAGACTGCACCTTCTCCAACAAGGCTAAACCTTCTACTTTTTCTCAAGTAGGGTGTACTGGCTAATTTTGTGTCAACTTGACACAGCTGGAG
>NC_034607.1:54358561-54385251 GCF_900095145.1 Mus pahari
AGAGAGAGAGAGAGAGAGAGAGAGAGAGATGGGCTTTTGGACAGGGAAAGTGGAGGATAAGGTGTAGCTACAAGTGGCCCCTGGTTTAGATGGCGAATTCCACCAGGATTTGCCACCAGAGGATTTATATTTAATATGGCTACAAGATTAGGATTGTAGTTGTTGAACCCAGTGGTTGAATTACCCGTTGATTCTGAACTAAGTCTGTGTTGTGTTTTCCTTCATGCTGTGACTCAACTGGGTTCCAGAGAGAAAAGTATGCCTGCAAAGCGTGGGTTTGCAAGAAGTGCACCCCAAAGGCCGTGGGAATTCGGAAGAGTGGGGCTGCTGTGGTAGTGAGCTGCCAGTGGGAGCTTAGCGAGTTGGGTGGTGAGATTTTGGAGCTCTGGGTCACTAGATGAGAACAGGCTGACCATGTCTACCAGTGCCTGGCCGGTCCATCTGCTGGGGCCTGCTGGTGTAGCATGGATTACTTTTTAAAAATTCCCACTACAGATACAGGTAAGATACATCCTTGGGGAGATAGGCTTGGGGCTGTAGTTAGGAATTTTAAGTGTGGACCTCATGTGATGACCCTCAGCATAATAGAGTATACTTGCTCGTGACACAGGAGGGCCCATGAGAGTTCACCTTGCAGCACGGAGTATTCTCTGGGTGGATGACTGGGGCACCATGAGCTGTTGCTCACATTTCACATTTCAGTTTTACAGATTGTGACTTTTGGATTTTTGAAATGAATCAAAGATGCAGCGCAGGTGACACCTGGATTGTGATGGAACCCCACTTGCCTGTGCTGTACCAGTTATGGCAGGTTCTTTCCTGTGATGACAAGGGCTGCCCCAGTTTATCAGCCCCGGGAAGTTTTCTACTCATTAATGCAATCTGTGGGTCCCAAGGCACACGTGGGCTACAGCTGAAGCAGAAGAAGTGGTCTCAACTCCTCAGGGTTGGAAATGATGCCATTCCTACACCAAGGATCCTATAAATGACCACTTGTCCTGGTTAGTTTTACTGTCAACTTGAGTCATCTGGAGACGAAGAGCCACAGCTGAAGATCTGCCTCTATCATATGGGCATGAAGCCATGTCTGGAAGAGACTGTCTTGGTGAATGATTGATGAGGGGGGCCCAGCCTACTGTGGGCTGCACCACCCCTAGGAAGGGAGTCCTGTACTGTGTAGTGTAAGGGAGCCAGAGAGGGAACAAGCAAATCGTGTTCCTTCATGGTTTCTGCTCCAGGTCCCTGCCTGTCCTTCCTTCAGTGGGGACTGTTACCTTAAAGTGTAAGCTGAAATAAAACTTTCCCATCTCAAGTTGTTCTTTGAGAATGAAACTAGAACACTGGGATTCCAGTAAAGCCATGGTCACATTTGAAGTGGGACACAGCCACCTCTGGATGCAGAGTTGCCCCCTAGTGCCCACTTCCATGCCACTTTGGTGCTGGTTTTATCCAATTTCCTTATCCTGGAGTCAGTTTATTAACCTCAGATCCCACCTACCCCTGTTATCCCAATCATGAGAGGGAACACTGCTGCCCCAGGATAGCTCTCAGCTCTGTGGAGGATTTACTCAGTAGCTCATGCTCTTGAGTTCTGCTTGTCAAAGTAGGCCTCTGGGCACAGATGGGGGATTCTGTATTGGGCTGTATTCTGCGGTGGAGTTAGTTCTTTCAGTTAATGTTCTGATGGGTTGTCAAAATTCTCCTGTAAGACATGGGCTTATCTGCCACACCCATGGACATCCAACCTCATCCTAAGATTTCACCTCATTCTTGTGAGTCGTAGAGGAAGGCACCGCCCCTTTCTTATGGTGAGCATTCTAGAAGGACCATCCTATACCCAGAGTGCTCATGCTACACACTTTTAAAAAGCCTGACCTACTAACTGTACCCTGTTTTTACATAGCCTCAGTTGCTAAGCTCTGAGTGCATCATGTGGCAGAATTAAGCAACTGATAATTTCTGCCACTCAGATAAATCCAGTTCCCTTGAAGAAAACAAGGCAGTGTATTATGCCTTCCCTAGTCAATCTGACGTCTCTTGGGCCCTCAGAGATGGAGCTTCACTTCTTCTTCTTCTTCTTCTTCTTCTTCTTCTTCTTCTTCTTCTTCTTCTTCTTCTTCTTCTGTGTGTGTTTTTTGTTTTTTTTGCTTTGTTTCTCTCTCTCTCTCTCTCTCTCTCTCTCTCTCTCTCTCTCTCTCTCTCTCTCTCTCTCTCTTTTGGAGTTTAATTGCATAGACAGTCTGGGGAGGAGCTAGTTTGTCCAATTCGCCAGCTTGCTAGTCCGTTCTCAAAGTAAGGTTAGTTTGGAGAGCTTCAGGGGGGGCTCCAGTGCCCTGCCTTTAAGGAAGGAGATAGATTTAGAAATTCCTGGTTAAGAAAACCTATCAACTGAGATACATTTGAATTATCAAAAGGTCTTTGTTCTACAGAAGGATTCACTGCAGGGTTCCTTTAAATAGCAAACTCTCTAGGTGAATGGAAAAAATAGACTTCAATTGACAGTTTTTTTTTTTTTTAAAAAAGGCAGGTTCTGGTTACATAAAGCAAATGATAGCTGTAGGGTTCTCACCTCCCGGAGGTTCCTCAGAGCGCAAGCTGCTTCTCCAGGCAGCCCCACCTTCTGAGAGTCCTAGGCAGAGAGATGTCAGAGGGGGAGGCAGGCTCAAGGAGAAATCCAGCATTCATCTCAAGTCCCCAAAGCCTGGGGAGAGGTCTGGGTCATCTTTTGGGAGCTCTAACTGCTCCTTTTGCCCAGTGTGGAGCAGGAGCGAAATAATTTTATTATCCACCTTCTAACTGTGTAAGAATGCCACTCACATTATTCAGTCAAGATAGCTATAAACGCACATATATTTTTCTACAGACCATTAGCTTATGGCTAGAGCTGCAGCTTGAATTTTAAAAGAGAGAGCTCAGAGGTCAAAGCTTTTGATTTTTTTTAAAAAAAACCTTTCGTGCATAAAGTTGTTGAAAAGTGGGTGTGTGTATTTAAATTCGAAGAACACTAATGCTCTTGTGTTTATTAAATAAGGTTTTATTCTACCTTTAACAGACTCAGATTTCCCTGCTCTTTTCGGAGCATCTCAGTAATTACAACAAAGCTTGCTTTCATTTAGAGTGACATGGAAATAGTTTTTCTCCATTTAAGTGGTTTGCTTGTTTAACCTTCCTAAGGGACAGCACTGTTAGGGTGACGTCATCCCTGGGGATAGCTTCATTGTGGTCTCTAGGCTTTAGATTTTACCTGGAGCCAGTTGAGGCTTGCATGTTAACTCATCTTGAGGCATCAGCAGAGCACCTGCTGGTTAAGCTTTGCGTCAGGAAACCTTGGAGTGCCCCTGTGAACGATGGCCACACGATTACATCAGTGATCTGATGATTGCTGGAAACTTTTTGCCGTACTAGGTCTGTGAGTCAAAAGTGAGGGCCTCCTTACAGCTCATTTGTCTTAAGTTCTTACTGCACAAGGGCAAACTCGTGCTGGAAAAAGCACAATGACTTCTTGACGCACATGGCAATTCAAGAACTGATCTTAATTCTGGTCATCACATCTGTGGTTGGTGCAGTCCTCTGGAAGAGTCAAATTCCACAACTATACCATCTTTTGTTTTTCTTGTGAAAAATCTCACCATCTGAATAATAGCCATGGTGTTTTTGAGGGTACACTCACAGTCTTTAATTTGAAGGGGCAGCTGAATTCCTATTCTTCCTTGAAATCTTAGAGCACATGGGAGTGGGTTTCTCTCCTTTCTCTGTCCAGCTCTGGGTCAAGTGATTTCACTGCTTTTCCAAGCACATTCCTCCTTCTGTCTCTGAACACTTAGTTTCTGCTGGCTTCTGGAACTCTGCCTAGTCTCTTCTTCCAGTCTCTTTGTTCTCTAATCAACCAGGAGTGGTTGTTCTTTACTCTACATTGAACATGTTGGTGTGTCCTAGAAGGCTTTTTATCCATTGCACTTGGATTTCTTCATGCCCTGTCTATTTCTCTTCCTGACAACTCCCATTATACCATTCTAGTGCTCAAGTGTTTTCTGTGGTGGCCCTTGGCCAACTTAACTATTCGCAAATGCCTTAGACTGACTGTACTCATGTCTCAGTACTTCCTACTCTTTTCATACATAGATGTGTACCATTGTCCACTATGACATCCACTAGCCCACATGTGGCTGGCCCTCAATTGACTGGAAATGTGCGTGAATTTTAATGGCTTGCAAGTCTTAGAAACATAATAATCATTGAAGACTTGGAAGAAAAAAACTGTAAAATATCTCAATAAGTTTTGAATTGCTTGCTAATTGTGATGATAACGTTTTACATATACTAAATTGAATAGTTTATTAAAATTCACTCAGCCCTAGAAAACATCTTACATGTGGCTATTAGAAAAATTTAAATTATGCTGTGGTTCACATCTTCCCTCTGGATAGTGTTTACCTAGACAGATCTGATTGTTTGTCCTTCTTGAACCTCCTCATGTGTCCCTGACATCATCCACATTGCTTCTACCACCTGCCACATCTACATTCCACGTCACTGGCTAACGTCTACCCTTACTTATAGGTCTCTCTCAGACTGTGCACTCGAAGGAATGTGCCTTCCCTATGTAACTGTATATGCTTTCTCTAGTGAGCAGTGTGAAGTGCATGGGATTTGTATTGGAACCAAAGAACTCAGCTTCAAATGATAGCTTCGTTTCAGATTAACAGAATGCATATCACCTGTAAAATTCATAGTTTTGATATAAAATTTAAAATATCAGTATAGAAGGTAGGGGAAGAGATAATCAACATAAAGGATGTTTGAAAGTGCCTTCTAGAAACCTAGTACTTTATAAGCTTCCTAAACATATATGTATTCATATAAAAGAGTTTAATTCAAATGATCCTACACAGGAGAGATAAGTGGTGGTGGTTTGCATAAGAACAGTCCTCAGAGGCTTAGTCATCATGGAGTGTAATTATTTGAAAGGATTAGAAGGTTTAGTAGGTGTGGTCTTGTTGAAGTGGTTGGGCCTTTTTGGAGGAAGTGCACTACTGGGGGTAAGCATTGAGGTTTCAAAAACCCATGCATGGCCCAGTCTCTTTCTTGTCTCTTCATTTGATGATCAGTAACAGTCTCAGCTACTGCTCCAGTGCCTGCCTGCATGCTACCATGCTTTCTGCAGTGATCCCAATGTACTAACACTCTATAACTATAAGCAAGCCCCTGACTAAATGCTCTCTTTTCTAAGAGTTGCCTTGATCATGGTGTCTCTTCATAGCAATAGAACAGTGACTAATACAATGCTTTTCCCAGAAGCTATAGTTTGTTAAATGAAAAATCCAATACCAGGTGTGGCATACAACCCTCAAGTTGTTGGTCAGGGGTGTTATGAAGACTCCAAACCAATACAGGCTATTGTCACTACTCTTAGTTGCCCACAAAAGATCCTAATGTTGAAGATACCATATATTTTGGTTGTAGAACACGGGGAAATCAAGTTGGTGCTAATTGAGTAGATTTTCTTCCTGTTGGCTAGCTTTCATAGTACTGGAAGTTGTTATGTAGGCAGCTAGCTGTAAAAGAGAGTCATCAACATTCTTCCTTAGCTGTAAAATTTATGAATTACAATAATGACCAGTGTGGCAAAGTATGACACGGGCACAATAATGGCATGAATATTAGGGGGTAACCAACTGCTTTCTGGTATTTAAGGCCCACTACAGGAGGAAATGAATGTTTAGTTTGGCCAAGGACACATGATTGGGGATAATACCATTAGTTTCTTAAATTGACATAGTATTAAATGTCCTCACAAACTCCTATGTCTATGCCCATAGATAAGTGCAGCTCTTAGATCTTATCCGTAAAGTGTCTTTGTCTAATGGATGGTAGTTAATACAAACTCATGACTTACCAAAGGGCAAAGAATAAGTGTCACGGTATGCTCAGACAGAAATGGGACATCTGTATATGCCTGTGTCCCCCATCAAAGCTAAGGGACCCATTCGGAAGAGGGAGCAGAAGTACTGTAAGTACCAAAGGTTGGGGAGGACCATAGTGAAACAATGTCTTCTGGACATGACAAGGTTGCTATATTCATGAACTCATACCAGCTGTGATGGTCTGCACAAAAACTGCACACAGTCTAGCCAGTTGACATTGTAGAGTGGAGGAGGGAGGGCCATTAGACCCCTCTCCTGAGGTGCTACTGCCAGTTGATGGCTTCTGGAAGAGGGGGAATCAGTTTTCTTTAGCGGTGTGGTCCCTCCTGGGTTTATCACTTTCCAGTGGATGAGTATGGGGACAGTTCAAATTCAACTTGGTAGGTCTTTTTCTTTTTTAAAGGAGATAGGGAAGCTGGCAAGGAGCATGGGGAGGTGGGAATGAGCGGAGGTAGGGTGAATTTGATCAAGATACATATATACAATTCTCAATTAATAAAATATTATATTCAAAAATCTTATCTAATACTAATCCAACACTTAGCACAAGACAAGAACTCACATGTGCTTTTATTTACAGCTTCTTACAATGAAAGAATGAAGCTAGCTGGACCACACCTTGTGGCAACTTCTTGGCAGGGGCTAGTTTGGACAAGTTCTTCTATTTGTCCTGGGTCAATAAAGTCCTGTAAAATTCACATGCCTCATTCTTTCATTTGACTCTCTACTCGTTAGGGAGAAGATGACTGCGTGGGAGATGATGACCTCGTGGGAGAAGATGACCGTGTGGGAAAGCAGGCATCCCCACTTGGTACTGTTCTCTCAGAATCAGCTCTCACAAGCCCCACTTGATACCCTTTCAGGGAGATGACATAGAACAACTTTCTTTGAAATGTTTTGACTCTAGGGAGCCACTTTGAGAGTTCACATTTGCTCATTGATTTAAAAAATTCTAGTCAGTTGGAACTTCCCCAGTGGGAAATGTAGTTTGAGTGACTTCCCTCTAAGAGGGCCATTTCTAGAGCACCCAAGAAGTTTCTGAAATGTTCAAGGAGTTTATGAAATATTCTGTGAATGAAGATGTTAAGAAGATTCTGTAGATAATGGCTTTTCCAAGTTATTGTGCAACAACTATATTAAAAATATAAAGCCTCGGAGGAAAATGGTAAACACATCTAAGCCCTCACTCAAAATCCATTTAAAGTTTTCTAAAGATACACAGCAAAATAACTCAATGTGCCCTCTAAACTAGAATTCTTCCAGCAATAATATAACATGACAAAAGTAATTCTGGCAAATGAAACAACATGTTGAATTCTCCCCAGGGAATGTCTGTGTCATCTGTAATGGTTTCTCAAAAATATTTCTCAGAGGTAGGAAATATTATGTTGTTAGGGCAGCGACCTTGTAGATATGCTTCAGGAGGCCCCATCATTTATTACAAGCTTCTTGGTCCCAACACTTCAAAACATCTTTCCCCCTCATTTTCCTTGGAACTGAACATGTACATACCAGCTACAGTTGATATACCAAATACTGTTAATTAATATGAGGCTGGAAATGAAGTGCCTGAAGTTATGAAACTCAACGGGGCAAACTAGCCATTTGCCCAAGCTTCTTGTCCCTTTGGCTAAGAAAGATGGTTCCTACCTCTGAACTCCACCGTGTTTATGATCTTCATGTGGTTTGTGACCACCTGCATTTCCTTTAGTCATTTGAGCATTAGCCCTTTCTCTCAACTGACTGGAAGACTAAGGGTTCCTGCAGGACAGGCCTGGCATGTGACGCTGTGGCTCCTACCGTTCACTGTACAGATCCTGGGCGGTCAGCACGTCTGACCTGAATGTTTTCTGTGGTTAGCTAAAGCCTTGAGATGGGAAATAAGAAAAGAAAAGTACTCAAAGGGGCCTGGCTGTTCCATGGGGCAGCTGAGTCTGAAGTCAGCTTAGTCTTGGGGAGGAAGCTCAGGCTGGGCTGTTTGAATATTAGACACCAGATAATAATGAGCCTTTTTTTTTCTGTTGTTGGTTTTGGTGTTTTTGAGATAGGGTTTCCCTGTGTAGCCCTGGCTGTCCGGGAACTCACCCTGTAGACCAGCCTGGCCTCAAATTCAGAAATCTGCCTGCCTCTGCCTTAAAGGTGTGTGCCACCACTGCTCAGCTGAGCTCTGTTTTTTGAGGTTTTAACTCATTCATCTTCCAGGTTGAGTGGAAGCAGTAGCTCATTTTCCTTAATGAACATCTCCTAAGTACACAACTGTTCCAGTAGGCATCGCCATTAGATGGTAGGCCTTTGCTGTGCAGCTTTGGATCTGGGGTGTGGGTTGTTCAGTCTTCCTATACAGTCAGCTTGTTATGGTAAATACTTTGTCATAATGTGAAATCTTGATTTTCTAGCACTCTTGGCTATGCTGCCATGATAGCCCACTTTAGCCCAGAGCCCCACTCAGAGGCAAGAACCATCACATTCTCTTCATACAAGGCACATGGTTTTATTGTTAGGCCAAACCACAGTGAAAAATGAAAGAGGGCCTCTTTTAGAATCTAGACTGCCAGGACTATCATCTTGATCAATTCAGACCATGTAGGGGCTGTGGCAGATTCTGTTGTATCACACCAGAGCAACCCTGTCCCAGGGTGCACAGATGCACTGATGATAGTCATGAGAAACTGGGGACCCGGGCGTAAATGCAAGACATCAGAGTCAAGGGCAGCTGTAATAGCAGCAAAGGGTATGGCTATCCTTGTGCAAGTTGTTTTGTTTGTGAACTGGACTTTTCTGAATTTGGCTGAGGTTGTTATTAAATGGCTGTGGTTTGGGGCCATGTAGAGCAGCAATGGCTGTGGTTCGGGGCCATGTAGAGCAGTGGTGAGCAGTTTGCTGCCTGGGAGGAGTCTCATCTCCCAGTAGTGTGGAAGCAGAGCTAGAATGGAATTCCTTTAGTTTTCTTCTAAAAAAAAATCTGGGAGGAAATTTGCTAATCTTCATTAAAATCTGCATTTTTTCCTCAACCAAGAGAAAGTACTGGCACGGAGAGCAACCCTTTAGTCTGAAGTGAACAAGAAGGCTTCTCTCTATGGTCCTGACTCAACTGCCAACCCTCATGGACAACCAGAGTTACACATGGTCAAGGCATCTTGGCTGCCACTCTGGGAGATGGCATTTTGGAAAGAGTTTTTTGTTACTTTACTTTAAGAAATGGAGGCTGTGGCTGGAGAGATGAATTGATATTTAAGACCAATTGCTGCTCTTGCAGAGGACCCAAGTGTGATTCCCAGCATCCTCGCAGCCAACCATCTGCAATCCCAGTTCTAGTGATCTGATACTTTCTTCTGGCTTCATTGGGTACCAGACACTTGTGTGACACACACACACACACACACACACACACACACAAACACTCATATATACAGAATCAAAATTATTTTTTTAAAAAATGTTTACTTAAATCCCCCCTCTGCGTGTGCACACATGTGTCTGAGTTTATATGCACTATGTGCATGCAAGTGCTCACAGAGGCCAGAGGTGTCAGAACTCCTGGAACTGGAATTATAGACAGTTGTAAGCTCCCTGTTATGGGTTCTAGGAAGCAAACTTGGCTCCTCTGCAAGAGCAGTATGTGCTGTAAGCTGTGGGTCACCTCTTCAGTCCCAAAATAAATAATGTAAAAAATAAAAACTAAACGAAAGCTGACTAATGGGCTTGAGAAGCAGAGATGAACGATCAGAGCAGAAATGAGCACTGAATTCACAGATTTGGGGGTTAAACAGTGAGAACCCTAGACAGCCCAAGGAATGGTTGATTTCTACTGAGGATCTACTCCCCAAGCCAAAGAGATCCATTCTGGATTCCATGTATTCATTGAGATTTTAGGAGCTGTTTGTGTTTTAGTGTCCTGCTGGGGTAATTTAAAAAAAAACAGAGCATGGTGTTCACATAGCTTGGGACAAGGAGACCATTTCTCAGCTAATCAGAGTTGCCTTCCAAGCCTGGTTCGACAGGCTGTCAGAAGAGAAGACTTCTGCAGGAAGCCCGAGTTATTACTGGAGCTTGGAAGGCTTTCTCTTCTGTTCTGTGAACACTTTCATGTGACATGGTGGCTGGCGTTCCCTGATTTGGGAACCTATATGTCCCAACTGACTTGCCTGATTTTATTAATTTTGTTTTCAATGGCTCCTGGGATAGGGACAAATGACTAGAACAACTTAGATGGGTATAGTCGGACAAATAGATTGTAGCCCTCTCACCCCTTGTTTGATTGACTGGTTGACTGACCCATTGCAGAGTGTGCCCCTGGTTCTCAGGTTCTCACGCCTCCTGCCAGGCAAGTGCTGTCACTGACTTAAGTTCCCAGCCTGACCTTGATTCTCTGGAGATGCAGCTGTTATTTACCATTCAAAGGACAAACTGAAAGCCAGCAGATGGCAGGGTCTGGATGCTAACACAACACAAAGATACAAAGGGCTCCCTTGACTGCCCACGGAACCATTACAGCCCCTGTTGTTGAGTAGCTGGAGATTTAGAAAGTGATGTCCAGCAGAGGACCGAGTTACCACGCGCACTCCCTTCTTGTGTTGGTTTGTTGTTCTAGTCAGCTACAGCTGCTATCTCAGGCTGGCTTTGCACTCACTATGCAAACAAGACAGACCTTGAATTCCTGCACATAAGGCAATTCTCCTGCCTGAGGCTTCCTGAGTGCTGGGATTAGAGACACGCACTGCCACACCCAGCCTGTCTACTCAATTCAATCATCTATAGCTCCTTATTGATCATCATAATGCCTATGAAATGCTGGGGACCCTAAGTTCAATCAGACTTTCTCAAATGGTTCTCAGTTCAGCACATTGGTTGGAAATCAAAAGCAGATGGAAGCTTTGGCCTCCGAAGGCATCTTTACTTCGGCTTGTCGCACTTTGGGAAAGCTCTTCTAGAGTCTAGGGCACAGTGGTCAGGAATGCTGGTCAACAGTCCACAACAAACCACTGCTTCCCCCTGGCGTCAAGGTTCAAACATCTGCTGCACTAGAGAAGGCACACTTAAACAAATGATAAAATATGGAAGAAAGATGTGATTACGGGCTATCAAGTCAAGTATGGGGAGAGGCCAGGGCAGGATATGTGTGTGTGTGTGTGTGTGTGTGTGTGTGTGTGTGTGTGTGTGTGAAGCATGGTGAATGCTTCAAGGAGAGTGGATTCCTAATCACGTTCTGCACTTACCTCTTTGCATGTGAGTACCAAACAACGACTTGAATTAGTCAACTGTTCAACTTTTTGTACTGTTCTCTGGGTACTTAATCAAAGATTTCCAATGACTTTCCATCTTCCCTTAATTTTATTTTATTTTTTTCTCCACAGGATCTGAGTGGGAGAACTCATTCAGTTTTGTTCTTTGCTTTCAGCCTGGCTCCTCTGGTGGAACTTGCAATCCCTGCACATTTTGTTCTTTATTTCAAGGTTCAGCTTCCTCCCCCTTAGCCTACAAAGTTTTCCTCTGGAGAACTCAGTCTCTCGTGATTCACTGGATCTCTAAAATTCCTTAGAGCCTTATGCTCTCTCTCAACTTTTACACTGGGTGAGTCTCCTGGGTAAATTTCTCCCTTGATTGATTCCTCAGACCAGATCAGACCACATGTGTCTGTTGTCACTGCTCTGATGCTGCACTAGACCTTACCCCCTGCAGTGACAAGAGAGAGACAAGCTCTCAGCAGTGTTCCAGGCACACTGCACTGCTGGGTTCCCATGGTTTCTCCTTACAGAGTCTCTAGATTGTGCCACAAGTGAACATCTAGAAGCTTAATCTCTGTTAAGTAGGCACAACATGCAAAAAAAATAAATTGCTACAATTATTATTAGCATTTTCTTACTTGCAGGTTTTTCAGAAGCTGTTTCCATATCAAGTAAATCAACCTTTCTGTTGTCATAGAGACAAAGATCTTAATATAACTACATGCAAGGTGAGATTTCTCCCCCCACTCCTTACCAGTTGCCTAGAGCTAATCAGAAGAAAGGAAAAGGGAAATTTAAATCCTTTTTTCTATTCACTGCCCCCTCCCACTAAAACCAATGAAAATGTGGGAGGCTGTTCCTTGTGTCACAGTTTAGGTTTTAAACACTTATATCTTTAATGAGAAATGGAAGGGGAGGAAAAATACGAACAATTTGAACAATGCCGCTTTGAAAAATTGCCAGCATCGCATTGTCAGTGATAAGCAATTATCACTCATGCAGTTCTTGTTCTTTGTAAACCAAACAGTGAACTTCAGACAAAGGTCGCAGAAGGCACAGTTTTCAGCATCTGACATGTTTGAAGCTTGATTGTATCTACTGAGGGCTGCTGATGAATTCTCAGGTGCTCAGAGATCCTCCCTCTAACCTCCACAGCCTGGATGCCCCGCCCCTCCCTCTGCCAAGTCTAACCCTGCCATACACATTCATGTCAGACCACAGCTCCCTTAGGTTTATTTACTTCTGGTCATTCATTATTCATTTCTCTGCCTTGTGATAGTTTTTCCATTGCTTTATCCACTTATTCATTTCTCATCACAGATGATAAGTCTATGATAGGGATGTCAGTCTGTGGCCTTCTACTTGCCCATCCTTTGCTTCAACATTGACTTACACGCTGACCTACTCACCTCTGTTTTTTTTTCTTTTTTTTTTTTTTTAAGATTTATTTATTTATTATATGTAAGTACACTATAGCTGTCTTCAGACACTCCAGAAGAGGGAGTCAGATCTTGTTAAGGATGGTTGTGAGCCACCATGTGGTTGCTGGGATCTGAACTCTGCACCTTCGGAAGAGCAGTCGGGTGCTCTTACCCGCTGAGCCATCTCACCAGCCCTCACCTCTGTTTTCAACACACAGACCACCCTGATCCTAAGACTAACTCTTCCTGTGAGTGCTTAGACTTCTGCTTGCCTTCTACTTCCGTTGAGAGCTGACTCTAACAAACATGTTCCCCCCATCCCTGGTGTCCTCTGCTTGTCATTCTCTATGAAATCCTTCCTCTATTCTTTTATTTATTTATTTATTTTAAGAAAACCAAACCAAACCAAACCAAAACCATCCATTATCCTGATTGGTTCCCATCTGTCTCTGAGTTTGGGCTTTTTCATTTTATGCTTCCCTTCTCTAATAAGTAGGCATAGGTATGGAAGGGTGGTGGAGAAGGGCACGTGTAGCTGGAGGAAGTTTTTGTCACCATGAACAACAATGCAGTGGTTCCCATTGATTTCTCAGTGTTCCCTAGGATTTCTCAGCATTTCTGATTCAGTGTGATGGGCAGAGCCTGAGCTCCAAGTCTAGCCCCGATGCTCCTGTTGTTGGCAGAAATCCACACTTGGAGAAACATTGTTTCTAAATGACGGCCTTCCTATCATTTCATGTGCGACTCTGTTTTTACATGGATGTTGGGTTCTCGGTGTTGTTCCTACAATGGCTCTGCCTTTAGCTAGCTCTGATCTGAAGGACGAGACCACACTTCAGACGTCTGATGTCAGGAAGCGTGATCTTGTAAGAATTGCCGTGCGTGATGTGGGCCTTTCTAAATGTCTAGGAGGGGATGGTCTCGGTGATGCATGCTAAGGCACTGCCTCTCGAGGACGCTGAGGGTTCTCCTGGATGGTGAAGGGCTTCCAAGCCTTCAGAACCAACTCCTAAGAACCAGAATAGCTAGCTGTAATTTTATTGCTCCCTTCTCCCACCCAGCCATAGCGAGCACTACAACCATTTTGAAGCCTTGTTTAAACCGTGCCTTAGGGCAATGAAGTATTGTCTTGTAGTTTCACTTTAGCTTTCTTCAGGAAAGGGGCCTGTCAGGGGTTTCCTCCTGATCGGTATCCAAGGGGCTAGAACTTGGCTCATCTAACTCTTCTTCCTTGGCTATAGGCACTTTCCAGCCAGTACCAAAGTTAAAGATGTTGGGGGCAGTTTTTTTTTTTTTTTTTTTTTTTTTAATTTTTTTTTTTTTTTTTTTTTTAATTAAAGGAAAAGTAATTTTCTTAGAAAGACAAGCAACTGCAGCAAGGTAGTGAATAACATTTCCCTTGGCAACATAATAGGTGAGGGACCTGGAGCAAGCGATTCCATTTAGTCTACTAGATCTTAGATCTCAGAGTCCACTAAAGCTCCAGGCATGCAAGGAGGGCTGTTAGCAACACAATCACACACAAGAGCAACACAGAAGGTTTTGTCACACAAGTGCAAGGCCAGAACTTGGGAGGCAGGTTCCACGGATTTGCTGATTGATTGAAACAAATTCTATCAGCGTGGTCATTGCCTTTAGGGAGTAGAACTGACAAGATAATTAATGGAAGCTAATTAATAGAAAGCCCTCAACCCTTAACTGTTTCTCTCACCCACAGCTATTCCTAGAAGGCCATTAACTTGCCCACAGGGAACAGACCAAGTACTCAGGGAAGGTAAATTCCTCCAAGAAGCTGTCACAGACAGGCTGCTGGCCTCCCAAGGGGAAATATTACCGGATCAGATAAAGCGCAGGGCAGATCTCCACCGGCCAGGGGCATTTGTGGTACCTCCCGCTTCCTTTGGTTTTTATTGAGATTTCAGTCATGTAACTTGAAAGTCATCGTTTCAAACGCACAATGCCATGGTTTTAGTTTCCTTACGTGAAACCATTACTTCAATCCAATTTTAGAAAAAAATCCATCACTCTTAACCTTACCACGGTTAGCAGACACCCACTGCTGCCTACCCATCCTCATGCCCAGGAGGCTACTAACCTACCCGCCATCCCTCCATCTGGCCATCTGGCAATTTCCATAAATCAGGACCCACTCAACCTGAGGAACCCTTTTCAACATGGAAGGAGTTGGTATCTTAGCACAACCCGCTTCCTCTGGCCTTTAACCCACGGCTTCAGGAAGCAGTGGCCTTTCCCTGCGTGCAGATGCTTGCTGAGCCTTTATCACGTCTGTGAGTGTAACCTGGAGCCAGATAACAGGCATTTCTTCCACTGCTTAGCTAGCCAGGCCGAGGCAAATACATCGCTGCAGACACTTAGAGCTCACCCGGTGGCTGGAGGTTATTCCTGCTGACAAATTAGGCCCTGAGTACTTTGCTCTTAGACATCACAGCACAGAGCCCACGGCAGCCTTCATAGACCTGGCTGGCCAAAGCACAGAGCCACTTAGTGAAGGAGGGGTACCCAGTTCACCAAAGGTGCAGAGGGAAGCTTCCTGAGGTTTGGGGGCAGTTTAAAGTCACCTGCCTCAGTCTCCCCCATGGGGGAAGTGCAGGTCTGGGCTGTACTGGAGTAGCAAAGACAGCCCGAAGCTCTGGGTCCTCATCACTGGGAAGGAGTGAGAAGTTGACCAGGGTCCAGCCTTAAGTCCTGCTTCCCAGCAAAGGGGCCCAACATCGAGTAACAAAAGGCAGGGACCTGGGGCGCCCTGTACTCACAGTCGGGCGAGGCCGGCTCGAGGGCCAGGGCAGCGCAGGGCACCATCCGGCGCGCAGTCGCAGGGCTCAGGGCAGCGCGACCCTGACAGCTCTGGAGACTGCAGCTGTGACTGCTTCAGCACCAGCATTGCCAGCACCAGCAGCTGTCTCAGAGCCGGGACCCGCCGCCCCATGGCCTGCCAGCCTGAGTGTGAGCTCCGGTGGCTGGGCCAGTATGCTGGACCGCATGGGGGGGGGCCGCCCATACCCTCTGCCCGCCCCTCGGCCTGCCTTCCCACCCAGCGGCCCCCGCCCGCTCCAGCCCTCCCCTCCCACCGCCTGTCCCTGCTCTCCTTGACCTGGGACTGTGGCCAGCCACCCCATTGCTTTTTCCCTTGTCCTCTGCTCTAAGCTTGCAAATGAACTGAGGGTTAGAATATAGAGTCAATGTGTGGTAAGCCCCTAGAGTGAGGCTTTGAACTCTGCTCTGCCGTGGTCCCCGTGAAACCTGTCCTGGTTCTATGAGACTTCTCTGTCCGTATCCACATCAGAAGAGCGAAAGTGCCAGGCCCGCTGTGTCATAGCTCTAGGCTCTGCTCCTCCACACTTGACAAGTAATCTCTCCACTCTCTCTCTGCTTCTCTTGGTTGTAGCTGTTCTCCTCAGCACAGCGATTTGGGTCTGTCCTATATATCCCCACGGCACTGTGAGGCCCTTGAGAGCAAAGGTCAGTTTGGATTCACTTTGTATTCTTTCTTTAGTTAACAAAGGCTTGCTATGTGAGTGGGTGAAATGGCCTCAATGGGTGTCCACCGGGCTTTAAGACTGTGATAGATGCCTTGCCACACATCATGTCTAAGCATCACACCAGACTCTCGGGGCCTTTGCAGCAGGAACTTAATACCCGACAAGGTATACAGCTACAGCCCTGAGCCAGGGAGGGAAATATAGCTACAGCCCTGAACTGGAGAACTACAGTTCGCCTTACACTTGGAGCAAAAGCCAAGCAAGCCAGGCAGAACAGGAAGATGACCCCAAAACGCTGGGAGTTTCACCTCAATGTCACTCTAGGACATCAGAGATGTGACTAGTTGTGCCACATGCAGCGCCACTCCTGTAGGCAGGAGAGAAGCCTATAGCTTTAGGTCATAGGCACCTGGGCCCTGGTCCTCAGATGGGTTGAAAACTGGAATGTAAAGGCTCATCCGGGGCATGAAAGGCCTCTGAAACTGATGGAGAGTAGGCTGGGAAGGGAAATGTGCTTTTGGTCACGCTGTAGGGATGTGAATGAGATGATGTCACCTGCCTTGCTTCACGTGTGCATTAGAGATGATTAAACTGCAGAGAACAACAGAGAGAAGAAACGGGGTGGGTGGACTCTGATGGACTGATCATCTTCATCCTTGGGATGACCGTTCTGTGTGAACGGGGTCACACCACATCCCATCTTCAACCCTGGACTTCCCAAGTAATACACTACTACATGGACTGCTTTGCTTAAGCTTGTTGGAGCAACCCCAAATCCTCTCTTCTCCCCATGAGCCTCGTGGTGGGCTCTATTTAAGATCTACTTTGACCCCCCTTTTACCAGATGGCAGGGAAACAGTTCCTTAGTTCTTATCTCTGCTGTGGCACTCATCATCCCCGTAAACTGCTCCTCATTGAGTTACAAGTTTTCCTCATTATGGGAAAGTTGAGTGGGTGAGTGAATGAATGGGTCTGTGAACAAAAACGTGGCTCTGAGGACCATGTTATCCTGTTTTAGGGAAGCCACATTTTAGAAAACAATTCAACAAACATTCTTTTTGATTTCAGATGAGGCTTTCTAGCAAAACTGCGACCTTGGTTTAGGAGTTTGGTTTCAAGCCAAAATATTAGATAAACCCAACAAGAGAAGAAGCAGCTCTCTGAAGTGTCGATAAAAGTGAACAGGGAAAGAGGACTTGACTTAAAAAAAAAAATCGGATGTGGAATCAAAGAGTGGACTCCGTGAGACAGTTTTCTGCTTGCTAATCAACAGTATTTACGGGAAAGGTATCAAAACTCCAGACATTTGGGAAATTTTAGTTTAAAAAGTTAAAATGACTTTCTTTATCATGGGATTTCTTGGTACTGTATGTTAAAAACATGAGCATTCACAGAAGGAATGGTGATATTCCCACACTCTGGGAGAACCGATTTGAGAATATGAAAGAAATGGATTTATTCAGATTTTTTTTTAACACCTTGGCCTGGGAGATGGCAGCATTAACATGTGTATGGCACCCGGGTGTGGACTTGGCGCTGACAGGAAGGTCCTTTGGGGCCTCCTTCCTTCCATTCCTCAGGGTCGGCATATTCCTTCATTATTAATGTTTTATCTTGCCCTTTCCAGGCTCCTTTTTGAAAATGAAACTATACTATGGAACTGGAGCAATTGGAGACAATAATAGCTTCATGTGAACGGTTTACCTTTTGAGGACCTGCTGGCCATGGGAGGCCACTAGAGTCAATCCCAGGGGAAGGGAGCCATCTTTACTGCAAGCTTCATCTCATTCATCACAGAGGCGCCAGAAAGCCCTACCTACAGCATGCTCAGATGGATTCAGAATAACATTTGTGGGAAGTGAAAAAAAAAAAAAAAAAAAAAAGCATTTCTTTCTGCCATTGAGCAGGGTGTGGCGCCCTTTCTTTCACCCTCTTCTTCTCATCCTTTAGGGACTGCTTGGTTCATGCCAGCATCTCTCTGCCTGCCGTTGCTAAAATTGATCCCTTTGAGTTATATTTTCTGGACATCTTGTGCAATGTAGACAGAGGCCCCCTATTTCCTGGGGCTTGGAAGGCTCTTTTTTTTTTTTTTTTTTTTTTTTTTTTTTTTTTTTTTAAATCAAAGGGTGGGTGTCCCTTCAATAAGTTGAGAATAGCACATGGTCCTGTGTTGCAGACTTAAGGCTGACTGACTGCAAGCAGAACTCTTGAGTTCTTAGCAAAAAAGAGAATTCAGTGGAAGCTTCTTGGCAGCAGTGCTGAGCGTGGTCATGAGGGACCGAAGTGACTAGGGATGTTATGTGGCAACGCAGAGCTCAGGTGCCACGTGCCTGGAGAGAGAGAGAGAGAGAGACAGAGCCAAGAGGTGTATGGACTGCCCTGGTCAGAACAGAAGAAATCCTGAAATGAGGGAAAGGAACTTGAGACTCCTTATGGTCCTCAGAAGCAAGGACTATAGGACTTCACATATGGTCCTCGTCAGTCTTTTTACAACCACCGTGGAGATGCTCCTTGAGTTGGGGGTACCTACTGTGTGAGAATTTATGCCTGATATTTGACCTCCATCTAGGAAACGTGCACCTTAAAGGTCTCAGGTGATTTTTTTTTTTAGCACGGTAAGAGGTTGCCTTCTATAAAAATACTTCATTGGAGCGGTGGGAGGGACCCACGGAGAAGGGAAACAGACTGAAGACAGCATCCAGAGAACTGCAGGGGAAGTGAAGCACACAGGGAGAATGAGACACAGTCAGGGACTTAGAACATCCACTTAAGGAACAGAAGAAGCAGTAGGCAAAACCTAAGGGTGGGTTCATCCCACTCTAAGTGCAAGACGTGAAAATCAAAGAAAACCTTTTATATGACTTTGCTCCTAAACTAACCATGAAAAGAGTCATGGGTTCCACTAAGAGTTAGGAGAGGCAAGGGGTTCCAGACTTGAGGAATTTCTAGGGAAAATGTTTGATTTATACAGGCTTTCAAGCAATAGAGATGTACTCAGCCCATACTTTCCCCATTTTCTGTAAAACCCTAAGTCCTTTTGGACCTTCTAGTCAAATTAGCCCAATGCTTATTAGTATTTCTTTGTGTTGCCCTTTTAGGTTGTATTCCTATAGCAGCAACTGATACTTATTACTTTACAACCATTTTTAAAAAAACGATTTCACCCACAGCTGTGTATTACTCCGGGTTCTTCAAGGAACATGTGCCATACAACATCAAATATACAGAATTTTGTTAGGGGAAAAAATGGAAAGGTAGACAGAAAAGATGGCTTCAGACTGAGAGGAGACAGAAGCACAGAGGGAAGGAATGGTGGGCAGAAACCTCCTAGCCCAGTGTAGTCTGAAGAGAGTTCAGCAGGCTGGCAGGAGTGCTGGAGGCAAACCTAGCCTTAGGGAAATTCTGTGCCCCTGAGAACTGGCCTCCCTGCCTTCCTGCAGTGCAGTCATCAGATTTAAGAATTTCTTTAGCAGATGGAAGAAGGCACAGAGGGAGAGAGTGAGGGTGCAGATAAGGGAGACAGTTTAAGACCCTGTGGAGTCCCTGTCAATTTTTGGGTCCCTCAATTCCTCTCCCAACTCTTCCACAAGACTCCTGAGAACCATGTAATTGGCTGTGGGTGTCTGTATCTGTCTGAGTCAGATGCTGGGCAGAGCCTCTCAGAGGACAGCCATGCTAGGCTCCTGTCTGCAAGATAGCAGAGCATCATTAATAGTGTCAGGGATTGTTTCTTGCCTATGGGGTAGGTCTCAAATTTTGCCAGTCATTGGTTCCCTCAGTTTTTGCTTCATCTTTGTCCTGAATTTCTTGTAGGTAGGACAAATTTTGGGTCAAAGGTTTTGTGGGTGGGTTGATGTCCTTATCTGGAAGCACAAGAGACAGGAAGAGGGTGGAGGTGGAGGTGGTGGTGGTGGTGGTGGAGGTGTAGGTATAGGTGTAGGTGTAGGTATAGGTGGTGGTGGTGGTGGAGGTGGAGGTGGAGGTGGAGGTGGAGGTGGAGGTGGAGGTGGAGGTGGAGGNGTGGAGGTGGAGGTGGAGGTGGAGGTGGAGGTGGAGGTGGAGGTGGAGGTGGAGGTGGAGGTAGAGGTGGAGGCTACTGTGAGTTCAAGTCCCCCCTGGTTTCCATAGTGAGCTACTACTGGCCAGCCACAATCACATGGTAAGACTGTCTCAAAAGCAAGCAAGCAAGCAAGCAAGCAAGCAAGCAAGCAAGCAAGCAAGCAAGCAAGCAAGCAGGCAGGCAGGCAGGCAGGCAGGCAGGCAGGCAAACTAAATGTCCGAAGGTATGTTCCTGTGAGAGGCAATGTGAATGCCCAAACCCTTTGACAACTTTGTTGAATATTCTGCTGTTAATAACTTGAATATTCACTCACTTAAAAATATGTAAATGAGATAGGCTATAAACCATATGTAGATTATGTACTGTTAAGTAAAGTAAAACTTTAAAGTAACAGGGGGGTATTAATAGCAGTTATGAAAATTTATATCTGTAGAACATAAAAGACAGGAGAGGCCGTGGTGTCCTGACACTAGTTCAGGTTTTATGGGAAGGAACTTTTTCTTTGATGATTCTGTTTATTATTCACTATAAAGTTGTTAATATATAATTACAAAATTTAAAGGCCCATATGGAACATGTTTTGATATCTAAAGGAGAAAGGCACTTCAAAAATTGCAAGCCTTAGTCATTAAATATTGCCTTGTAAGCACATGCACACACACATAATTCTGTCTTTGCCTCTCTGTTCTCTGTCTCTGTCTCTCTCACACACACAGATGGTCATAAAATTCTGATACCTAAGGTTCCAATCAGAATGTTGTGATTAAAGTCTCTTGTTAATGTGCTTTTGGGTGGTCAACTTTCATCGAGGACTAGTTTAGATTTCTTAGGGCTGGGAGGGGGCTGGACTGGGTGATTTCATCTGTCTGGGTTCTAAAAGGCCTTTTTGCTAAGTCTTTCCCGTTGTTCACGGGGAGGTTTTGTGACTTTCACACTTCAAGTCCCCAGCAGTGCTTTTTATAGCAGGGTTTTGGTCCGCGGGAGCAGAGGAAGGAGGCTGACTACACTGGAACCTTGCTTTTTAAAGGGGCTGAGGTTCGCATGGTCATCATGTCTCCAAAGTCTCTCTCATGCTGAGAAGAACTGCAGATCTGGGGCTGGCCTCTGGCTTCTCTCCCTGTCCCGTGTTAGTGACTTCAGGACATTTTGGGAAACAAATTCCTTTTATTTTTAAGTGTCAGAAGAGAATATCCGTCAACACGCTCACTTGGGTGTCCCTGTCTGACACGACTTGTGGTAGTATGCTGTCTCAAGCAGAATGCCCTCCGTCCTTTAGAGCTTACAGCCCCTTTGAGTTGTTAGATTGCCACCAGCAATGAAGAACCTTCCATTCCGTCCTCTGGAGCTTTCACTTGGAAGTTCCAGCTGGGCAAGAGAACATGACTAAACCTTCCTACCTGTGAGACTCAGAGCTCAAGCCACCGTGGAGACCTAGGGCTACAGCAACTCTGGGACCTTAGTCTTCGGTCTTGGTTTCCACATCTGGACAGTGAGGAGACATCTTACATAGGCTTTGGAAAGCCCCACTGAGGTAAGATGAATGAATGTGCCCGGGAAGTAAGTAGAGAAGCAAGTATTTCTCACCTTTCTCCCTGAGTCCCACTTTGCTTAACTCTCCTCTCCTAGAGCTCAGGGTGTGACCCTCTCCGTCTAGATGGGTTCTCAACTGAGGTTTCTCCTAATGCCTTCTCTCACTATGGGGAAATTTGGTTGTCATAGGTGGTGCTGTTGGTAATATTGGGTACCAGTACCTTACAATATACAGTCCCTCACGCCCAGTGTTGAAATATCAGCATTGAGGCTGAGTTCTTCTATATGCTCAAGCTCATTGAACAACATACTCTTTTTAATCATTTAAAAATCTGTATCAGGCATAAAGGCATAGCTGCTATGCAATAATAAACAGTATAATCCGACTAAACTTGACATTTGCATATGTGAAGTCATCAAGAAGGCCCATGGGCCCATTGCTCCCAGAGTGTCCTTTTGTAGCTCGGCTCTGGTCTCTCCACCTACCCCTGTCACCATCCTCCGTGCAAGGAGTTGTTTGCTGCCACTGAAGAACGGTTTGAATCATTTTGGACATGTGCTATCTTTTGTTTGGTTTCTTACACTCAGCATGATCCTTCTGAGGTTTATCCATGTCATTGACAAACCGATTTTTGAAATATGCTTGAGATAAGCTATGGTAAGGAACACAGGTTCTGACTCTCGAGTTCTTGGGCCATAACTAGATGTTCTTGATAATGTACTTCCTGGGCAAGATATGTCACTTAGCTCTTTCATGTTTTTATTCTAATTTTGTTTGATTTCCACTGTCACCTTCTCTATCATGACCCTGATGATCTGTTTCCATCCATGGTTTCTCATTAGGAGACACCTGTGCTCTGCTTCTGCTCACTCAGTCAGCTCTAGTCTATTTTTTACCCCTTCTAGGAGTCCATTTTTGGTGTGCCATTTTGGAAAATGGCACGCTCACAGAGTTACTTTAAGAAAACCTGTATTCCTCGCACTATGTGTGGTCCTGAGAAGTGAAGCGAGGCACTGCTCACACGCACTGTGTTTTCCTGGAGTGCTAGAGAGCTAAGGGTAAGTGTTTGACAGTGAAATGGCTCCTTTGACTGGGAACTTTGTGAAGACATAAAAAGTTAGTGAAGCGCTAAAATCACCCACTGTTGAGAGGTTTATATATGTTTTACTACAACGTTAGCTTGAATGTATTTTTGTAGAACAATGATATACGGTTTGGGGATAAAATTCTTGAATAAGCTTCAGGTTGTTTCTTTCAAGGTAACTGGTAAAATATTTATCCCTAAGAAAACAATTCCGTGTGTCATGTCTCCCATTGACCTGGTCCTGTGGGGCATGTCTGGTCCTCTCCCCTCTCTCTGCACTGGGATCCAGGATGCTAGCGTCGGTCAGCGCTGATTTGTTTTCCCTCCATCAGCTTGCAGCATTTTCATCTGCATGTGCTCCACGTTCCCTTCAAGTTCTGAGTGTGATTCATGGGGCTGTGAGTGTTTCCCTCCCTTCCTGCCAGCCTGCTTCTTGGACAGGGTCTGCTCTGTGATGGGCACAGGCCGCTTTGCCTACTGGTTGCCTTTTCATTTGGTCAGAGCCTTTCTTTTTTTTTTTTTCTTCATTCTTTTCTTTTGGTAGGAAGGCTTCTGTCCCGTTGTTAATGGGTTTAGTTAGCTTATCATTCAAAGAGCTCCTTGGTCTTTACCTCCTCTACTGAGTAGGTAGGGTGCTCAACCCCCAAATGAGACCCCTCAGGTTTCTCCTGAGAGTTGTGTCTGCTGGAATGACTTGTGACAGAGGTGGCTACAGAAGACTCACTCATCTTTATCCTGTGAGATCCTGATGGACGAATTAGTAGAATTGCACTTTTCTTGTCTCTTTTGAAGACCAATTGTTCAAATCTTGCTTTCATAATAAGAACCCAGAGTTCTGTCCTCCCAACAAATTATTTTGTCTATACATTTCTTCAGACATTTTCAATTTGTAAGCAAAGAAAGATCCAGTGACTAATAGTCTTGCTACCTACCCCTCATGGTTCTTTGCTCCACTGCCCCAAAGTAGAGAGCACAATTTCTAAGCAAACAAATAGACTTCCCACCTGTGGCTCTAGCAATAAGCTGCTCATTTCATATTGGTGTATTCATTTGAACAGACCCAGTGAGGCTGTTGGGAAGGAAAAGCCATTTCCTTAGCAGTGTAGTTGAGCACCAGGACTAGGAGGAGACGGTGAGAAAGCCTGGCAAAGATCTGGATACATCAACATGAAAATCCCTTGCCTAGCATGGCAGCAAGAGTTTAAAGGGATGAATGAGGAGGAATTCAGGCCCATGTGTTCCAATGACAAAATTTCCTTTTCTTGTAGCAGAGGGACATTAGATGTCAAGGGTTTACCATTGGATGGGAGAATGAAGTTGTCAGCACAAATTATGATAGAGAAGAGAGGTCTAATCTTAACGTTTGAACATTTGAACAAGAAGTCTCCATATTCTGGGGACACTCAGGTAATACCCAAGATTACCATCTTTTTGTAAGCCTAGAACTCAAATGAAAATTAATTTAATTTAATGAAAGTAAAGTATGTTTTCTTTTGCATGCTTCACAATGCACCTAAGATAATTCTCAGCATAAACAGTAACAAATTTACTGAAGTGTTAGTAAGACTCTGTGGGTTAAGCAAGGACTCAAAGTTTTTCAAGAACTTGGCCTTGCTGAAGTGAGAAGACGCAAACAGCTGGGAGTCAGTTAGGGCCTTAAGTGATAGAACCAACAGTTTGTCAATAGCTTAAGAGCTACCACTTGTATCTAATGGGTAAATGAATGTCCTGGTCTATCAGCAGGGAAGTGGAAGAAAACAGAAACAACAATTTCATGTCTTTTGTTCTTCTCAAAGTGAGTCTGTGGGTTTGACAGTTTTGGAAAGAAAAGTTTGTTCCTGGAGTTTGTCAATTCTCAGGGGTTGGGGCTTTGCCAGTCTGGGGAGTCTCAAGGTCCCTCTTGCAGAGGAGGGGTCAGGCCAACTGGAGTGGCAGGCATAAATGAAGCAGAGCAAGAGTGCTTCAAGGCCTTTTGTGCGTTTCCTTTTTGCTCTGTGTATGGTGCTTGTCCAGGTCAATGTCAGAGGAGCTTATGTTGCTTTTAAGACTCAGCAGGCTGGGGATTTCTCAGGGATTAGGGGACAGAAGACTGGATTTGTGTGCCAGAGACAGGGACCTCTGCTGCTAGGTCAGTACCCAGCATGTGGAAGTTTTGCTTTAAGAAAAGAGAAATCTGAAGTTAGGCCCAGATCAGAGGATCTGAGCCTCTCACCAGGAAAGGGCTGAAGTTCCTTAGAGGATGGGAGGTCAACACTCAAGGAAGGAATCTGAGTTGTCAGAATCTGACGCTGGGTCTTAGGATTTTTGTGGAAACAGTATACTGCTCTTTGGAGCTGGTCTTACTGTCTTGTTTCAGGGTGAGTGACAGAAAGATCTAAATAGCCTACATTAACACATTAACAAGCAGCTATTCCCGTGGCAGAAAAGGAGCTCTTGTCTTTATAAGCATTTGTGTGCCATCTATTTACAGGGTATTTGGTCTTTCATTTACTGGCAGAATTTGTTTCCTAGATTGAGTACGTACTTTAACCTTTTAAGGAAAAAAACGGCAGCTGTGGAAGGAAGGGAATTGCTGCCCCCATGCACCGTCCTTCTCTCCTTCTCTGCCCATCTGTCCTCTCTCTGTGAGACCTGCAAAGACCATACTTACATAGCGCTTGACAGATGTTGAAGAGCTGAGCTGAAAATTCATTGTTGATGAGGTTCCCCACACAGGTTCAGCCTGCAGTGGGTTCTGGACTGGGTTGAGGTTCCCCACACAGGTTCAGCTTGCAGTGGGTTCTGGACTGGGTTGAGGGGACTTGGGCTCTGACCCAGATTTTTCTCTTTGTTGCTGCGTTGGTTTGGTCACGTGTCAGAGTGCCTTGCATCGGGTGGACTTAAGGCTCCTCTGACTGTGTCTTCCTTTGCTTTTGTGTTTTGACAATGATATCGCTAACTGATGAGTTTCTAGGCCCTCCACGCTCTGGATCTCTGCGTGCCCATCTGTGAAGCACTGTACAGTCCCACTGTAAAGAGTAACTGATCTGCAGTGCGAATGAGGAACCTAGATGGTTTCTCTGAGGGTCCAGGAAGAAATGTCTGTTGTCTCTGAATACTGAATTCAATGACATCTCAGTTTGGTAGGGTTCAGCCTTAGTTTAGATTGCCCAACTGGAATATTCCAGAATATGAAACAGCAGGTAGCAGCTAACTTCTTACTTCATGGGCTCCCTCTCCTGTGTCAGTAGTTGGGGAAAGCTGAGGTTTTTGTTTTGTTTTGTTTTGTTTTGTTTTGGATGTTTTCAATGAATTTAATAGAATGAAATCAGAGGTGAGTGAAAGTAGAGCTTTGTAAGCCTGCAGGACATTGAAGCGGTCAACAGGTGCAATGCACTTGCAACTTCCCATATGCTCGTTACTGACACCTTGAATTCATCCCTACATCTCTGATGCCCAGACTGAGGGAGGCATCTTAAGATATCTGTAACTTGTCTTGTTGCTCTACCTCAGTCTTATAAGAGGAAGATGAAGACAGGTGTCAGGGAGCTCTCTTCATATCTGAGCTATGCAGATCCAAGCTTGAACAGACTTCCCCTAGCTTCTTTGTGCTCCCTGCCTCTCCTTCATTCTTCCCTCTCTCGGATTTTTTTTTTTTTTTTTGTTGTTGTTGTAAACTAGACCACAAACCTCAAGGGCATGGAAGTTGGATCTGGCTGAAGTCAGCTGTGTGTTTGCAGGCTTTATCTGAGGAAGGGCCCTAGGGTCATTGTCATGGTAATTCTGATAAAGCTAGTACGCACCCCTGGCTATTCATGGTTATCAAAGAATGTTTCTCCTTCTCCAGTCTCAGAAACTGCTGGGTGGTGCTGGAGGTGTGTGTGGTGTTGGTGTGTTGTGGTGTGTATGTGTGTGGTGGGGGTGTGTGGTGTTGGTGTGTGTGTGTGTTGTTGGGGTGTGTGTTGG
>NC_034607.1:54385654-54434353 GCF_900095145.1 Mus pahari
TGGTGGGGGTGTGTGTGTGTGTGGTGGGGTGTGGGGGTGTGTGTGGTGGGGTGTGTGTGTGTGTGGTGGGGGTTGTTTGATGGGGGTTGTGTGGTGGTGGTGAGGTGTGGTGGAGTTTCTGTGGTGGGGGGTATAATATTTACTTATGTTTTCCTCCCTTTTATTTTCCTATAATCTTTGTGTAAAAAACCAGAGCTTCAACATTTATTACCAAAAATCCTGGGTTAAAAAAGATCTTTATCAAAAAGTTCATCTGTAGTTAAAAAGTGCTCCAAGTCATATAGGACTGGGCAGCTAGTTCATGTCTTCACACGCACTGCCTTTTTATTCTCTGTGAACTTACCTGTTTATCTCCTCATCTCCTCACTGCACTCAGACCGCACACGTGGTCTTCAAAACCACAGACTGTGTAATTATCCCCGTGTCTTGAGTGCCTAGAGTTATGCCAAGGCGTGTCACAGGAACTCAACAATGTTTGTAGATGCCTGATAAGGGGAGTATGAAATGGCAAGAAGATGTGCCAAGTGGTTTCTAGTGGGTAGAGAATAGGTTAAAGGAATGGGTTAAAGAAAGGGCTTCCAATTCAGATACTAGGAGAAAATATGGGTGGTGTGGAGCTGGTGCTGTAGGAAGATGTCAAGCTCGAGTGCTAGACAGGGGTCTCATGTACAGAGTTGCTTCCATGAAGGTCAGTTCCAAGAAAAGGAGATCGAGATGTGTCCTTTAGGCTTGTGACAGCTCAGAGACTGCATGGCCAGGGGAAGAGTGTAAACCCACCCCTTCCAGAAGCATAGCACGAGGAGAGCTCCAGGGGAGCCTCAGGAAGTCCTCTCGTTTACTGTTCATTCAGCTGGTGGAGAGCATAGTTCAGGAGAAATGTGAACACCTAAAGAACTGGGGACTGACATATACATGTGTGCTTATGACAACAATGTGTATATGAGTTAAAGACCAGAAGCAAGCCCTGTGCCCATCAACTGTTGAATGTATAAGCAGTGTGTGGTATGTCTATGAAATGGAGTATTAGTGGGCAATACTTGATTATGTTGTTTAGGGAGAGAAGCTAGTCATGAAAGATCAATGTGAAGTTACTCTGTTCACAGTAACGTTTAAGATAGGCAAATCTATATAGGGAGAAATAGGTTAGTGGATGCCAGGGGCTGAGGAAGGAAGACAGGGAGTGTGCTGTGGGGTTTCTTTTTGTGGTGATAAAAATGTTTTGGAATTGCATAGACATGAGATGTGGAGTGAGAATTCTAAACTTTATCAAATTATATTCACTCTACAAATGGGAGGTCTATGATAGAATCATGTCTCAGTAAAGCTGTCACTAAAAATGAAAGGCACCCTCCTGGCATAAGGATCTAAGTGTCTCCTGGCCTTTGAGGGATCACAGGGAATAACAAAAAGACAACAGACCCTTTAAACCCAGATTGTTCCCATCAGTAAATCACATGTGCGTGCAAACTGGTTCACAGGTCGGCAGGTGGCCTTCTCATTTTCCTCAATGCTAACCTAAATGTAGGCTGCTCTGAACAGCCTGGGTACTCTGTAAGCTGCTCACTCCTTATCTACAGTAGGTCATAGTTTCCTTACCTGAAAGCGGAGGTGCCGTATGAATGCTATAGGGTTTTAAACGAGATATATAAAGAGCATGTAAACGCTGCCCAGCCTGACTGAGCAGCAGCTGCTGTTAGAACTAACAGTGACTATGGTACAAGTGCTCTATCAATGATTATCTGTGTGTGTGTGTACATGTACACATATCTCCATGTATGTATAAAAGCAGAGGAAACCTTGGCTATCACTCCTCAGGTGCTGCTGTCCACCATGTTCACTGAGACAGAATGAATCAATAGCCTAGAAGAAGCTTACCTGGCTGGCTTGTGTCCATATCCCTGAGCTGGGGTATGGTTATTACATCTGGCTTCTTCAGGTGGTTCTAGGAACTGAACTCAGGTCCTCATGCTTGCATGCCAAGCACTTTACCAACTAAGCCATCTCCACAGCCCCGGTCTTTGTTTCATGAGATAAAACATACTGGCCACACACTTGCTACATAGCTGAAGTTGGTCTTGCCCTATGAATCCTTCTCTCTCTGCCTCTCAAGAGTTGGAGTTGCAGGCAGCCTATCCTTGGCTTCCTGGTGATTATCTGAGTTTGAGTCCAGCTCATTTCGAGAGTACAGTAAGTGGCTTTCTAGCCTGGGGATGAAAGTAAAAAAACCCAGGGTGGAATAGAACAGTGTGTTGCCAGGTCAGGGTGGATGTACACAGAAAGGGAGTGTTTTATTTAGTTTCTCCACTGAAGAAAATGCTAACGCAGATGATTAAAGGGTGGCGCCTCATCCTCCTGCAACTTAGAGGGAAAAGAAGTCATTAGCAAATTGATTATTGTTATTAATACACAAGGTAATCAGGCTCCTTATCGAGGTTGATTAAAAGTAAATGTCCAAATGAAAACACTGGGTTAAATTAATGAGAGCTGGAGCCCCGCATATTTAAGATGATCGCTTGTGGAGCCACAGTGAGATTAAAGCAATTAGGTTATTGGTGATATTTAAACAGGAGCATCTGTGTGCTTTGTCTTTGTCTCTCTGTAAGGAAGGAAAGGGATTTACCCTCCAGATACCTCAGTAAAGACTTCATTCTTTTTTTTTCATTGAGATACTTACAGTTTCATCCAACAAAACCTTCTCTGATGATCATGGGACGTCATAAATTCCCACGAGACCCTATGGAAATGCCACAATGAAGAGGCTCCTTTGAGTTGGCTGGTCACCTGTCAGCCTTGTTCTTCTTGTACAGTTAACGCCAGTGCACAGGACAGGTGCTGGCCAGTTACTGCAGCTGCTTGCAGAATGGAAGTGTTCTGCCTTGCTTGGGGCCCCCTTTCTCCTTCACTCTCTCTGTCTACAGAGATTTCTTTTATGCCATCTCAATATGGGGTCGTCAGTTGCTGAAACATCACACTAAAGAGAAGAGACAGAAGCTGGCCAGCCGAGGCTAGGGAAGCAAGCGGCAGTTCTGAGGGTGTCCTTGCTGGAGGCTGCCAGCCAGGAGACAGTGCTGGCTCCGGTTGCTCTGCTGTTTCTTACATAATGGCCTCTCCTAGAGGGTACAGGCAACCTCATGACTGAACTGAAGAGGAGGAGGCAACCGAATACCTGTAAGTTGGCCCTGTGGGAACACCCAGCTCTTTCCTCTCCTCGCCCCAGTTTATTCCATACGATCTCTAAAAAAGCTTTCAGGATAGCATTTCAATGCTACCCTATTTTCTGGGACCCCCTCCTGCTATATGTGAGCTCTGCTTTCTCTCTGTCTCTCTCTGTACTGGCTAGTTTTGTGTCAACTTGACACAGCTGGAGTTATCACAGAGAAAGGAGCTTCAGTTGGGGAAATGCCTCCATGAGATCCAGCTGTAAGGCATTTTCTCAATTAGTGATCAAGGGTGGAGGGCCCTTTATGGGTGGTGCCATCTCTGGGATGGTAGTCTTGGTTCTATAAGAGAGCAGGCTGAGCAAGCCAGAGGAAGCAAGCCAGTAAAGAACATCCCTCCATGGCTTCTGCATCAGCTCCTGCTTTCTGACCTGCCTGAGTTCCAGTCCTGACTTCCTTGGTGATGAACATCAGTATGGAAATGTAGGCTGAATAAACCCTTTCCTCCCCAACTTGCTTCTTGGTCATGATGTTGTACAGGAATAGAAACCCTGACTAAGACACTCTCTTTCACTGTCTCTGTCTCTCCGTCTCTCTCTGCCTCTCTCTGTCTCTGTCTCTCCCCCTCTCTTCTTCTCTTCCTCTTTCCCTCTCTGTCTCTCAGCCCCACCTATGAATCTGTAATGAATGAACCTCTCTCTAAAACTCAACCTGCCTCCCAGGAATTCCATTTCTTAAATTCTCTAGACAAGAAGCTCTGACTGGAACGGCTTTGATGGTGGTTGAGTTTTTCAGGACCCTAGGTTCCTAAGACAAGCTCACCAAGAGCTAGGAAAGATGTCATTGTTTGCAAAGATACCCCCCTGTAATGTCATATCAATGTCTTTCTGTGTTGGCATATTTGTGTAAGAAAATATGCATTTCTCAGAAAATTAAATATTTGCAAGTTAACCACTACTTGTGTAAGTCACTTTCTTTTTTAATGGTAGCAAATTACCTGACATGACCCACTTTTAAGGGAGAAAGATACATTGTAGCTCATCGTTTTGGAGGATTAAGATAGTGGTTATTACGCAGACCAAATGCAGACACAATTGCACATGCCAGCAAGATTTTGCCGACAGGACCCTGATAGAACTGACTCTTGTGAGGCTATGCCAGTGCCTGACAAATACATAAGTGGGTGCTCACAGTCATCTATTAGATGGAACACAGGGACCCCAATGAAGGAGCTAGAGAAAGTACCCAAGGAGCTGAAGGGGTCTGCAACCGTATAGGTGGAACAACAATATGAACTAACCAGTACCCCCTGAGCTTGTGTCTCTAGCTGCATATGTAGCAGAAGATGGCCTAGTCGGCCATCATTGGGAGGAGAGGCCCTTGGTCTTGCAAAGATTATATGCCCCAATACAGGGGAATACCAGGGCCAGGAATCGGGAGTGGGTGGGTTGGAGAGCAGGGTGCGGGGAGGGTATAAGGGACTTTCGGGATAGCATTTGAATTGTAAATGAATAAAATATCTAATAAGAAAAAAAAAATAGTGGTTGTTTCCCGGGCTGTTGTGGCACACACCTTTAATCCCAGAAGCCCTGAAACAGAGGCAGGTGAATCTCTGTGAGTTCCAGATGAGCCTAGTCTATAGAGTGGGTTCCAGGCCACCCAGGGCTACACAGAAGAACCCTGTTTTTGTTGTTGTTTTGTTTTGTTTTGTTTTTTTGTTTTTTGTTTTGTGTTTTTTAAAGATAGTAGTTGTTTCTGTTCCTTTGGAGCCTGTGGCAAGGCCAAGCATCATGGCCTGAGACCTGTGGCTGAACAAGACAGTTTACACCTGCGTAATAACTGGGAAGCGTAGGGAGAACTAGGAGGAGCCTGGGACCCTAATATCCCTTTCAAGGATGTGTCCCCAGTGACCCTTTCTCCCTAAGCTCTACCTCCAACTCCTGGTAGAAGCATGGGCAGGAAGAACTAAGTCTTCGGCTAGGCCTGGGAGGTGGAGTGCCAGTGCCTGGCAACACTGCAGTGGATGCTCACAGCCAGCTATTGGATGGAACACAGGGTCCCCAATGGAGGAGCTAGAGAAAGTACCCAAGGAACTGAAGAGGGAGTGAAGATTTATACCATAGCACTAACTTAGTGTTACAGGGCGGCTTTCCTGATAAGTTCATCAATGCTGGACGTTTTCCTATAGACCTTCAATTGTCCCCCTTTTCTTGCCTCTCCCCCTTTTGTCTTGGGAGATGCCTGGCTAACTCTGGTGTCTTAGCATCTCTGTCTTGATAAATTGAGTCATCTTTGCCCAAGTCAGTCTTCCTTCCTGGTTGCATGTCTTCATCTGGGAGTAGTCCCTTGTAACTTTAATTTTTTCAAGCCTTATTTTTAATGATGGTTCTTAAATGCTTTAACCTCCCTTGTAGCCCACCACCCACCAGAAGTCGTGGGAAAGAAAGGATACGGAGGAAGCGGACTTGTTTAGAAAGGTTCTTTGGAGCAACTACTGTCTGTATTGTCTGGAAACTGGCAGTTCAGTTCACAAGATAACAGCGGCAGCTCGATCCACTCGCAAACACCTCATGGATACGCCAGCAGTCCAGTTTGGTAGAGTCCAGTCAGCAGCAATGCTGGCACAAACTAGCAGACACAGCTAGACCTCAGCCTCTGCAGGAGTCAGCAGGAGGGACCCAGAGGGACACCAGGAGAAGTCACCTGCCTCTCCCAGGGAAGTGAAGATCAGTGAAGACCCACAAGTGTTACACAGCTAGCTGTATCAGTAAGCCAAGATCTGTCTCTATCACTCCATGAGTCCTGTTTAGACCCTTTAAACATCATATGCTCTTCATGTGCTTGGCTACGGATCTTGCCTCAGCACGTGCATCCAATCAGCAGCAAGGAACTGCAGCACACCACCAGAAGTTTTTCTGGGTTTCTCTCTATGGAGTCCCGATAAATGCAGCTCAACTACACCATGTAAGGCAGACCAGTACACTGGTGGTGTTAGCAAAGAATTCTTCATCATGTGCGTGTCCTTTCACGGATTTGCTTTAGCAAAACATCCTCTCTCCTGTGTCGGCTTTAGTGAAATGTTTCTTCACAAGTCTGCCTTAGCCTTTCACCTCTGTGTCCACTCTAATGAAATGTCCCTTCACATGTTTGCCCCAGTAAAACACCATCCAACCGTCTTTCCAGAGAACCCTTATGTTTCTACTTCCCTTCCTCTCCTGGCTCTTGTAGCTTCCTGACTGTTCCACATCTGCTTCCCTCTTCCTTTCCTGAGTCTTACATGTAGGGTTTCCACAAGGACAAGTTTCTGCCTATCCCACTCCCCTCCACTCTCTCCGGCCAGTTCTGTCTATACTCAGCTGTGCAACTCAGAGATGACCTCTGAACAGCTGAGTCTGCAACTTTATGTGTAGTGCAGTGCCAACTTGATTTTCTAGTTGTATGCAAGATACTTCTTCCTAAAGATCCAAGAACATTCTCGAATTTGGTATAGACATCTCTGACAATGTGTTTCTCATGTTTGCCAACAATACTGTCTTCTTTCCAGTCTCCAAATCCAAAATCCCGTAGTCACTTTTGGCTCCTTCTCCTTTATCTTCCTTTTATTTTTGAGAATCTCATATATAGACACCATATATTTCTATTATATCCATCCCCATTCTTTCCCTCCAGCTCCTCCTGATTTTGCTGCCACATATGTTCCTGTGTGCCCTCTCTTCCTTATTTTCTCTCCTTTTTCTTGTTTGTTTGTTTTTATAATTCACTGAGATTAATTACTGCTGTACAGATGTTCATAGGTGTAAATACTACAGCATGGTCACCATACCAAAGGACAATATACTTTAAGAAAACTGACTGCCCCTTCTCCATAAGCTGCCAGTTGGCTCCTCAGCTTGGGGTGGGAGCTTGGCAAACTCTTCCCATCCATGCTGGAATGGTGACTCGCTTGATCTTTCGTAGGCAGCTACAGTTCCTGCCATTCATCAGTGCTGCAGTCCTATCAGGTTTTCTGAGGCATGTGAGAAGGGCTGTGACACAGAAGCTCCGTTTATGACTGAGCACGTTAAAGGCATTTGTTCTCTGCAGTTTGACTAGCCGTGCACCTCTGTATTAATATCTATCTGCTGCTCAAAGCTGTCACTCAGAAACTTCTTTAATTACAACCGAGAATTGTACTAATCTATGAGTACAAGGATACATCTCTAGACAGACGCTCGATACTAGGGCCCATGATCTATTTATATGTTTTTATTCTTTTCTGGGATTTTATCTATTTTATTTTTATTTCACGTGTCTGAGTGTTTGTCTGCATCTATGTGCACCACATACATGTAGTGTCTGAAGATGCCAGAAGAAAGAGGACTGGAGTTGCAGAAAGTGTGAGCTGCCATGTGGGTGCCAGGAATTGAGTCCAGGTCCTCTGGCTGAGCATACAGTGCTCTTAACTCTTGAGCCATCTCTCCAGTCTCCAATGAGGTATTTTTGACTCAGTGCCACCCCTATTCATTTGATTTTTTTTGTTCCTTTCTTAAGCAAGTGTCACTTTACCTGTCATCTATAGACCTCCCAATTTTCCTGCTTTCTTCCCCAACTCTTCTGAAGCAGTTGGTCGAGAGCCTCTGAAGCCTGGCCCCAGTCACATGACTTCCCTCAGCAGCACCACTTAGTTGAAGCTCACCATGATGATGGAGTGTTTCGGGTGTGCCAGACTCTGCTATTTAAATAGTTGTATGTGTGTTTACCCCATTGAACATTAAAACCAGCCTGAAAGGCTGGGGTTTTATCGGCCTCATTTTGTACTCAGATCCTAAAAGAGCATCACTTACCATCATCATTGTCACCGGGTTTGGCTGGGTCTTAGGAGGAACTGGGCCCATGCTACATTTTCAACTCCATATTTTGTTTTTTCTTTTGTAGGGAAGGAAACTTTGCTTTTCCTCCCTGTATAACAAAGGCTTGACTAACAAAGAAAACATGTACACAAGTTTTCCATGCCTCAGAAACTTCGTTGAGAAAGCAGGACCCAAAGTTGGTAAGCCCTGTGTTTGTTGACAGAGAACAGAAGGCTGTGGAGAGACAGAGTGAGGGGAAGTGTAATGAACTGCAGGCAGAGGAAAGGACTGTGCGTTCAGATTCATTTGGTGACCTGTGTGTTTGGAGATGGTGGACTTTTTTTCTCTGGGTTTCATCTGAGCACCTCCCATGTGACAGTCTAAGACATGCTAAAGAAGTCAGAAAAAGAGGGACTGGGAAAATGGCTCAGCAGTTAACAGCACTGACTGCTCTTCTAGAGGACCAGGGTTAAATTTCCAGCACCCGCTTGACAGATCACAGGCTTTTGTAATTCCAGTTCTTGGGGATTTGACCCCCTCTTCCGGCCTCCACAGGCATATGTGTATGTGGTTCATAGATGTACGTGGAGACAAAACACTTGTACACGAAAACGAAAATAAACAAATATAAAAAAGGGGGAGGCGATGGTCAGAAATGCTAGGTGGATAGCCGGGCGTGGTGGCGCACGCCTTTAATCCCAGCACTTGGGAGGCAGAGGCAGGTGGATTTCTGAGTTCGAGGCCAGCCTGGTCTACAAAGTGAGTTCCAGGACAGCCAGGGCTACACAGAGAAACCCTGTCGCAAAAAAACCCAAAAAAAAAAAAAAAAAAAAAAAAAAAGAAATGCTAGGTGGACTTGCCATATCTGCAGGGTTTTTTTTTTTATTATTATTATTTTAAATCATCTACTGTACCACAGTGTCCTTATTTATAAGGTAGTGTGCTGGAACTCCACAGCTGCCATACCCCTTTATTCTTTTAAAAGTGAAGCCACTTTCCTGCACGTGCACGCTCTACTCTCTGGCCTTGCCCCTCTCTGTTCTATCTTTCCATCCAGACTTGCTTTCCCCTGTCTCTGTATCTCAAACGCAGCCACACTTCTGTGCGGTCTGTTTCACAAAGCCTTCCTCAGTCCTCACCATTTAAATCCCCCCCTTCCCTGCAGATGGCCGTAGAGCTTTGTCTGCACACTTCTCAGGAAGCACACCTATCTACTTTGTATTAAAGGAACAGGATTCTGTGCATGCCTGCCTACTGCTGCTGGGCTCTGTGTCTGTGGAGGACAGAATCCTGTTTTCCACACTGATGGCCACCTTGCAATAGAAGGTACCCTGCCTTGGGTATATGCAGTAGGCATTCATTAATTGCTTATGGTATCAATAGACACATAAGTGTCATGGAAGTAGAAGAATAAGTTTCAGGGCAGCCCTTCAAGGTTATTACATTTCTCATAGTCACTCTTTGGGTGGGTCAGCGCCCTTGCTTGGCTCATTATCCCTACCCACAGCATCTTCCTGTCACGCCTTGTTTCACATATCTACTACTCCCTTAAATCTCACCATTTTTTATTAGATATTTTCTTTATTTAAATTTCAAATGCTATCCCAAAAGTTCCCTATACCCTTCCCCTACCTATGCTCCCTTACCCACCCATTCCCACTTCTTGGCCCTGGCATTCCCCTGTACTGGGGCATATAAAGTTTGCAAGACCAAGGGGCCTCTCTTCCTAATGATGGCTGAATATAAACCCTTGGCACATCATGTACTTTCTCTGAGTAATCTCACACAAATCAAAATGAGCATAATATTACTGATCTCCTTGGCCACTGTGATAGTTATAGAAATAAATCCCACATAACAATGTGTCCAATATGCCCAGTAAATCTTCAGTAATTATTTATTTCTTTTCCATTTACCGCCCTTAAAGGCTTGATTTTATAGGCTGTTAAGGTTGGCGAGGTGGCTCAGTGGCTAAGAATCCTGAGTTTGGTTCCCTGCACCCATGGTCAGCAACTTACAACCTCTGCTCAAGGGAGATCTGATGTCCTCTTTTGGTACACCCAGGTGCTATATATATATATATATATATATATATATATATATATATTTAAAAATTAAAGACTAGTCAACATATTTAATGAGTTATCATTCATTGGGATCTCTGGATTTTGCTTTAAGTAATTTGTGTGGTCTTTCAGTGTCATATATATGAGTACTTTTATGGTTCTCTGTATGTTGCAGCCTTAAGAATTAAAAATTAAGACTCAGTATTTGAGGTCAGATAATTCTGAAATCTTATCCAGCAGTTTGGACCCAAATCCATACACCTGGTAAAATAGTCAAGCATTGGAGTTGTATTCAGTGTCTTATACATAAGGGTACATTACCTGTGTGCAAAATTCACTACTGGGGAAATGCCTAAAAATGGCACCTAGGGTGGAACTTGCCACTACCTCTGAAAGCGAGGACAGGGTAAGAGACCCAGAAAGAATAGCATGTGGAGCTCTCTCTGGGGGTTACTCTTTTGTCTTAACAGGCCTCTGTAGCAAAACAATTGGATGGAGATGCCATTTGACATGATTCTAAGGATCGGGCTCCATGAGAAAATGATTATGGTGACCTGACACTGCAAGTCTCCTGGGATTTTCTTGAGGCAACTTTAGCCAAAACAGAGATAGAGCCATGTGCAGAGCTAGGGGAAATTGGACACAATGAGGGACTGGAGCTGCAAGATGGGCTTGAAGATTTGTAAAAGAGCACTCAGAACTGCTTAGTTCATCCTTCCATCCTTCCTCCTTTCCACCCTCCCTCCCTCCCTCCCCTTCTTTTTCCCTGAGATGAACAAGGTTTCTTTATGTAGACCTGGCTGGCCTTAAACTCACAGAGATCCATCTGCCTCTGCCTTCCAAGTTCAGGGATTAAAGGCATACACTACCACTAACTAACTTCTTAGTGTTAGATTTAAGAGAGTGTGTGTGTGTGTGTGTGTGTGTGTGTGTGTGTAGAGTTGGAGAATGGCTGTGGGAGGTTGGTTCTTGCTTTCAAATGTGGGGTTTGAGGATGAAACTTAGTTTCTTGGTCTTGGTGGCAAGCACTTATACCCACGAGGTACCCCATATTTCTTTAGCTCCTTTTAATCCAAAGAACTAAAATTTATTATGAAGAATTTTGGCTCATTGTATATAATTTCTACCCTTTTTACAGGTATGGACTGGGAGGACTCTGGGAGCTTCAAGACATCTCTTTCTTTGCTCCATCTCGCTGCCTGTCTCTAGTTTTGTACTTAGAGGCTCTTTGTGCACCACCTACCCTTTTATATGTTCGTATGTGATGCTCCCTTCCCAGCCCTGGTACAGAAGAGGCAGGCACACTGCTCCCAATGCACAGCTGAGGAGCTTGAAGAACTTGCTGAACTCACCTGACTAGTCAGATCAAGACTGGGGCATAATTTAGGCTTCTGGCTGTCTATCCATTTCTCTGTGTAGCCACTGAAGAGCTAGGCAACCTGAGCTCGCAGGAGAGTCCCCAGTGTATGCTCATATCCGAAGGGCAGACACGGCGTGTGGAAGAGAGAAGTAGATCAGGCTCCGCTTAGCCCTCACCAGGGACTGTCCTCTTGGCAACACAAGCTCTTTCCAAAGTCAGCAGTTAGTGATGGTTGTAAAAACATAACTTAGCACCCAGCACTGTGACCTGCAAATGCTGGTAAGTAGGATTAGGGAGAAGATTTAAATGGGAAGACAACTGTTATCAAGACTTTACAGGAGTTCATTTGGTTCCACGGATAACGATCCACAGATAAAAGATCCGCAACCATAGGCAAGAAGGGAATGGAAAATCCTGAATTGTTATCTTGCAGTGAGGTCCTGTCTGCACATATTAATGAGATTATTCTCAGAGCACTGTCTCAAGCAATCCAAGAACCCAGAGAAGAAGGCTGTAGTAGCTGTCATCTCAGATGAGAATAGCCTGTTGAAGAACCAGCCTGCCTCAGGCTTAGGCTTAAAAGCCATCTTAGTAACTATAAGCTAGGTTCATACCAGTTTATGACTAACCCTCTGATTCTTAAGGACTGGGCTATGCCCCACCTATAACTTGATTTCCCAGTCTTTCCCAACTCTCTTTGGATTTGCCTGCTTCTCTTCCCCACCCTGGCCGCCCACTGCCTTTGATGCCCTACAAGACCTGGTACCCTCTTCCTGTTGACTACAGCTCTGTGGGGCAGACTCACCAACACTTCGTCTTCTTTACGTTCCTTTCAGCATTTGGAGGGTGGCTAAGAAAAGCAGTGGGGTAAAGTATAAATCAACCAGAAAAATTGGCCTTAAAATTTTGCTTTTCTCATTAAATTGTACATACATACTCAGATTTCTCTGTAAAAGCCAAACATAAGTACACTGAAAAAAACATGTCACTGTTTCTTTGGACATTTAAAGAGGCTCATTGCAGGGAGTTTTAATTGTTAGAAAATACCGGTTGCACTTGCTGTTTGTCTGTTTATTTAATCATCTCCACTAGAACAGAGTTTTCTGAAGAAAACGATGATACTGCTTTCTGTACCCTGCTTTCTGACCTTCCCTCAGAAGAGCTGTAATGGATTCTCTAAAACCGACCAATGTTTATTGTAATCTTTTAACAGTCTTTGAAGTAATTGCTTGTAAGAAAAAAATATGAATTGGTGTCATTTCCAGTAAATTAAAGGTAGGGAGAGTAGGTGTTATAAAGTGATGGGGAGACTACTTAGTGTGTGTGTGTGTGTGTGTGTGTGTGTGTGTGTGTATGACACACACCCATATGCTGTCTCTGTAGCATCTTGAAGATCACTGTAGCTTCATGAATTTTGTGAAAATTGTTGGAAACGTGTGGTATGGTGGCTATCTGTGTATCTGTGTTCCCCTTAATAGTGAGGCCCTGGGTCTACTTCATGCAGTCACGGTTAAAAAAAAAATCAATTTTCCTTATGCCAGGGATCTACAATTTGAGTGTTGTCATGATTAGTGACTTCATCACTGGAAGCTGACTCCCTGCTCACTTTTGTATATTAAATGTTCATAAGAGAAAGGAGAAAATTTCAGAGTGCCTATTGATCAAAAAGGAATTCCAAAAGGAGTAAACATTCATGCAGATAAACACGCTAAGAAAAGCTAGGGTGGTGCTGGGAGTTTCAGCATCAGGGGAAGAGAGGGAAATAGTGGGGAGAGAGGGAAGGATGGGGGAGAGAGGGAAGGATGGGGGAGAGAGGGAAGGATGGGGGAGAGAGGGAAGGATGGGGGAGAGAGGGAAGGATGGGGGAGAGAGGGAAGGATGAGGGAGAGAGGGAAGGATGCGGGAGAGAGGGAAGGATGGAGGAAGAAAGAGAAAGAGACAGAGAAAAAAATGTAAATCCCACTAGAAAGATTCCAATGTCTTTCAGACCCTAAGCAGTCTAACACTGTTTATATCCTTAGGCTGTGGGGTTCACTAGCTCCCTATCTAGGGATGTTTCCTTCCCACACAAGCGCCCTTCCTCTTAATTTTTCTTATTTTCTCAGCTGTCCCTTTTCCCCTTTCTCTATCCCCACCCCCTCTTCCCCTGCTCCCAGTTCTTCCAGAAAGAATCTATAAAATGCTGCCTGAAGAGGCAGATTCTATAATAGTGCACAGTTGTCATGGAAACACACAAATTGTAAAATCCAAGTTCTGCCAAAATAATCTAAGATCAGACCTTGAATGGATCAGAGGCTAAGACTGGCCCTAGAGTTTCAGGGCAAGGGAGTCTGGGGACAGGAAGTCTTTGCAATTTGGAATGGTGTCCACATCTAAAGGCTCAAGGGATGGTGTCTAAGTAGTTGCTGCTTCTCTTTCAGACCATCTCTTACTACATCTTCTGTAGGAAGGTAGATGAAAGTAGCTGTCACTGTAAAATTAGAAGGCACGTTTCTTGGAGACTGTATACCTTCCTGCATGGGTGGGAGGTATGAGCCTATTGGATAAACTAGATATCATAAGACCTCTGACCTTTTTTGTTGGGCACTGTGGGTAATTTCAGTACCAGGAATGCAGTATTGCTATAATAGGCCTGACCACACTTTCGTTGGGAGGAATATGGAACAATTTGGGACTTTGGACTAGAAAAGGAATTGGGCATTTTAATTGGGGCTTAATCAGCCATCCCAGTAGGAGCATGGAAGACAGTGGTGCTGAGGGTTACTTGAACTGCAGGAGAGAAGAAGATTAACATGTGGCCTAGTGATCATTCTTGTGATATTTTGAAAAAGAATATACTGCTTTTCGCCCTAGTCTACTGGAGGCTAAAGAGTTTTGGATTAGTTGCATTGGCAGAGGAAATGACAAGCCGACCTAGTATTGACTCTGTTGTGTGGTTATTAGTGGCCACACTTATGTAGATCTATAATGAGAAGAATTAAGCTGAGCAAGTAGAGATACAAAATGTACAGTTCAAAGATAAAAGAGGTACCAGGAAGTGGAATGGAGCTAAATGCTGTGTTCAAGGAGATAAACAGATTAAAGAAAATCCTGATGCTAAATGGAATAGAGGGAGTTGTGACCTCAGAGCAAGATGCCACCCAGCTAAGCTTCCAACTCGTGAAAAGAAATTAAGGGAAAACTCAGAGCCAGGGATGGTGGCACATGCCTTTAATCCTAGTACTCCAGAAGCAGAGGCAGGTAGATCTTTGAGACCAGCCTAGTCGACAGGTTAAGTTTCAGGATGGCTAAGTTTAGCCAGTGAAGAAAATCATCAAAACTAAAAAGCTGGTGAAGATATAATTGAACCAGGGGTTGTGTTCCAGCCCCAGCAAGCTGCAGGACTTGGCAGCTTGTCCTAGATGGCTCTGGCTTTAGAGGTAAGGATAGAAGAAAGTGATTGTGGAATCTTCCTTTGGGACCAAGAAAAGCCACTGTGTCCAGTTGTGTTAGGGGTGTCCCTGTATGGAAGCCTACCTAGAGAGGCCATTCATTGTGTGAAGCTGTGAAGGTGAAGTCTGGATTGCCTTGCAGACCTTGATGTTGGAAATGCTAGAGTCATGTAACACCTACTGAGTAAAGCTACTAACAGGAAGTGGAACCAGTGCGAGAGAGAGAGAGAGAGAGAGAGAGAGAGAGAGAGAGAGAGAGAGAGAGAGAGAGAGAGAGAGAGAGAGAGAGAGAGAGAGAGAGAGAGAGAGAGAGAGAGAGAGAGAGAGAGTTGCAGTCAATAAAGCTGAAAGGAGTTGGAGATTTGAAGAGATCTTTGACATCAGACATTGAGATGTAGCATTTGGAGTTTGCCAAACTGGTTTTTGGTTTTGCTTTGGTCCACTATTTCCTAATTATGCTTCCTGTTGGAATGGTGATGTACATCCTGCGCCACTGTATAGTGGAAGTATGTGGTCTGCTTCTGATTTTGATTTTACTGGGGATTATAGTTAAGGAATTGAATGAGTCTCAGAAGAGACTTTGAATTTTTAAACAAGTTTCTGACTGTCATAGACCGTTGGGGGGGGTTTCGAATTTGGACTAAATGCATTTTGCATTGTGTTGTGACTACAAGCCTGTTGGGGGCTAGGAATGGAATGTGGTGGTTTAAAAGACAATGGCTCCCATAGGTCCATACGGAGTGGCACAATTTAAAGATGTGGCCTTGTTGGAGTAGGTGTGGCTTTGTTGGAGGAGGTGTCAGTAGGGTGTGAGCTTTGAAGTCTCAGAGGCTCAAGCCTCACCCAATGTAGCTTTCTCTTCTCCTGCCTGCTAACCTGATCCTCATCACCTTCTCCAGGACCCTGTCTGCCTGCACACTGCCATGCTTCCTGCTGTGACGATAACAGATTAAACCTCTGAACTGTAAGCCAGCCCCAGTTATTCTTTTTTCCCTCATAATAGTTGCCACAGTCATGGTGTCTCTTCACCATAGGAGAAACGCTAAGCAAGGCAGGGAAACTTTTCTTTTTTGTGGTTATTCTGGGGTATTCCTCTCTCCATAGCTTGCTCTACTGGTTTAACACCCAGTTAAGACATTGAATGAGGGGCCAGGCAGTGGTGGCACACGCCTTCAATCCCAGCACTTGGGAGGCAGAGGCAGGCAGATTTCTGAATTTGAGGCCAGCCTGGTCTACAGAGTGAGTTCCAGGACAGCCAGGGCTAGACAGAGAAACCCTGTCTTGGAAAAAAAGAAAAGAAACTGAATGAGTCTCAGAGTTTCCTGTTATTCATTCTTAGTAGACTCAGATGACCCTGAATGCCAGGAATCACATTATCCAAGAGAATCATTCTTCTGTGATGTCAAGAGATTTTGCCCTTTAAACCAGCTAAGTACTTATAGTTCACCCCTTAGAGAAACACAACTGACAATATGCGGGAATTTTGATTCTGATATTCAGTATATATAAAAAAAAAATTTCTCTTTTCCCTGACTAGTTCACCAGTCACAGAGAGTGACAAATGGAATAGAGGTTGGTGTCAGTTCCTGTCAGTTGATGTATTTCCTTGTAGGATTTTTTTTTTTTTTTGAGACATGTATGATTTTACAAGGATTTTCCAGGAATGGAGGGAGATGTTGCTGTCATCTGTGGCAATCCCATGGTGGGAGGGGCTCACCCTGATGTCTCCTTCCTAGATCTTTAGCAGACACTCACCCCACCCCACTCTTCTCAGCCCTGAGGACCTCAGGTTATCTCAGCCTTTGAGTGTGGTCAAGTCTTCTCTTCATAAAAAGAAAAGGAGGCAAGAAAAGAAGGAGAGCAAACAGACAGACTTAGGATCACACCTTCCTGAAGAGTCTGTGCTGGCCACTTTTATGTCAACAGATACAAGTTAAAGTCATTTGAGAGAAAGGAAACTCAACTAAGGAAATGCCTCCATAGGATCAGACTGTAGGCAGTCTCGTAGTGGATTTTCTTAACTAGCGATTGATGGAGGGCCCAACCCATTGTGGATGCCTGGGCTGCTGGTCCTGGGTGCTGTAAGAAAGCAGGCTGAGCAAGCTATGAGGAGCAAGCCAGTAAGCAGCACCCTCCATGGCCTTTGCATCGACTCCTGCCTCCAGGTTCCTGCCCTGTCTGAGTTTGTGTCCTGACTTCCTTCGATGCTGAGCAGAAATATGGAAGTGTAAGCCAAATAAAGCCTTTCCTCCCCAACTTGCTTTTTGTTTATGATGTTTCATTGCTGCAATAGAAACCCCGACTAAGATAAAGCTTTCCATCCTTTCATAAACAAACCTATTTTGGGGAAAAGGAGCAGGATCCCATCTGTATTTTCTGTTGTAATAAATATATAAGACCATCATTTCACCACTTTGAGCACACGGTTCAGAGGCATTATGTATGTCTTTGTATTATCATGTAACCATTACCCGTAGCTATTTTCAATTTTTAAAAAGTTTTCCAAACCCCAAACTCATATTTATTAAATGTATTAAATAGTAGCTCCTTCTTTCTCCCAGCCCCAGCACCTGGTAGCTACCGTTCTCTTTCTCACTCTTACGAACGCGACTACCCTTGATGGTGTGGATGAAAGTGTACTCACGAAGTAATGTCTTCTGGGTCTGCGTTATCTCAGCAGAATGTCTGCAAGGCTCATCTGCGCTGTAGGATTTATTTCCTATTCCATAGTACACGCATATTTTACTTTGTTTGGGTTGGGATACTTTCGTTTCTGCCTTTGGCTACTTTGACTAATACTGAGATAAATGAAAATTGGTATATCTGCCTGTTCAAGGCCCTGTTTTCAATTGTTTGGAATATAGGCCACACTTGGAATGGTTAGTTCAGCTAACCTGACGTCCGTGTCTGCTTTTTACAGTGATCACATGCACAGTTTTGAATGACAGATTGGTGTATGTGACTTACAGAAGAGCAGCCCTTCCTCTGCCTCTCCCCCGTTTTCAGAGTCAGTACTTCAGACTCCCTGGCTACTCGCATTACTTTCTAAGTGATTATTTACTGATTTTTCGCTTTATGTTTCAAGTACACTGCTTTCTCACCATGGAGCATACAGTATTATCTGCCATTACAGTAGAGGGCTTGACATAAGCCCACGATAAATCCTCCTGTCCGTGCTTGTAACAGCCCTGATCAAGAGATACGATTTATTTCTCTTCCATTCAACTTTGGGAGGGCCTATGACTTGCTGTGGACAATAGGATATTCTGGCAATGACACTTCAAAACTAGATGGAGAGAGCCTTCACCTTTGCCCTTGCCCTTGTCTTGAGGCTTTCTCACAGATAAGCTTGGGCTTATCCCTGGGAGTGTGGTAGCCCACATGAAACGCAGAAGCTGGGTGTCCTCGCTGAGGCCTTTAGACCTGCCAGTCACCAGCCGGCCAGTCCTCAGTATGAGTGTGAATCTCTTCTATACAGTTTCTCTTTACCAAGTCCTCCAGGTGGTAGCAGCCATAACTGAAGGCCTATCTGAGGCCAGTCTAAATGGCTAAGCTGTGTGAAGGTAAGACTGCCATTTTTCACTGCACAGTGTAGGAGTGGTGTGCTACAGAAATAGATCTGTGATATGACGTGCTATCACTCACATGTGTTTCACCCCTTGCATCTCTGTCATGCCTTTGATAGCATGCATATTCATTCTTTTCATAGTTAGTAACTATGTTGACACTAGTTGGATGCAGAGCCCAGAACTACATTATGTTTTCTCTACCATGCTCCTTTTGGTTTTCCAGAAGTTTCCTTTTGCCTCTTAACATATTTTATTTAGCTTTCTTCCAATCTCTTGCTAAGTTTTTCTACTTCCTTTATAACTCTGTAAAATGTCTCACAATCCATTCCTCCTCACGACAAGCCTGTCATATCATTTTTATTTTCTTCTGGAACCCTCTGTCTCAGAGCCTTTGGCTGTCCTGTTTTAACCTGGAATGGTGGCCCTACAGAATGGCTGTCAGTTACTGCTCAGAGACTCACTCTTTTCTTGAATCCTGAGTCCTTTTTGACTCTCTTGTCCCAAGTCTCCCGTTAAATACCTCCTGTGCTTACCTTTTCATTTTCAGTAACTCTTGGTTTTTTGCAGAAGCTCATCTTCTAGAAGTTTCCTGAGAAAGCAAACACGGGAAATATAATTTTTAAAAAATGTTTGCATATAAGAAACTGGCTCTTCCTTTACGTTTTATGTCATTTTTTTGTTAGTGTACAAAGGAATGGGTCTCACTGGGACAGTTCCATACATATATCATTCTCAGTTGTTTATAGTCACACCTCTGCCCTTCCCCTCTCCTCACCTTGTCCTCCTCAGTACTAACTATCCCCCATGCCTGCTCTTCTAGTGTATATATCCATGCCCTCCCCTTAAGATTTCTTTCTTCCTTCTTGTAACATCCTTTCTACTTTCCTGTCATAGGTGTCATGAAATATATAAACATAATAATTTTTATCCATATGTTATCTAGGAGAAAAAACCCGTGGCTTTTGTTTTTCTGAGTCCAGTTTACTTTGTTTAGCAGAATGATCTCCCGTTTCATCCTCTTTCCTGTAAAGGTTGTAATTTGACTTTCTTTACAGATGAATATGTCCCACATCCTCTGTACACACCCACATGCCATTGTATGTTGGTTTTGTATCCTGGCTGTTATGAAGACTACTACAATGGGCATATGAGCATCTTTTGTGTGTGTGCTGGCAGAGACCCTTGAGGGTGAACACTCAGGAGTAGTGTAACTGTGCCACGGGGCATTTCTATGTGTAGATTACTGAGTAATCTCCGTACTGGCCTCCCTGCTTTCTGTCTCCAGCAGTGATGTGTGAGCACGGTTTTTCTTCCCCATGTTACCACCAATGTCTGCTGTCTTCTGTTCTCTTGATGCTAGCAATTCTGACTTGACTGATAGAATTCCAAAATAGATTTAATTTGCTTTTCTCTCATGGGTAGGAGACTGACTAACTTTTCCAAATATTTATTAGCCACTCACACATTTTTTTTCTTCAACACCTATCTAGTCAATTCCTTAACCCATTTATCAACAATGGTTTTAAACATTTTTAAGAATTTATTATCACACCCATCTCTCTTTTCTGTAGGTATGTATGCCATGCCCTGTGTGTAGAGGTCAGAAGATAACACTGGGAAGCAAGATCTCTGCTCCCACCACTATAGGAGTTCCAGGGATTGAACCCAGGTTACCAGGTTGGCAACACAAGTCTCCACAGCCTTGGAGCCATCTCGCAAGGACCTGGAGAATTTTGATTTCTTTTGTACGCAATGCTTATAATTCCTCCCGATTAACCTGTACTGAACTAGACAAGTATCTGATGTTTATCTTTAGCAGATTCTTCCCCCAGCCCTTTTTCTTATGAGGGGAACCACCACTGGCCACACTCAGTTTTCCTCTCTGTAGAGCACCCAGGCTCTCCCACTATCCCTGGTTGTAGCCTTTAAGGTGGCTAATGTTCTAGCAGGGGTTGGGAAAGCAACCACAGTGCTGAGATTTAGACATGCCTTTGAACTTTTAAACTGACTGAACATCAATGAAGAGATGCACCTGTGGAGGTTCCAAGTTTATGGACTCTACAGTGAGCTTCCTGCCTGGTAGTTGGGTCCAGAGGCTGATACACCTGTTGATTTCAGGTTCAAGGCTTTTGAATAGTTTAACTATTTCCAGTTGATGACCACTGTTCCCAGGCATCAGAAGTAGGCCTAACTTTCTCTAGATCCTGTTGCCTGGGCCACATGCTTCCTGTTCTCTGGCTTGTCAGCTTCTAGCCTTTTGTATTCCCTGAAGCAGTTTCTCACCCTGGGGTTTTGGCAGGTTGAATTCTGGCTCTCTCAAAACAGCATTCCTGGTTTTCAGGCCTCTCTGGTAGCTTATTGTTAAACAGCAGGCTCTCTTTCAAGATGGTGCCTGGCAGTTACCCTCAGGGCTGAGGAAACATCTCTCTACTGCTGACCCACAGCTGGCGGCAACAGTCTCTGCTCAGTGAGACTGCAGTCAGTTCAGACGCTTGTGAGGCTAGGGGCTTATCCTGTGGGTAGCAATGCCACCTTCTTGTCACCAGGGTTTTCTTACGGATGAGGCTTCTGTCTCCAGGCTCCCTGGTGGAGTTTCTGTTTCTCTGCCATTTTCAGCTGTCCTACCATCCATTTCCTAGACCTCTGAGGCTTTCTCTTCTTCTTTCTTTGTAATGAAACCCACTTTTTATTTCTTATTTTATTTCTTATTTAGACACTTTGGTTTGTCACACATAGGCAGCATCTAGTCCTCCATTTTACCAGGACATCTACCTTTACTCTCCATTCATAGTTTGGCTGGGTATAAAATTACAAATTGGGCATAATTTCCTCAGAAGAAAACTATATATAGTTTTACCTGCCTGCCTTATAGTGAACAATGTTGTTGGACAATTTCTTGCTGTTTTTCCAATTCTTTAATATTTGTCCTTTTAAAGGATCTTTATTTTCAGAATTTTTAAAACTCAGGTCATGATGCGAATTAAGTTTTTGGTCATTGCGGTGGTTTGAATAAAAATGGTACCCATAGGCCCACAGGGAGTGGCATTATTATTAGGTGTGGCCTTGTTGGAGTAGGCATGGTGTTGTTGGAGGAAGTGTATCTCAGCCTATTTCTGTTGCCTGCTAATCTAGATGTAGAATTCTCATCTCCTTCTCCAGCATCGTTTCTACCTGCAGGCTACATGCTTCCTGCTATCATGATAATGGACTAAACCTCTGAAACTGTAAGTCAGATCCAGCTGCCTTCTTGATTTCTCCATGTGATATTCTTCACATTCTTTAAATCCCTGTCTAGGTCCAAAAGATTACTTTAACAAAATTGCAATTTCTCCGAATGAGTAGAGCTACCATTTGTCAAGGAAATCCAAGTATCACCAATATCAGTTATTAGGTATTCAGAAATCTAAGTTATTTTTATTCTGACATTATTAACAATGGCTGTTAAATCTACCCACTATTATTATTATTATTATTATTATTATTACTTCTTTTCTGACTTAGGCCACTACAATACCCTTCCTGCATTTTGTCAATGCCTTCACTACTTGTATTTCTTATTACAGATGAATTTCATTGCTTCTACTGCCATCAGTCCTGAGAAAAACAAAAGTGTCACTCTCTGTACCATCCCTTCTCTAGACTCTTAGTTTAAACTTTTACTTCTATTAAACATTTTCCCTCTGACCCTGGGTATTATACAGCTCTCTTGCTTGTCTTCTACTTCACGTTCCAAGTGATTTGATGGTTGAGTAGTAGTTGTTACACATCAGATTCACAGTAAATATTGCAAAAATGTTTATTTAATAATGATAGGGAGAGCACGGACAAACATTTGTTCTATGGCTAACTTCTGTTCTTTCTTTTGAAATACTGTTTTTTTTTTTTTTACATAGAAGTGGAAGCTATTATCGCCACTTTTCTACTCATTTGTCTTGATTACATTCTATTAATTTAAGACCCAGATTTCCAAGAACATCATATTGGATTTCAAACATTATCTTAAAAGCTTCTCATAGTCCTGAAACTTTCTCTTAGTATTCAAACCACATACCACAGGTTGCCTCATGTACTTGGAAATGGCATAAAAGCTCTTTGTCACATCTTGTGTTCTGTGATTTGGAAAGTTGGGGAGTTATAAAGTATAAAATTAACCTAGTCCTTTTGTGGATTGTTTAGGTGCTGTTTGCACTTTGATGCTAATCCTGTCCCCAACAAGGAGCAGATCACAAACTCGGGTGATTTCATGTGAACCTACTCCCCATTTTAACTGGTCAAATAAAGGCTAGTGCCTGTGATTAGGCAGTAGAAGAAAAAGTGGGGCTAGAAGTTTTAGAGAGGGGAGGGAAGAAGATGGAGGAAGAGGAGGTGGAAGATGGAGCAGAACCACATGGCCTGGAGGAGCTACAAGCAGCTAGGGAATAGAGTAGAGCCCAGTCTAGGCATGCAACTTATAAATATTATAACTGAGTTGTGTGTTCTTTGTATGGGCATATTAGGGTTGGAGATCTACCAATACAAATCTGGCTGGCATTAAATATTAAGACTGCCTGGTGTTTTCCATTTGTGGTGATTTAGGTGGGCATGAGAGAGGGCAAAACTGCAGAGTGGTCATTGGTAGTCGGTGTAGCCCACCCCCTGGGCTGTCAGTCTGAGGAGTGTGAGTGGTAGCTCCAGGCATTCTCAGGAGGAACAAACAGAGACCAGACCAGCTTGGCCAAGCTAGCAGTGGGGATGTCTAGCCGCCAGACTGCTGCTAGTCCCAGAGCCTAGCAGAAACTCGCATGGGTCTTTAAAATTACACGCAACATATTCCCTCTGTTTGGTGAGACTTCCAGATCCTGAAGTTAACAATTATGTCCCTAGACTGATGTTTGTCAGGCTAAGCTCTACTGATTGTCCTTGTATCCACTTTCGAAAGTCTAAATTCTTATCTAGAGTGTTCGGTGATGCCACAGGATGTTGTCTGGGCAGAACAGACCTGACTTTTCCAACTCTACCTGTGGACAGTGACCTCTTTAAACACAGCCCAGATCTGCTTCTGTTCTAGGTGGGGAAAGGGCATTTGTGATTTCTAGATCTTTCTACTTATGTTATCAAGCTACATGTTCTACAACTTACACTGGAACACTGGGCTTATTCTTGTTTAAATACATCTGTTTAACATGTAACCATCATGTAATCTTATATTCTGCTGTGAATACCAATCCTGTCTATCCAGTGAATTCTCCAGTCCTCTTAGATTTGTGACATTAAAATAAAGTTAGTTTGAATTATCAGCCTGTACCTAGTGTGACGGAATTTGAAGAATTCCATTTGTTAGAACTGAATTCTAGCAGTTGTTAGAATTGAATTCTTTCTTCAGGCTGTTCTGCCTCTGATGGTGTGTCCCTGTGAATCTGCTGATGTGTTTGAATTTCACCTAGTGATATGGATCCCAAGAAAAAAATTGGGGTCAGAAAAGTACCTTCTGAGTCACTACATAATTAAGTAATATCATTTCTCTAAGAAATAGTACTTTGTTCATTCTAGAATAGAGGTCACAGTCCTATTCAGATCCCTACTCTAATATTTGCCCTCTGTTTCTCTATCATGTAAACATTTGAAGTTGTCATTAGAAACCAGACCACTCTTAACAGATTCTCTTTGTCTATCTGAACAGTTTTAATATCTGTGACATCTATGCAGGGGCACCGGCCATGGTTCACACTTGCTGTGGAAATCTTCTCAGAGGCACGGACCTGGCTTCATACTTGCCGTGGTTTGGACATGGTTTGTGCGGTCTGCAAGGCATCGTATACTGTACTTCAATACTCTGTGAGGTAGAAAGAGGGTGGGCACTGAGTCTGCATGTAGAGTTTGGAGATAGGAGCTTTGTAAAGTGCTTAGCTTTGGATCATAGGAGGGGTTTCTTTAAGTTAATCCTCATGGTCTTAGAGGGAGAGACAGCAGATAGATATACTACTGGCATAGAGCTCCTGTCATTGCCACGCTATTCTCCACTGCTATGAGACTCTGCCAGCAAGATAACCCTTACTGCAGTCTCTCAACCTCCCAAATCACGAGATCAAGCTTCATTTTTTTATTTTTATTTTTTTTGTGTGTGCTTCTCTCAAGCTTTTCATCATTGTAACATGAAATAGACTAGTATTCCTCTCTCAGGCTATCATTTTACTACACAAACTTCCTTGGTGAGCATTTTCTGTCTTACATGTGAGCCTTCCCTACCACTAGCTCTGACTCTAAGATGTCTATCTGTCTTCCATTCTCTATGGGCTAAAGTTCCTACGGATTTTTTTCTATAACTCAGTTTAAATTTCACATCCTTTCTCCAGATTCAATTGAACGTCAGTTTACATTCCCCTTGAATTTTGTTTGTTTGTTTGTTTTTTTCAAGACAGGGTTTCTCTGTGTAGCCCTGGCTGTCCTGGAACTTACTTTGTAGACCAGGCTGGCCTCAAACTCAGAAATACACCGGCCTGCCTCTGCCTCCCAAGTGCTGGGATTAAAGGCGTGCACCACCACTGCCCGGCTCACCTTGGATCCGTAAGATACTCATTCTGTTACCAACTTTAAAACAATATTGTGATATAGACGGTAAACTCTGAGAGAAGGAGTCCAGGTTTTGTTGTCGTGTGAAAGTCCTTCCTCATTCTTCTCTTAAAGTTCCAGGTAGATCATATTGATTTAGTTGAGTTGACATTTCAGAAAAATCAGAGAAAGAAAAGGAAGCAGATCTCAGGAAGCAGGGCAAGGCGTCATAATGTTTCTTTCCAAACACATGCACGCATGCATGCATGCACACATGCACACCCACCCATGCACATATACTCTGAACACACACACACACACACACACACACACACACACACACACACAAGTATGCTTTTTGAACTCTTTAGAGGAACACTTCTCAGAGCTGCTTCACTTTCTTACAAAACAATTCTATGTCTAAGTTGAGGATCTGTCATGCTAAGACCTTCCACTGTCTTTCTGTAGAATCATCAGATGGGGAAGGGGGTGCATGGCATAGGATATTTTAGATGGTCCCTTGAGGGAGCCTGAACCCTGTCTGGGCAGAGGTCGAGCTGTGAAATTGCACTTTCACAGAGCACATTTCGGTATCTTTTCAGCCTCCATCCAGGGTGCACAATTACATTTTTCATACTTCATACTTTTTGAGTCCCTTTTGCCCCCAGGTATAAAGGATGATGTCCTTGGATATTTTAGAAGAGTTTTTTGTTTGTTTGTTGTTGTTGTTGTTTTGGTTTTTCGAGACAGGGTTTCTCTGTGTAGCCCTGGCTGTCCTGGAACTCACTCTGTAGATCCAGGCTGGCCTCGAACTCAGAAATTCGCCTGCCTCTCCCTCCCAAGTGCTGGGATTAAAGGCATGCGCCATCATGCCCGGCTGTTTGATTTTTAAATTCATGCTTAGTTCTATCACCTCCAACCACTGGTTCCAAGGAGACAATACTTCTTTTGCTACACTCAGCACTAACTGCAAGATCAATACTGAAAGATTAGCTTTGACACATTTTTTTAAAAAGTCTAGTTTATAATTTGCTCAAGCAATTCGCTTGTCCTTTCTCAGTCCCTGCATAATCAGTGGAGCCCTCCACTTCATATGAATACACGTCTGCTGGTCATCAAGGCCATAGTGCAAAGTCCAGTGGCCTGCGTAGCCGAGTGCCGTATGTGCTTCCGGTGACCTGGATCTTTTAACCATGCTCTAGACTCTTTGGAGTGAGAATTAGCATTCACTTAAAAAGGGATCTATCTGCTCGTTGTCTCTGTTCCCGCCTTGGAGGGAACATCTTCGCTGCTGCTGTTGCTGTCGCGGGCGGTCCACTCTGCCCGCACATGACCTGATAGTTCACGCTGGTGAGATGACACAAGATGGGGGTCTGTCAATTCAGGAAGACAGGCATGTGGGAGGATAGTTTGAGCTGTGTGATTCCCTGATGCAGCCATGTAGCATGGCTTTGGTCCCTAGCACCACATAAAACAAGGCATGGTAGTGCAAAACTGTAATCGCAGTCCTTGGTAGGTTGAAGCAGGAGAATCAGAAATTCAAGGTTATCTTCGCTACAGAGCAAGTTCAAGGCCAGTTTGAACTCCATGAGGAACCCCCTCCTCCATATATTTATATACACAAAAGCTACACACACACACACACACACACACACACACACACGTACACACGCACACACATCCTGTGTGTCCAACAGCTGTGGCTGTGGCTCAGATGTAGAGGACTTGCCTAGCATAGATGGTCAAGGCCTTAGATTAGATCCCAGCATTGAAACAAAAACAAAAACAAAAACAAAAAACCTGAAAGGAAACAAAAATATTTATGTCAAATGATGAAACCCAGATGATCAAAATAATTGTTTCAAAAATCCCACTTTTCCTAAATAAAGTCACATAAGGAGAAAGGAGCACCCTCATTTGAGAAGGATATTGACACTTCCTTTGATCTAAGATCAAGGGCAGAAAGTGGAATTTCAGACCTCATTTGAGTTTGAACAGCAGATTTAGAGACCTGAGGAGCTGCTGTGTGGATGTGGCTTCCCAGGCTGAGTGCCTGACAGAGTTTATGCTATGTTCTGGTGATGTCTCCATACTGTTGACATGGATATTGTGTTCCTTTGAGCTGTGATTTGGTGAGGAGTCCGCACTGTTGAAGAGGATGTCCTGCTCCTTTGATTTGGCGTTGAAAAGACTGCTAGTGCTAGAGCAGTGAAGACACACTTTATTCCAACATTCAGTAGGCAGAGGCAGGCAGATCTCTTGAGTTCGAGGCCAGCCTGGTCTACAGAGTGAGTTCCAGGACAGCCAGGGCTGCACAGAGAAACCCTATATCAAAACAAACAAACAAACAAACAAACAAATAATATATATTAAAGAAAAGACTGCTAATAAGTTAATAAGTGGTTCTCAAGCCACCATGACTCTCAGGAGCTGGATTTTGAAGGGATTTGTGATTTCCTCAGTCTCAAGCCAAGACAGGAGCACCCCAGGCTTTAGGATGGCACTTCCTGTTTTCAGAATCACAAAAAGGTCTCACACAGTTCTGAGTGCTTGGACTACAGGCACATACCCAGATTATGACTCCAGTTCTTAAAGTTTTCTGGAGTCGGTGACACATTCACCTTTCCTATCAGTTTAAGGTTTAGCTTTTTCTGGTCATTTGTCACAGGCCATCTACCTCCCACTTCCCCCAATTTAAGCATGGGCATCATTTTAATAGGACTTGAGGAGAAGCAAAGAGAGTCTTAGTCTGTCATGTGTAAGTAGAAGGACCATCAGTTATATTTTAATTGTAATATTCCTATCAGTTTCTGCTGTTCATGTGACTTCCCTGAACTGATAAGGGCCTGGGGACCTAGGAGGGTCAGAGGTAAGGGATGGATATGCTTGTGTATATGATTCTGTTTCTTTACTTCTTTTAATGTGTTTTTGAGAGATGGGATTTTATACCGTAGCCCAAGCTGATGGAGAACTCCCTACGTAACCTGGCCTGATCTCTAACTTGCAGTTATCCTCCTGCCTCAGCCTTTTCAACGTCTCTGTGTTTACATGAGGTTCTACTATAACTTTAGGGATGTGTGTGTGTGTGTGTGTGTGTGTGTGTGTGTGTGTGTGTGTGTTTTCGAAGTCCTCTGTGTTTGAGGAAAGATCAGAGGCAGGAAGGTATCTCTGACCTTCCCGTCCATCTTCTGAGGCAGGCTATGATGTTTGCTGCCCTTCTTCTGCACTTCATAAGACCCTAGTAGGAAAGGCATCTATCCTATACTAAAGGAATCTTTATCTGTGATCTATAGCAGAAAAGACAGGTCTGGCTAAGGCCTTTCTGTGTATAACTGTTGAATCATTGCTCCCTTGTTCAGTCATGTCTCTCTACAACTCTCCACGACCTCGTTAAGCTCGGTACAGAGATTCACCAGGTTTTCCTTTCTGAAGCTTCCATGTCATATGACATGTCTTTTCATAAGTCGGTGTAAGTTACAATGTTTCTCTTTTGTTACAAGGGCTCAACCATTGACATCGACATGGTCGGAGGTGATGTTCTGCCTTGGTGGAACCTTCTTTTAGCTTGAGCCCTTAGCTCGTTGTGTCACAACATTCAAACAGGGAAGAGAACTGACAATGGGCAAAGGTGGGAGATTCAACTTTGATGAGCCTCACCAGAGCCTTTTAAGCTCTGTGACTGCAAATGTTCGCTGTGTTCTTACCTTCTACACAGTGTTCTCTGTTGCTGACAATTTCTTGCATGGATTCTAAAACCATAGACTGCCTTCTATTCATTACAAGGCACAATGTCACTCAATTTCTCTAGCACCCTTTAATGGAGGTATATTTGGTAGTCAGAGCAAACAAAACCTTATAGTTTATAAACATGAGAATTAAGAGAGATAATGGTAGAGAGGGTTCAGATTGTACCACACCCCTATATAATTAATACTATGTTAGCAACATTTAACTACACTTAGTGAGTAATGCGATTGCCATTGATTGTATTAACTGTAAGGGAAATGGTGAACCCTAGGAGCTTGACAAAGGTCACGTGACTAGAAGCGTCTTCTAAACGTCAGTCAGAATTTTCCTGTCTTACTGATTTGTTTTCACTCTGTACAATCATTTTTCAAAGATGTCACCACACCTTATGAAGTAGGTAAGGTAAGCTATATAATTCCCATTTGGCATATATGCAAAACCAATATGAAGAATGTGAAGGTTTAAATGAGTATGGCTCCCCTTACAGTCAAGTTTGAACACCTAGTTCCCAGTTGGTGAAACTGTTTGGAAAAATTAGGAGGTGTGGTCTTGCACCATGAGGTATGTAACTTGGGATGGTCTTAGAGGTTTCAAAGTGCCTAGTCTCTCACTTGTGGATTAAGATGTGAGCTCTCAGCTGTGTCTTCATCTGTCATCATGGACCCCTGGAAACTGTAACCCAATTATGTGGTTCTTAAAATAAGTTGCCTTGGTTATGATGTTTTATCACAGCAACAGAAAAATAACCAAGACAAAGCACTAATTTCAAAGATGTCACCAGTAAAATGTTATTTTAAGATAGATCTGAATGTCTGCTTCAGTGTTTTAGCAGTTTAGTTCTATAAGGTTGATAACTTGTTCTCAAGATAGAAAGAGAAAAAAAATATTACCATTTATTGAGCTTCCACTGTATGTCAGATAGCCAGACACTATTCTAGAACATCATGTGGTCTTCTCTATTTTCTAGTCCTGACCACAGTGCTGAGAGGTTACTGTTTTTATATCTTCATTGTATCTGAAGCTCAGAGAAATCATAGAATGTTTATATTGCCAGATTATCAGTAAATATGTTTGTGATGTCTAGTTTTAATTATTACCTTGGCAGACCATAGAATCATCTTGGAAGACAGTGTGGATGAGAGGTAATCTAGATCAGGCTCACCTGTGGTCATGTCTGAGGGGGATTGTCTTTATTTTTAGCTGATGTGGAGAAATCCAGCCTACTATAGGCAGCACCATTCCCTAGGTGGGGGTCCCTGGATATGTGTAGAGAAGGTACTAGAAACAAATAGCCATGTGGGAATTTCTTCTCTCTGCTTTGACAATGGGTATGATGTGATGAGCTATTTTAAATCCCCACCGCCTTGTTTTCCTGACAAGGATGGACTGTAGCCTGAAAGTGTGAGGCAAATAACCTCTTTCTGCTTACATTGATTTTTGTCAGGTTATTTTATCATAGTAACAGAAATAAAACTAGAACACTGTTCATTTCATGTAATGCATGGCAAATCTGATATTCAGCTCCAAGAGTGTATTGTTTTAGATCCCACAGGAATGTGTGTGGAGGACATTTTCCTCAATGCCTGTACATTGTCACTGAAATTTCAATGGCTTCTTAGAACTGAAACCAAAGATAAGTTTCTTAGCAACCATTTCAGAGTCTTCTTGAGAACATATGTTTGAGGAAATGTTTCTTTTGTGGCTACTTAACTAAAGACTTTTCCCCCCTCTTCTCTTCTCTTCTCTTCTCTTCTCTTCTCTTCTCTTCTCTTCTCTTCTCTTCTCTTCTCTTCTCTTCTCTTCTCTTCTCTTCTCTTTTCCTCTTCTCTTTTCTTTACTCCCTCTGAGTCCATACACAATCTCGTTAATTTTTCTGCCCTCTCTCCTGCATTAAAATAGCCATGTTAGGAAAGTTACAACTGAAAAAGAGCTTCACTTCTCTGCTAAAATTTCTGCTTCAGAGTACATTCTGTTGCTTTGGATTTACTTGAAAGTACTCTAAATAAAAGATTTAAATAGAAAATGCATTTGATATGGAAATCCAATAGTTAAGAGGCCCACAAAACTTGCCATATGTTTGTGAGAAAACTAGCAATTCAGGTGGGCAAGTATTTACTACTTTCTAGAGGTCAATATAAGCAACTTTGAAGCCATGATAAATAAATAAATAAATAAATAAATAAATAAATAAATAAATAAATAGACTCTGTTGAGTCTGTATTGGGAAAGAAAGTATAGGGGCTGTGACTTTATAGTCAGGAAATGAAACAGAAACAAATTCCTCCACTAAATAAAAAGATGATCCATCATGCTTCTTCCCTGCCTCAAAGCTGTCTTCTTTTAATACAATCATACATACGTGCGCGCACGCGTGCGCGCGCGCACACACACACACACACACACACACACACACACGCCTATATCTACCTATCCATGTATCATCTATTTATAATTGCTTATGATGGTAACTCCCTCTATCTCAAGGACTTCAAGCTGTGTGTCTAGAGGATGCCCTGAGAAGTTTAATTACTGGATCTGAATTTTAGAGTATATAAATTGCAGGGCTGTTTTGGAAGCATAGACAAGCTTTTGTCATAGGTGAGATGAATGAGCCAGTGTTCCTGCCCAAGTGAAGCCTGCACACAGCCTTACCAGAGCAAGACCACTGAGATGGAAGTGAGCATTACTTCCACACACTTTCTTCTTCATTAAAACATCCAAGCACATTGCTCAGTTATTGTAGTTATAGACATTTTCCAGTGCATGCCCATTGTCATGTTTCTTTTATCTTATATTCTTACCCCATCTATCTATCATCTATCTATCTATCTATCTATCTATCTATCTATCTATCTATCTATCTATCTAACTTATCACAAGGTCTTGCCACATACCTGAGTGGACCCTCAAAGTTCTAGAGTGCTGGAGCTGTGGACATGTAATATCATACCAGGTCAGTTCTGTTCCTTCTGCTAAAAATACTAAACCAAAACAAATAACCATATAGCTACATAGTCTAAGTGGTGGGGGATGATTCTGAATTTGTCTAAGAATTCTTTTACTTCTTCCTTTCCTTTAGAACACACCAGGCCCATTTTTACATTAGAAACATTCACTGATACCCTGCCTAAGAACTGGGACCATGCTGTGAGAAAGAGAAAAAACATGCCACCATCACCTGCATCAGATGGTCAGGCTGTCAGAGAGGTGGATGAAGAGCAAGCCAAAATGGCTAGCATGTCTTCAGTGGGGGTGGGTGGAGGTAGAGTTGGGCTGCTAGTATTGCTTGGGTAGTAGAGAAAAGAAAGGATACAGGAGACTGAAATAAATGGGAGGAAGCCCGGGGAACGGGTGTGGTTTAAGTTGCTCTGAGATAAGCTCTACTTGCATAGATAGGGAGGAAATTCTCCCTCGCAGAGAACAATATTCAACAAGTATTTTAGAGTGAACACTTTTAACACCAGCTTGAATTATGAGGTGCTACATCAGGCAACGATTTTTCTCCATCAAATAGAGTCATCTCTGGGAGAAAACAAGACAGATCTCTCTATGTCTCTGTCTCTGTCTCTGTCTCTCTCCCCCAGTCTCTCTCTTTCTTTCTGAAGACAGGTTCTTACTACTTAGATTTGGCTGTCCTGGAAGTCATTAGGTAGATCAAGCTGACTCCAGACTACAGAGATCTACCTGCCTCTTGCCTACTAAGTGCAGGGATTGAGGGTCTTTACCACTGAGCTCAGCCTGAAGACAAATCTTCAAAACACACCCTTGTTCTTCGATACCACCGAGTTACCCCACACCTTGTTAACCATGGTTACTCCCGACTGCCAGCTCTGCGGAGCTCATTTCATTTATCCTGCATGTGGCAGGGTCAGAGTTACACTTTCTCAGAAAAGCACCAACATGAAAGGTAGAAGAAGCAGCATTCACTGTTACAGAGCATGTGTGTGTTGATAAAGAAGATAAAGTGTGGAGGCCTTAGACCTTGGCATCAAAGCTAGAGAGCTGGGTCTGCATTTCATTGGCACTAATTCTCCTCCTTGTGGAATCTTGTGTTGTAGTTCAAAATTATGCCAGGAGGGTTTTAGTGATGTAACAGGGATGTTTAGCTATCTCTTTACTGGGGAGTAAATTAGGTTATAAAGTTAAATAAAACTCAGAAAGTTCTGACTGCCTTTTTTTTTTAAAATCCTTTGTCAAAACAAATAGCCTTGAAGTGAACATAAAAACTTAAATGGCATTGGCTCTAATGAAACACCACGGGGCCTAATGAAGCTGAAGTGCTGTGGGCACTGGGCAGGCGAGGCTGCCTCTATCTCTCTGGAATGTTTATGTCCTTGCCTGTCTCCTTATCACATTGTGGTAACGTCATTCAGAGAAAGATTGCTAATAACAAACAAAAATGATACAGCCTCCAGTTAACTGACAGTGCAGAGTACCCCGAGATGTTAGATGAGATCAGATGTCTAGGACAGAAGATGCTGGGTGGAAAGAACACTGTGGAGGTCTCCACTTGGGCACAATACATGCTCGCTGACATTGGGGGAAGAAGCTTTCCATAGTTCCTTATTTCTACAAATTTTTCTTCATACTGCCAGTCATGCAGGCTCTCAGTTTTCTTGGTGCCTTCTCCTCTCCATCTGTATCCCAGACTACTGCCATTTACAGGTACTACATTTGAGCTGTTTTCCTCGAAGTACTTCTTGAATCTAGTTCTATTTACTCCCTGGCTATACCCACCAGCTCAGCTTGTTTTCTTGGCTCCATCCCTGGATTTGGGTTCTTTGTGGCTTCAGGCTCACTAACTTTGTCTCTTGCACCAAGGAGTGAGCTCAGCCATCTTAGAGCCCCGGATGCTGTGTGAGACCCTTGAACGTAGCACACAGGGTAATGTTGGTAGTTAACTCTCTTCTCCAGCCCCTCTGTTTTCCCAGGTCAGTCACTGCCTATATGGATATGCAGCCACTACTGCTATCTAAACATGTTTTATTCATTCCCTCAACATGTTATTTACTGGCCCCCTCTTTGCAACTTTTTCTTATTGCTCATGCAATTGCTTGCAAGGGAGAGACTGTTCACCTTTTCAGTCATCCACTAAACATCTGGTGACAGCCATGAAACTTCATCTCAGAAAATGCAAGTCCAAAGGGTTCATTGACCCCCCAGATCTCCACTCATGGACTTGATAACAGAACACTGACCTTCAGCTAAGAATTGTTGCTCAAGAGCAAGGCAGAAATCCTTAAATCTTCATGGACTTTCCTGACCTGGTCTATCTGATCTTGGCAATTCCACCACTACTTCTCGTTTCCACAGACTGTTGCTCAGTTCACTTGTCTCTTACTGAAGATCAAAGCTTAGTAATTGTTTTCTGTGCACATTCTGTGTCCTCCCAAAGGTCCGAGCTACTTTCTACCTCTCGGGGTTGTCTATGACTTAGTGCAAGTTGCTTTGATTAGTTGAAGAATAGAATCTACACAGGAATCCAGTGAATTCTTCTTTCTTCATCTACTTTAGAGCCTGGAGAACCCCATTCTGGAGAGGCCTGTGAAGCACATGATCTTGGCAAAACTGTGAAGACAGTGGCATGTCCATCTTCCCTTTTCTCTTCCAAGTCTCCTTACATTTTGCATATCAGCATTTCTGTCCCAGACTGCATCTGTATTTAGAAAAAACTACATTCTTTTGACTTTAGATCAAATAGTAATACTTCTATTCTTTTTTTGGAGATTATTTATAATAAATTCTTGTTTCTCATTATAACAGGAAAGAGTAAGTTTTCTAGTAAAGATAATCAAGGTATCTGATAATGTGTAAGGATGACACATTCTTAAGTTTAGATTTTCAGCTTAACAAACATACATACATACACATACAAACACATGCACACACACATAAACACATAGAGACACAGAAACACACACATAAAGACACACACTTGGAACTTTTTTTGAATAATGAATCTATGGTCTTAATATTAGTTAAAGAAACCTGATTTTATTAAGTTTACCAAATATCCTCAGCCACAATCTCCTCTATATTCCCGTCATATTTTCTGGTAGAGAAGGAATATAAGGAGGAATGATGAGGGCTAAGGAGCTTTATGATGACGCACTATAGAGTCAAGATTAGGATTAAGAGGTCAAATAGAAATAACAGTTGCACGAGGATGTTCAAGCAAAGGTGTTCTGTATATTGCAGGCAGCCAGGAACAGTGCTCCTCAAGGTCGTCTGGCCGACACATCCTCTGGACAAACTGATGTTCTTTGCTTGCACCATGGTCTCTGTGAATTGGCATAAAGTGGTGATGTATTTCATCCCAGCAGGCAAACAAGGAGCAACGTTGCTAGAGGAAACAACGCTCATGTTATATGTGTGCAGTAAAGTCTTACCATCAAAACCACACAGCACCATTTATGAAATGGTTCAAGGTGGGAAGGGTTACTTCTCCCCTCTTCTGCAGCCCTCTCATGTGATATGCATTCTCATGTGATATGCATTCATGTATGTTGTTTGGTGGCAACTTTGCTCTCCACCTTACATACTAAGGCAAGTTCTCTCACTTGAGCCAATTTGGCTAGTGTCACTAGTGAGCCTGCTTTGGGGATCCTCCGTGTGCACTGCTGGTATGTTGGGATTATAAGAGGGTTGTCATGCCTGTGTCGTATTCATCTAGATGCTAGTGATCCAAATGCCACTCCTCTCTGTTTTCTTGGCCCAGTGAACCATCTCCGAGCTTCCTGGGAGTTGATTCTTATTTGACAGCTGGGAACATTGCCTCTATGTAGTCTTGGATTCAAGAGTTCCTCCCATCACTGCTTTGGAATCTGGAATAAGTGCCCCTATTTTTAAACTCCTGATGATGCAGTAAGTTTCCTCTGTCTGGAGTTGGCTTTGCCAGAACACCAAGCAGGCTAAGGTAACTAGGCTATGAAAGAAGTACTGGATAAAGAAAACAACCATTAACCGTCTCACAGCATACAACTTGGCGCAGTCACCAAATGTTCAGCTGTTGAGGTGAATGTGAGGCAGTTGGGTCTTGTGACACAAGGGCACAAGGTCATGTGTGAAAATGTCCAGGTGACCAGCAGCCCTTATAACAGGGTGGGAACATGGTCCTTTTGTTTTGCTAATGGCACCACTGCTGTGAAATTCCTGTCACCAAGCAACCTTGCATTTGTGCAACCACCAGGGCAAGTGGTCATTAATTATTAAATAATAATAAAATGACCCAGTTTTCAACGTATAGGAAGTCTGATAGATTTCTAAATGTTCTCTTTTACCTAAGTTATCATTTATATTCAGAAAGTAGATGTCTGTTGCTTGAAACTATACTAAGCCAGCTCTCTAGGTGCCCTGCTGATACTTGGTCTAAGCAGCTGATGAGTGTGGCCATTCACCTGCTGAAGAGGCTTGAAGATCCTAGTTCTAGCCCCAGAGTGTCCATGAAAAACCACGGGTTGTGGCATGTCCAGGTAAGCCTATTGCTGGAGAGGCAGACAGGTGGATCCCTGAAGGTCCCTGACTATGAATGAGTTCAAGTCCAGAGAGATTCAAACAGCAAAAGTGGACGGTGACTGAAGAGGATATATGTTGGTTTCTTGTTTCTACTTGCACACACACTGTTTGCACGGATATTTGTGTGTGCACACACCCAAGCCAACACACACACACACACACACACACACACACCACAAACACCCACATCTACTCTTAAACACAAATGTGAAAAAAAAACACAAGAATATTTTTCCTATGACAGATCAGTAGCTTCGGACCACAAGCTTTTGATCACTTGATTTGTGCTAATGTATTAGTTCTGTTGGCTATGGAGGTCAGTTTTTTGCAGACTGAGACCTTCAGGAATTGAAGAAGGCTATTCGCATTGCAAGTGCAGTGGCCTAAGTCATGTGAAACTGGATGTAATCGATATGGCTCCTGCTAAAGCTACTTGGACCTGGCTATACTCGGAAGTGACTAGAAGCATTTTACTGCACTAGCATTGGCTCTTCCCTAAATCAAATGAGTTTCCGGATGTGCTCTAGGATTTTCTGTCTAAAATTGGGAACAATCACTTAAAGCAGGCAGAAAAGATTCCAGAAGGCAAGACCATTCACTGCCAGGCACAACAGAGCTGGTAGATTATTCAATGGAATTGCAGTTTGAGGAGTGGGGACCTCAGACCCCTTCATCCCTACCCCCCCATGTTGTAATACACTGTAGCACGTGCCCTCCACCTCAGAGGGCAGCCGCCAGTGGCTGCTCAATTTGTCCCTCTTCCCCTCAGCCTTGTCCTGCCACCCTCAGAGAAGAGGAAAGAGCTTCCTGTCCCCATCCTACATTGGAGTATTTAGGGGCCATTAGATTTTTTGGAATGATTAAGTCTTTGTACAACAGTATTATAGATGCAGCTGGCATCTTGTCTAATAGATCCTGCTGAGCTTCGTTTTGGTTTCTGTCTGGTTTAAGCCAGCCTCCAAGAGCAGGACCACTAGGCAAGGACTCTCCTGCAAGAAGAGACTCTATAAGGTTGGTAGCAATAGGGAGAAGATAATTCTGCATGATCAGGCTGAATTAGGTAAGGCTTTTCTGCTCTCTGGTTTTCAGTGACAGACTGGATAACACCCCCCCCAACACGTTTAAACTGTCTTTTCACTATTAAATATACTTCAGTATATAAATGGTTTATTTACAGGAGTTTCCTTCCACTGCCATTAGGCTCAGTTTTCCCTGTGTTCCTCCTTTATTTAGGGCCCCAAGGGCATGGAACAAATATGAATGGAATGCTCCTAGAATCCCTAGCTTCAATGAAACATGGCTAGCCTGGACAGGGAGGCTTTATTAGCCATTAATTTTGTGCAGAATCTGCAGACTCACTTGCAGAGGCAGGAGGTTGATTTCACAGGCGGGAACACAAAGGTCCTCCTGTCAGGTGCAGTGTAATCAGCCTCTAGTGCTCAGAAGAGAAGATGTATGAAGAGAACATTCCTTTTTAACAGATTGATACACACACACACACAAATACATGCATACATACATATATGTATACACACACATACTACACTTATTTGTTATAGATATGATCCTAGATTTCTCTTTTCTGGGTTGTGGCCAGGTGCTATGACCTTGAGCTTTGCTGTTTGGTTCTTATGGGACACTCTATTGTGACGAAGACATTTCCTAGGGGACTACTGAGAGGCTGTCAGGTCCTCCAAGGAGCTCCAAATCCAGCCCTGGATCAACCCAGATCCTTATAGAGTTGCATACTTGGCCCTGCACCATTTTGTCCCTTTGACTGCTCCCACTGAAAGGAATGGAGAGGCTTAGCAACAAGGATGCTGTAAGTGGTGTGAAAGCTGTAAGTATCTTATTTTGAAAGTGTAGCACCAAGGTGTTGCCAACTACAGTCTACCATGCCTTTGGGAAATATTCCATTTAGATCGAAATACTAAGTAAACCTGCTTTTCTTTCAGCACTTGAACTATGATTGTTCCTTTTCTTTTGCTCTGGAAGGGCTGGGCATGGAAACCACGGCTTACACACACTGTACAAGCAAGTGCTTTAACTACAACCCAGCCTGGAATTTGAACATTCTACTTTCATTGAGATTCCTGTAATCAGTAATGTTTTCCTTTTAGCTCTGGCTGCCACCATGCTTTGAGAAGAGTTTGGGACCTGGTGTATGCCTGTAAAAACCCAGTGCCCATGCTTAGCACACTCACTCTGCATGTGATAACCCAGTGCCCATGCTTAGAATGCTATTTTGCTTACAGTTTCAAAACATGAATTGACTTACTTTCTTCTTTGTGCATCTTCTCCTATCTATTTTGATTCTTACCAAATTATCTTATAATCTGTAAAATCTTTTAAACTTTCTTTGTAAGAATGAGATAGAATGTAAGAATGAGATAGATAGGAAACTAGTTAAAATGCCAAATATGAAACCCGGTGACTTTTCCTGCTGACTAGAATGCCTTTATTTCTTGTCCACACCATAACTTCTGGCCTTGTTATCTGGAGTTCGTATCTTCCTATGTCCTTCGGGATTAACTAGATTCACTCTTCTCCTGGGCCACCTCATCCCTGTCCTATCCTACCAGCAGCCGCCTCAGGACACCTAATCCTGCATGTGATCCCAAATCCAAATCCCAGAACCTGGTTCCTGCTCTGTGACAAGCCTGTGGGTTCCATCACCTAAGAAGACTAACTGTAAATATAGGTGTGCGCTTCATTTCTAAACCTCCTCAAGTGTTTCCAGTGTAGCCCTTAGGGCCATGCCTCCTCAAGTAACTCTCATCAAAGAACTAAAAATTGCCTTTGCCTTCCTCTCTCCTTTCTGCTTCTCCATATCTTAGCCATTCCTGACTCTGGTCTTCCATCTTAGATCTTGTTGGAACTCCTCCTCTCTCTATTTCTGTCACGTGTTCACCCCATGTCCAGATTATACTTACATAGCTCCCCCTCCTCACACACTCAGCACACAGTCCTCCAAGTGACATTTCTAAAATACAAACTGATTAATAATACAATTAATTATTCTTAATTATTAATTTCCTCTTCTTAGGAAAGGAGTTGACACTTCTGTGCACTGTATAAGAATTCTCCCATAAATCTGGGCAGTGGTGTCTCACACCTTTCATCCCAGTGCCCAGAAGGCAAAGGCAGATGGATCTCTGTGAGTTCAAGGCCAGCCTAGATTTTAGAGTAAGTTTCAGGACAGCTAGAGCTGTTACACAGAGAAACCCTGAAACCCTGTTTGGATAAAAATGAAATGAAACCAAACCACCACCAACAATAGCAACAACAAACGACAACAGAAGAATTCTTCCATACATGTGTGATACTTCATCTTCACTCTCAACTTGGCTGGATTTAGCATCACCATGGAAACACATCTTTGAATGTTTCTGTGAGGCAGGTTTAACTGAGGAGAGAAAGAAAGACCCATTTCTGAATGTGGGCAGCAGTGCTTCATAAGCTGGGGTCCTGGGCTGTGGATGCAATGTGAACAGCTGCCACAGACTTCTGTGTCCGTGATGCTCCCACCACAGTGAACTCTCAATCTGGGCCAATTTCCTTAACCTGCTTTCATCAGACATTTTGTCTCAGCAATGAGAAAACAAATACAGGCTGCAAAGAGATTGACCCCTCCTTCGCATTTCCTCCCAGCCTTCTGTTCCGAATGTAAACATCTGAGGATTTTGACATTCACATGACTTTCAAACACCAGGTTGGTAGTCTCCTAGCTCTCTTGTGCTGAGACTGAGGAGACAAGGGGTCCTGCTCCTGCCAGTCCAAGTGGAGTATTAAGTGTTCAGAAGTACCACTTTTTTTGCATTGCTAGCTATAGAAGTACAAGAAACCCCAAACAAACAAACAAACAAACACAAAAAAACCAATCAAAACCAAAGCAACAACAACCACTCAATCAACCTACAAAACCAAGCCACACCAAAAACCCAAACCAAAACAAACACTCAAAACCCCAAATGAAACAAAAGCAAAAATACAACAACAAAAATTCCACAAAATATTTTCATGAGTAAAGAAGAAGGCTAGTGAGAGCTTTGACTATAGGTGTGGGGTCTGAATAACCCTGTCCTCTCTCTGAGCTTGGCTATCTTAGAGGTAATATGAGGACAAAAAGGAATGAGAGTCAGTTCAGGCAGGGAGAGGCTGCATGTTGCTTTGACTCTGGCTTAGGTGCTGACAACACACCAAGAGGAAGGTCACTTTCTGAAGACATGTTTCCCTCTGCCTGTAAACTGTGAGGAACAAGTGGTAGAGGTTGGGTTTGCGGGCATGCATTGACAGCAAGGCAATCAAGTGACAGTCAAGAGAATCATCTTATTGTATCAGGGTAACAGGGTGACGAGAAAAAATCATTTGGAAGCAGAACATTTTGAAATTCAATATGGTTTATCAAGTGTTTGTGGAACAAATGTCCCAATAGACCTTTCCCCTCTCTCTTAGACTGGTTCCATACTGTTAGAAGAGAGTTTGGGTTTTGAAGCAGTCTTGAGACTATAGGGACTTTAAAAGTTGGACTGAAGACTAAACCCCTCCCCCCACTCACACTTTTCCATTATGATATGGGTAGACGTTTATGGCAGCCAAGGAATAGACTGATGTATTTGAATGTTTGGTCATCAGAGAAAGGCACTACTTGAGAAGGATTAGGAGGTGTAGCCTTTCTGGAGGAAGTCTGTCACTCTAGTGTGGACTTTGGAGTTTCAAAAACCCAAGCCAGTCCCAGCTTCTCCTTCTCTGTTCCTTCTGTCTACAGATGCAGATGTAGGGCTCTCAGTAACCTCTCCAGCACCGTGTCTGCCTGCGTGCTGCCACGCTTCCCACCAAGCTGATAACGGACTGAACCTCTGAACTGTAATCCAGCTCCAACTAAATGTTTTCCTTTATAAGAATTTCTTTGGAAATGGAACACTGACTAAGACAATGTCTTAATTTAGAAAAAATATCTTGAACTTGAGAAGAAATCTTTTTTTTTTTCAGCTCTATCAGCCAATAAGGTGCCTCAGAGCATGGTCCTCTTGGAAATTTCCAATTTGGATGCACTGATCCCAGCTTCCTGGTATCAGCCCTTAGTGGGAACCAAAGATTTCTAGAGGTGATTTGGTGTCCTGCCACAGGCAAGCAAGAGAATTTCTGTGGCTCCCGGAAAAAGTAAATTTCCAAGGGATCAAGTGACTTCGCATGGAACAAGAGCTCAGGCTAAAAGAAGTAACCATCTGAACCTCAAAACTGCATTTGTTTAGAGAAAGCCAGTTCTGAAAGCTCCCGAGTACAGAACTGCACTCTAAAGGCAGAGACTTAGTATGTACTCCAAACCTAATTATGTAATAAAGGGAATACATGAATTTAAGTGTATTTTACTCACCAGGAGAGTATTAATACACATTAGTATTTCGCTGACTTTATGAAGACTGTATCTGTTCTTACACTGTAAAGACATGGTGGTGATTCAACATATGTCCCCAGATAACACTGGGTAATACAGCAGAAACAATAAAGATGAGGATAGCTGATCAGTGCCCACTGTCTTCCATAAAGGTGACCTGCGTGAGGTGCCAAGGCTATATTGGTACAATGATCACTGAGTAGATGGAGAGGTTAGCAGGGTGTAGGTAAGATTTTTAATTGTCCCAGTGTCCTATGGAGAAGAGGTAATTTTACCAACTCAATCTCTCATCTCCTAGGCAACAAAACCCCTGGATGGATTTGCTAATCATAATGTAATTAGGAATATGAGATTTCCTGATAATGGTGACAAGCTGGGCTACCGAGGTGTGACAGTAAGACAATGGTTCCTGCTGGCAAAGGGAAACTTATCCAACTTCAAAGCTGAAAGTGTGATGTTACAGTCTCCTGACATAATAAGGGAACTTTAGCCCCATGACTTGACCAGATGAATTGACCAACCAACCAAGCAGCAAACCCAGAAGGCCAACGGACCACCCTCAGACCCTGCAAGCAATTTAAGATTTGAGGGTGTGGGTGGGTCTTATATCTAGTTACTACAACTCTAGAAAGTCACAGGGTTTGAATTGGTGTCACTAGCACAAAAGTATTTAAGTCTGATAAGTCCTTTACCCTTTGGGATAATTTATAAGGGTTTCATCTACTTCTTGAAGTGTTCAATGAATTTATAAGACTCTGACACTAAATTTGTAATTGTAATTATATGGTTAAGAGATTTAAATTAAAAAGTATGCATTCAATGTCAGGATGTCTAGGATAGTCTAATTTGTTAAGGCAGGCATTGATTTATTTGTGAAGCAGTACTTGCTAAATTGTGGACTTTGAAGACTTGATTCTTTAATATTTAAGGAATGTTAGTTATTTTGTGGGTTTGTACATGTTACTGGATGCAAGGCAGTATTCAAGGTGAATGTTCCCTCTGAGAGCAAAAAATCATGAGTGAGCTTGTCTTCCTGATACTGTTAGGCATCATTACTGATCTCTAATTTATCTCATATTTTTTGAGGGACCAGAAACAGTGGGGCAGAAACAGTGGGCTGTGTCTGGAGGTAGGCATGGTGGGTGATGATGTTCTGGACAGTGCTTTAAACAGAGACGCCTCATTCTGTTTGCCAGAGAACCCTTGGATGACTGGGAAGAAGATATTTGAAAGCTCAGACATGGGTCCGAGGACCGAGGGAAGGCATTCTGGCAAAGCTTGCTGGGCAGCAGCTCAGTGGGACACTGGCTCTTGTTGTGATATCATTGAAATGGGTCTGATGTTCACTGTTCAGGTTGACTTACAACAATGCTTCCAAGTGTCCATAAAATATAATTTTATATTTATATTGCTGTTAACATGTATACATGATCTTACTACAGATTTGTTTCTTTTGATTTTCTTCCTTCATTTGTACAAGTTCTAGATTCCCTAGGAAAATCAGACTTGCTTCAAGAAAAGTGAGAGCTGCATCACTTTAAAAGACTAACTTGAAGGTTTAACTAGCTTAAGGCTTTGTTGCAATGAAAGCCTGGTTTTTCCTAAGGTTACTTTCCTTGGGTGACTAGGGATTGTCCATGGTAGCCACAACTTTGTGAGTGGGGTTCATAGAGTGACAAGATTTGTAGTGTATATGGAGGGTCTTAACACAATATCTGTAGGTGCCTTTAGTTGTGTATTAAGGATCATTGTAGCCATTTGCAGGGAAAAAGCTTGCACAGTTTCTTTTCTCTGAAGTGAGGTCCTTAGATTCTGCCTCCTCCCATTGTGGGGGATTGAAGCTCAGCCTTGCACATGCTCAGAATGTGCTTCATCAACCAACTACACTGAGCTGTACTCCCAGCTGTGTTCCAGGACTTGTTATTTGATCACAAAGCTGCTACTTTTTATGGCTTCCATAGCAAACTATGCTAAACAGAAAACTGCCCAACCTTAGGCCACAGAACATTTCAGGCATCTGAGACTATGAAAATTTGTTAAATGACCTTGATATTTCTGTTGGGATTTGTTGGGAGGGAATCCTCACCCTCAAACCTTGTAATTGCCATCTGGTAAGAGTTATTGATAAAATGAATGCCTATGGTAGTAGAAGCTTACATTTATCTAAAAGTGATATCTCAAAATATTCCTCTCATTTAAAAACTGAATCATACTCATGGCTGATCTGGAATCTCTAACAATTCTAAAGGCATACTTGTGCATCTTTACAAAGACATGGCTTTTCTTAGATGTAAAAAATTCACTTTGCCTCTAGGTTCCTAAAAAGGAGATTATATGCAATTAGTGTGTCCACAACGGAATGCCCTAAGGTAATTAAATATTAAAAACCAGGCATGGCTAGATCAGTGAGACATTCTGTTAAGTGAGAAAAGCCACAACAATCAGGTTTAGTGATGTGATTAATGCAGAAAAACGTGGAATGACCACATGTGATGGTAAAGCAAGTAAACTGGAGACAAGTCATCATCAGCAATTCCCATCAGAAAGAGCAGTGTGTGTGCAGGGTGGGCAGCAGAGCGGATCCTGCACAGCTTCATACTTGTCTTTATAACTATGCCCAAACCTTCAACAGGATCCAGGTGTGTCCATATGACCTGTGTGTGTCAAATAAACCATATTTATATGGTTTAGCCTTGAGTTCATGTAGTATTCATTTAATGCAGATTGTAGATTTTTGTTTTCAGAAAAGAAAAATAATGAAGAAAGCATTTCTAAAAGCCAACATTTGGCAGAGTCCTGTATGCACTCGGGAGGGCCTCGAACTGCTTATGATGAAGGAATGGTACGAAAAGACATGATAGGATCTGAAGACTGAATCTTGGTGCTGGTTCCTGCACTTCCCTCTCTCTCTGATGCACCACACAGAGGTAGACAACATCTGACTGTGCTCTGAGTGTGTTCACCCAGACTCCTGATTTCAGGAATCAAAATACACTTGCAAAATACAAAATACACTACCTGGGGCTACAGTAGCACCTCTGTAAACTTGCACAGTTCCCAAGCCTGGCTTTCTTGTGTGTCAGAGGCACCCAGCCCAGTCAGGTGGTGGTTGTGCTTGCTTGTGGTATCTAGGCACAACAGCTCCCAGTTTAGGCACTGCTTTGAACTTGCTTGGAGGACTCAAAGGACAGAACTCATGCTAGCGCCAGAACTTCAGACCCGACACTGAATGCCTATCAGGAGGATTAGTTCTGCCAAAAGAATCTGGTGGTGTACTGTTTTTATTTCCCAGGAAAAGGAGTTGAGCAGGCTGCTTTGAGCACTTGCCAGCTCATGTTGTGCTGAGTGAGAGAGAGCCCAGTGCTGGTACAGCACCTGTTCCTGTGAGCATGGGAATCACAACTTCCACACAGGCAGGTTGTTCAGTAAAGAGGCCAGAGACCTTGGGCCCGGAACTCAGTGGACAGTCCCATAGTCCCCAGAGGACTCTCCAGGCACCAGGTGCCCTAGCACTCCCAGGATCTTAGGATCACTGGTGAGTGGAACACAACATCTGTTTAAACAGAACAGGGAGTGCCTGGGGCCAGCAGGAGACAGACACAGGAACCCCCACTGACCAGTGGCTCAGGTTCCTTCCAATCAGCACTGGTCTACCTTGGTTTCAAACTCAGCAGGCAGCCCCATGTTCCCCAGAGGAGTACCACTTCCAGGCACTTTAACACACCCAGGATCTTAGGATCCCAGGATCCCAGGATCCCGGGATCCTGGGATCCCAGGAGCTTGCTCACACCAGGAACTAAGGATCTCAGAGAAAGCTTGACTGCCAAGAACTCTGACACACCCAGAATTTCAGCATCATAGGATCCCAGAATCACAGGATCACAAAGAAAGCTGGACTCTGAGAAGTTCTGACTCAACTGGAATCACAAGAAGGAAAGGCTCCAATCAGATATATAGAGGCAGGGAGCACTTGAGATAATCAGATGGCAAGAGGCAAGCATAAGAACAGAAGCAACAGAAACCAAGGTTAATTGGCATCATCAGAACCCAACACTCCCACCATAGCAAGTCCTGGATGCACCATCACAGTGGAAAAGCAAGATATGGATCTAAAGTCACTTCTCATGATGTTGGTGGAGGACTATAAGAAGGACATAAATAACTCCCTTAAAGAAATACAGGAGAACACATCCAAACAGGTGAAAGAATTGAAAAAAAATCCAGGATCTAAAAATAGAAGTAGAAACAATAAAGAAATCACAAAGGGAGACAACTCTGGAAATAGAAAACCTGGGAGAGAAGTCAGAAGCCATTGATGCAAGCATCACCAACAGAATACAAGAGATAGAAGAGAGAATCTCAGGTGCAGAAGATACCATAGAAAACATTGACACAACAGACAAAGAAAATGTGAAATGCAATAAGATCTTAACCCAAAACATCCAGGAAATCCAGGACAAATGAGAAGACCAAACCTAAGGATAATAGGTATAGACAAGAAGGAAGATTTCCAAATTAAAGGGCCAGTAAATATCTTCAACAAAATTATAGAAGAAAACTTCACCAACCTAAAGAAAGAGATGTCCATGAACATACAAGAAGCCTGCAGAACTCCAAATAGTTTGGACCAGAAAAGGAATTCCTCCTGTCACATAATAATCAAAACACTAAATGCACAAAACAAAGGAAGAATATTAAAAGCAGTAAGGTAAAAAGGTCAAGTAACATATAAAGGCAGACCTATCAGAATTACACCTGACTTCTCCATAGAGACTATGAAAGCCAGAAGATCCTGGGCAGATGTCATACAGACCTTAAGAGAGCACAAATGCCAGCCCAGGCTACTCTACCCAGCAAAACTCTCAATTACTATAGATGTAGAAACCAAGGTATTCCATGACAAAACCAAATTAACACAATATCATTCTACAAATCCAGTCCTTCAAAGGATAATAAAGGGAAAACTCCAACACAAGGAGGGAAACTATGCTCTAGAAAAAGCAAGGAAGCAGTCTTTCAACAAACCTAAAAGAAGATAACCACATGAACAGAATTCCAACTCTAACAACAAAAATAACAGGAAGCAAAAATGACTTTTCCTTAATATCTCTTAGTATCAATGGACTCAATTCCCCAACAAAAAGACAGATTAACAGAATGGTTACATAAATAGGATCCAGGATTTTGCTGCATACAGGAAACCCACCTCAGTGACAAAGACAGACACTACCTCAGAGTAAAAGGCTGGAAAATAATTTTCCAAGCAAATGGTCCCAAGAAAGAAGCTGGAGCAGCCATTCAAATATTGAATAAAATCGACTTTCAACCTAAACTTATCAAAAAAGATAAGGAGGGACACTTCACACTCATCAAAGGTAAAATTTACCAGGATGAACTCTCAATTATGAACATCTATACTCCAAATTCAAGGGTGTCCACATTCATTAAAGAAACTTTACTAAAGCTCAAAAGACACATAGTACTGTACACAATAATAGTGGGAGACTTCAACACCCCACTCTCATCAATCCTGGAAAAAGAAACTAAAAAGAGATACAGTGAAACTAACAGAAGTTATGAAACAAATGGTTCAACTGATATCGATAGACTACTTTATCCTAAAACAAAAGGATATACCTTCTTCTCAGCACCTCATCGTACCTTCTCCAAATTGACCATATAATCAGTCGTAAAACAGGCCTCAACATATACCAAAATATTGAAATAATCCCATGCATCCTATCAGATCACCACAGACTAAGGCAATCTTCAATAACAACATAAATAATCGAAAGCCCACATACACGTGGAAGCTGAACAACACTCTACTTAATGATAACTTGGTCAAGGAAGAAATAAAGAAATTAAAGACTCTCTGAAGTTTAATGAAAATGAAGCCACAACATATCCAAACTTATGGGACACAATGAAGGCAGTTCTAAGAGGAAAACTCAGCTCTGAGTGCCTCTAAAAAGAATCTGGAAGAGCACACAGGAGCAGCTTGACAGCTTAAAAGCTCTAGAACAAAATGAAGCAAATTCACCCAAGAGTGAGTGGTAGAGGGCAGGAAATAATCAAGGTCAGGGCTGAAATCAACCAAATAGATGCAAAAAGAACTATACAAAGAAACAACCAAACCAGGAGCTTGTTCTTTGAGAAAATCAACAAGATAGATAAACCCTTAGCCAGACTAACTAGAGGTCACAGGGACAGTATCCTAATTAACAAAATAAAAAATGAAAAGGGAGACATAGCAACAGAATCTGAGGAAATCCAAAAAAACCCAAAAAAAACAAAAAAAAAACCAAACAAAAACAAAAACAAAAACAAACAAACAAAAAAACCCACCAGATCCTACTTTAAAAGCCTATACTCAACAAAACTGGAAAACCTGGATGAAATGGACAATTTTTTAGACAGATACCAGGTACCAAAGTTAAATCAGGATTAGATTAACAATCTATAAAGTTCTATATCCCCTTGATGAGCAGAGACGGTATATGGTTAAAGGAGGAATAAAGTGAGAAGGTAGAAAGAGGGAGAGAAGCTGGCCATAGCCTCATGGAGAGGGGGAGGGAAGGGATTGAGAGAAAAGGAGGGCTAGAGATGAGAGTAAGAAAGGTGAGAGCTTAGAGAGAGAGAGGAGGGTACCATCAGCCCCTTTTATTGTGGGCTGGGCTATCTTGTTGTTGTCAGGTAACTGTGGGGGTGGAGTCTAGCCAGAGTGCCTGAAGCTTGGGGGTTTATCTGCATGACTGATAACACACCTCTCCTGTGGGGGCTGTGAGGGTAGTAATTTCACCAGGAGCCAGGGGTCCAGGAGAAATGATCAAACGCCTTCCACCCCATGTAGGTGGAAATCACCACCCATCAGGTCCCCGGAATTCCTGACCTTTGCTCGACAGGAGACCAGGCTGTCTGTGGAAGCCCACTGCCCCACAGCTAATGTCCAATATATATAAAGAACTCAAGAAGTTGGACTCCAGAAAACCAAATAACCCTATTAAAAATGGGGTACAGAGCTAAACAAAGAATTCTCAACTGAGGAATACTGAATGGCTGAGAAGCACCTAAAAAAATGTTCAACATCCTTAATTA